>NC_056518.1:8550647-8568614 GCF_014905685.2 Nematolebias whitei | reverse complement strand
CACAGGGGGGTGATGTTAGTCCATGCACATGACCTTCCGTCCGCAGGACATAAGGGTGACAATGCCACGCTGAAAGCATATAAACAAATTGCTTATTGGCCTGGAATGAAAAAGGATGTCAAGGACTACATAAAAGGGTGCCTGATCTGTGGCCAGTTTCAACCATCCAGACCACTTCACAGAGCACCACTGCATAGTAGAGGCATTGCATTTCCATGGTCGGACCTCCAGATTGACTGGGTCGGACCACTCACTAAGACCTCTAGAGGAAATAAATATTTTCTCACGGTAACCTGCGCGTTTACCAAATGGGTAGAATGTCTACCAGCCCCTAATGACACAGCACAAACCACTGCTATGTTATTAATGAATCATGTATTTTCAAGGTTTGGACTTCCCCTTAGGGTGAACTCAGACCAAGGTACACACTTCACAGGTGAAGTAATGAAGGAACTGTGGAAGACGCTAGGCGTCAAAGCCAACTTCCATATTGGCTACCACCCACAGGCTTCAGGCCAGGTTGAGAGAGCAAATAGGACGGTGGTGAGTATTTTGAAAAAATACGTAGCCGCAAACCACAAGGACTGGGACGTGAAACTCCCTCTGGTCCTCATGGCCATAAGGGCCACTCCACACACGTCGACTGGCATCGCTCCTTTCGAGATGATGACGGGTCGACAAATGACTCTCCCTCTGCACCTGTTGTACCAACCAGGCGATGCTGCCATGGCAACAGCCTACACCACACAACAATACATGAAAGACTTGGAAAGACACCTTAAAAACACTTTTGCTTTCGCACAGAAAAACCTGGAAAAATCAGCTGAAGGACGCAAAGCGTACTACGACCAAAAGGCCTCTCACGAGGAACTCCAAGTGGGAGACAGGGTCTGGTACTACACGTTTGCACCCAAAACTGGGAGAGTAGAGTCCGGGACCGGAACTCTCGCCCGTAAGCTGATGCCCAGATGGACTGGACCCCATCTGATAACCGACAAAGTGTCTCCAATTATCTACCAGATAAAAATCAGTAAAGGCCAAAAAGAGCCAACTGTTAAATGGGTACATCGTAACCAGATTAAACAACACAAGGCGTGCAATAACTCCTTAGGAGACAAAGATCTCACAAAATCTGACCTCGTGGGAACAAGGGTCATCCAAGCAGAAGATAACTAATGGATAATAAACTTAACCATAGTTTAAATTCACAGGACCTACCCTTGATAAAACGGGACAGCGTGACTGAATCTGGCAACCAGGGTGAGGAGAAGCTGTGAAACGATGTTTCTAGATGCTTAGTCACTACTCTTGTCGGTGCTGAAACGTTGTTTAGTTGATTTTGGTATTGTTTCTGAGGTAAGAATGAATTTTGTTGTGTAGTAAGTTAGAGACTAAGAAGCCTTTGACCATGCCAACATGCAGTTCATTCATTAAATTGCAATCTTTGCGGAGTCAATGTATATTATTGCTACTTTGAGTACCATAATCTACGTTGATCTCAAAACGCTTAAGCCGAACCTACTCGAACAATTCTATTCGGGGGGATAGCTAATTCTTTTTGATAAGTCTCGCCATAGACTTCCAAAACATTTATGGGAAAGCCAAACACCCAATCTCAAGTCGTTCGTCTAAAAGACAACAGACAATTACACCAAACTATATTTTACCATATAAAGCTAACTTAAACCAAGTTAGAAATGGAAAAATAGTTTGGAACCCTTTTCTATAGGCATAAACCCCTGTAGTACCCCTTTTCAGCATTCTCCACCCCTTAACTGGTAGTTGTAGCTGTTCCCAACCATAATAGCTTACACACCAGATGCATATAGTTTAAGGCCTTATGTAAAATCCCCTTCATAAGCCCACCTTAAACCACATAATTGCATGACACATTGAACCAGAACGGCACAGGCTGGACGTCGCTGGAGACAACCTTCGCTGGAGGCGACCTGCAATCCTGACGTTGGTCTCAACTCTTCATCCAGTGGCCGCTTCTTCAGTTCAATCCAAGGGTACCCCTCTGTATGCTGATTAATCAACACTTCCAATCGCTGTGGATTTACCGTTGTGGATTATATGACTTTTTCCAATGGATTACAGACTCTGTTTCCAAGGGGTTAAAGCATTGCTACAATGGAATTATCGAGACGATATGGAATTATAATCGACACAATGGAATACCAAGAACATTGTGGAATTACTTTTGACTTTGGTCTTCCTTGCTGGATTACATCAAGTTCAAGGACATTTGAAGGTCTAAGTTCACGGTTGGAATTCATCCCCATGGACAGGTGATGATTTCCAAAGGGGGGACTGTAGTGAACCTGATCTGACCATGATCTGACCCTGATGACCTCAAATCTATCAGATGGACAGAGACTGTTATTTTCATTGATCTGAATACAGTCTGAGCCATCTGGTGACTTTCTTTCTTGAATTAATCAAGCAGAAAAGACAATTCTCTATAATCATTACTGTTTTACAAATGTTTAATAATCAAATTGTGTTAGTTCCACTCAATGTTACAGGTTGAAAAGAACTACTCATTTTTATTTTACATAAACAGTAAGTAATGATTTTTATTCCTCATTCAAAGAAGAAATCAGGTTAATATGCATTTCTTGATTTTCTGTCTGAAATGAGCCAAGCAACGTAAGTATGTGAAAGTTGAAGCTTCGGTCAACTAAATGTTTACTGAAAAAGAAATGTCATGTTTAATCTTTACAGAAGATACAGAAGAGTTTGACTCCACGAAGTCTGCTTTTCTGCAATAATCTCTCTGTCAGTTGTTAAACAAACTCATTCTCTGACCTCGACTTTTGATAACACCTTACGTCAAAAACCACACCTCTTTCTGGTACATCCACGAATCAGAAAGCTCTAAATTGAACCGGAAGTCGACCCATTTAAAATGTGGCAACTTCCCAGTTCATGTTAGAATTAGAGTGAAGAGTCTGGAGAGAATTCCAGAGAGTTCCAGAGGCTGAGGAGATGAAGAACTAGAGAGTTGCTGGAGTTGAAAGATTCTGTTAGAGTCTGAGAAGTTCTGAAGAATGAAAGGAGTTCAGAGTTCTTGGGTGCAAACGCGTTCAGGATGATCCAGAGACGTTTTGGGATTATAATTTCTGTTTGAACACCACGTACGACTCTCTGAGGGTTTGGCAGTCCTCACGGAGACGCTGAAAAGAGTCAGAAAGGAACCTGCTCCGACGCTGATAATATCATCAACAGGTAGAGGGTTCTATTTTCGACCAAGTGTACCGTGGGCAAGCTGATATCTGATGGAGCGTGCAATTTCTGGTCAAACAGATTAATTCCCTCACATATTTCTCTGTAAGATAAATCTCCATTTCATCTTAAAACTCTCCTCTCTCTCATAAAATCAGTACAGATATTTTAGAAATATCTGAAGCAAAGTCCTCAATTACTACCGAGTGATTGAAGTTTGTTATTTGTGAAACTTGTCTGTTATTATTTTCATATTTTGCCAAATTAATGTAAATGTTTGATGTTAAACTTTGATTCTGAAAATAAATGACCGCATTCATTTTGATGGGTCAAAGATAAATAACGTCTCTCGTTACATTTCTGTTAAATTCAATGCACGACATTACACAGTCAGAAAGATGAGGAACTCGTGAAAAAGTATGCATATATATCTCATATATTGTCATACTACAACTAGTGGCACGTACCTACGTGACTACTACAGATGCTTACAAACAATGATGAGTCCAGCTACAGGCAGGAGGTGGAACACCCAGAGAGCTGGTGCAAGAATAACACCTTACACTTCAATGTGAAGAAAACTAAGGAGATGATTGTAGATTTCAGACGGAAGCAAACACACCTACCACCCTCTTCCCCGAACATAGGAGGATCTGAGGTGGAAGTGGTCTGCAGCTACAAGTACTTGGGTGTACACCTGAATGACAACCTCAGCTGGGGCAACAACACCACCAGCCTGATCAAGAAAGCTTATCAGAGACTCTACTTCCTCGGGCGGCTGAGGCGAGCTTGACTAGGAACCTCAGTCTTCACCTCTTTCTACAGGTGTGCAGTGTAGAGCATCTTGTGCTCCAGCATCAACATGTGGCATGGAGGCTGCACAGCTGCAGAAAGAAAAGCGTTGCAGAGAGTGGTGAAGGCTGCACAGAAGATGTTGGAGTCAGTCTCCCCACCATCACAGACATCTACACCTCCAGATGCAGTAAGAGGGCCACCTGCATCATGAAGGACCCCACTCACCCAGCACACACACTTTTTGCCCTGCTCCCCTCAGGAAGGAGGATGAGGAGCATTAAGTGTAGAACCACTAGACTGAGGAACAGCTTCTACCCTGAGGCTGTTTGACTCATGAATCTCTAACCAGAAAAATCACTGTAATGCCACTTTGATTGGTGATACGTGACTTTATCTGTGCTGCTGATGTCTTGCCTTTAAGCTACTGTATTCATATTCATACACATCTGCTCACAACAGACATGTTCAGGCTGCTGTTTAATACACAGCCTGAACATGTTATGATATATTATATTATTATTGTTTAGCAGATATCTTAGATCCTTGTATACTGTTTCTTTTATTCATAGTTGACATTTTTGCTATTTTTGTGTGTAACTGGGACCCTGTGTACATGATTTTGTTCCACCTCATGTACCATGTGATGTGAGTGAAAATAAAGAACCTTGGACCTTTGATGGTGTCGGTACAGGGAGTTGAACCGGCGACCTTCCGATCACAGGACCACCTTAACATCTGCCCAACCACTCTCCTAAATATGCCAGTCTTTATCATTTATTAAAGATGACTACATTTTTTCTTCAAACATGGAGCCATTACAGATGTTGGGCACTTTCTAAAATCATTACACCTACTTTACATGATAGTTTTTCAAATAAACAAACAAACAAAAAACCTAAAATGTGCAACAACTACAACTAGAATATGAATTATCAATTGTTGTTGGTTTGACAGGCCAACCCCCCAAAATAGGCTACTATTTTACTCTCACAACTGTTTATTTATTATTATCTTGTCATTTTAATTGTTAATTTAATTGTTCATGCCTAATAAGGTGCACAGAGCTTAGTTACAATTCAGGCATGGTGTGATGTTGCTATAAGTGTTAGTTCATATTTGATTTGGCAACAAAATCATGACTAGTTCTTCTTGTCAATGTTTTCTTTCGGCAGATGGGGGAGCCAAACTCTGTTGACTTTCTTCCACAGCCATTGATTGTGAATGTGGGCTCTTGAAAGTAGAACATGTGGAAGTACATTTTATTTTGCTCCAATTCAAGAAAAACTCAGCAAGCATCATCAACAACAAACTGATGAAACGTTTAGTTGCAGACTATGACCTACATGGCTTTATATATGTAGAAGAAGAGATTTTGTAAAATAAATATAAATCCAGTTTTAAGCTGAAGTGAAGTAGTCCAATCTCGCTGATGCAATTGTAAGACGTTCTTTGTTGCATGGACATTTTATACTCAAAGAGAAACTGCAGTGCAGAACTTCTAGGAAGCGTCTCTCCCAAGGTTAGTTGAAGCAAAATGATAAATTTGTACATCACCCACATTTTCATAACCACACCCACAAAAAAGTTTTTTTTTAATTATTATAAAGTTTATTCATTTTTTAAACAAAACTATTATATATACAATAAGGAATACAATCACAAATAAAATGAAAGGCAGCAGAAAGAAGAAAAAATCTTATATCTGCCCCTCCCCCCCCAAAAAAAAACAACAAAAAAAAAACAAATTCAAACAATAATAATCTTCAAATAACAAAAACAAAATAAATAACTCCTTCTGAGCAACAATTAGTACAAATACACATTAGGCTATTTCATATTTTTTTTAACAAACCAAGATTGATCATTCTCTTAAACATATGCATTGATCTGACATTTTTAACATCACTCTCTAGATTATTCCATAATCTAATTCCTTGGCTTGAAGTAGACCGTCCCTTCAAACTAGTTTGAAATTTAGGTTTCACAAATATCTCCATCTCGTTAAGATTATAACAACTCTCTCTTTTAACAACATTTAATTGGATATTTAAAGGTAATGTATTATTATGAGCTCTATACATAACTGATAAAATCCCATAATCTTATCATGATTTTGTCATGATTATTATTTTTTTTTTCAAGTTGATGTTTTTCATTATTTTTCAGTCATGGAGTTCCTCAGGGCTCAGTGCTTGGGCAAATACTCTTTACTTTATATATGCTTCCATTAAGTAAAGTTATTAAACAGCATGGGATAAATTTTCATTGTTATGCTGATGACACACAATTATATTTGTCCATTAAACCCAATGAATCCAATCAGCTACTTAGACTAGAAGCATGTCTTAAGACAAAAAAAACTGGATTACCCTTAATTTTCTCCTGTTGAACACAGACAAGACTGAGGTTTTGGTTTTTGGACCTGAGCACCTTAGGAATTAATTTTTCAGTCTTTCTCCCTCCTTAGATGGCATTAATCTGTCCTCCAGCTCTAATGTTAAAAATCTTGGTGTTATTTTTGATCAGGACATGTCTTTTATCCCCCACATTAAAAACGTTACACGAACTGCCTTCTTCCACCTGCGTAATATCACTAAAATTAGAAACATCTGATCTAAAACTGATGCAGAAAAACTGGTCCATGCATTTGTCACATCTAGACTGGACTATTGCAATGGTTTATTGTCTGTATGTCCAAATACTTCTTTAAAACATCTTCAGTTGATCCAAAATGCTGCTGCCAGAGTCTTAACTGGAGTTAGTAGGAGAGATCATATCTCTCCAGTTTTAGCTTCTCTCCATTGGCTCCCAGTCAAATCCAGAATAGAATTCAAAATCTTACTTCTAACCTACAAAGCTCTCAACAACCTGGCTCCATCTTATATTACAGATCTTATTGTTCCATATTTTCCCAACAGAGCACTTCGCTCTCAGACTGCAGGTTTACTTGTGGTTCCTAGAATTTACAAAAACAGAATGGGAGGCAGATCTTTCAGTTATCAGGCTCCTCTCTTGTGGAGCCAACTTCCAATCTCGGTCCGTGAGGCTGACACATTATCCAGTTTTAAAACTAGGCTTAAGACTTTCCTTTTTGCTAAATCCTATAGTTAGGGTCAGCTTGGGTTTCCTGAGCTGTCCCTTAGTTATGCTGCTATAGGCTTAGACTGCTGGAGGACAAACTGACCACAATTTTCACTCTGCTACTGTCTTTACGTACGCTGCTCAACCTGTTTTGTATTTGTAATTGTTTTTCCTATCCTTAACTTTTTTTTGTCTTTCAGATACACCTGGACCTACCATTCTATTGCCCCTTTTGCACTGCCCCTTATCAGCCCCAACTCAGCTCAGCCCTGCACACCCCTACTCAGCCTGGATTTGCACCTGCACTTTAGGACTGATTCTGGAGGCGTGTCCAGAATCCAAGTCCTGCTAATGAGAGTTCTGCGATGAGTTACTCAAAGTAGCCTGCTCCTCAGATAAATAATATAGAATTATTATTTTTATATATGAATGTTTCCATCGGTGGGTTAGGATAAAGTTGAACCAAAGGCTGTGTCTCTTCTTTAAACATGTTTGAGGGAAATATTCCAGAGAGACCCAATAATTGTGTCTTTTTATAATTTTTCAGTTTAATTAACTTTAATTAACAGATCATTTAATAAAGTCAAAGGGAAAATAGGATTTCACGATAAAGCCAGCACCGTTTATTTATTTTTAATTTTCACTGATTTAAAAAAACTTATATTTTACACATAAAATGTAAAAAAAAATAAAAGTTTCCACCTCCCGTCCCTCCATCCCGGTCCTCCTGCCTGCCAAGGCTCGAATATGGCCTTTGTGAGCAGGCGACACCGGGGCTCAGGGTTTGGCCTTGCGGGCTTCAACGGCTCGGCAGCTCCTATGATCCTCCGCGGTGACACCGCTCGCTCAAATTTTATAGTCGGTCACCAAACACAAAAAACGCCTGGACTTCAGAAATAAACACGGCTTTGTTATTATTGTTTTTAAAATCTTAAAAACAAATCCAGCCGCTGCTCCGCATTCAGAGAAATTGCAAATGGCGGATAGGTGAAAAGTTTCTGAGATCCAGTGACTCCTCCCCCTGACCAATCAGAGTCCTGCATTCATGTTTCGGTCCGACTCAGCTCGACTGAGCTCGCTCGGTCCCACCAGAGAAGCAGGGATGAAAAGAGGTCCTAAATCAGACTCAAATCAGCTAAATATACTTGCTAAAGTGCTGGTGCAAAAGGGTTCTTTCTGTGGCGGGCTGCCCAGAATTGGGGCTTATTAGGGGCAGTGCAAAAGGGGCATATGTTCGTCTGTCTCTCCTTCCTGTCCTCTCAACCAGCCAGTCAAAGCAGATGGCCAGTTCTGCTGGAGGTTTCTTCCTTTTAAAAGGGAGTTTTTCCTTTCCACTGTTGCTGCTGTGCTTGCTTAGGATGGGAGACTGCAACGAAGCCAAGATTCAACTTGTCTGCTGGATTCCTTAGATAGAGAACTTTACTAATTGGCTTTTATGTATGTTAATGTTCTTGTAAAGTGCCCTGAGACAACTTTGTTGTGATATGGCGCTATATAAATAAACTGAATTTAATTGAATCTGCGGTCTCTGCTTGCCCCCATCTGCTCAAGTCTCCGCCCCTTTATGCCATTTTTATATCCTTTGTTCCCTGCCTCACTCACAGACCCTCATGTCATGTTTCTTCCCCCTTCATGTCTCATTTCTGCTCAGTCATGCTCCACTCAAGCTTTGCCTCTCAGCCACATCCACTTCACCTACAGCTCAATCAGCCTCATGTGCTGCACCTGCTGTCTACCCTATTTAAGAGCTCTTGTTTCACTGCTCTTGGCCAGATTATCAAACCCTTTATGGTGTTGGATGTCCAGCCATCTTGTTTCTGCTCTAGTTCATGTCTGATACTTAAGCCTTGTTTTTGGATTCAACCACATGCCTCGTTTTTGGGATTAGCCATTCTGCCTGCCTCTCATCTGATTCTGCTCTGCTCATCTGACCCTGGTGCGACTACATTTTCTGCCTCACGGATATTGGATTTAGGATCACCCATTGGACTTATGATTGTAACTCGACTCCCCGTGCTTGACCCCTGCTTCACCTTCTGGTACACAACCCTGGATTACCCTGCTGTTCATAGCATTAAAGGCCTCCCTCTGCAGCTGCCTTCCCACCAGTTACAGTGAAAGCACTCTGCCCAGCTCCAACCGGTGGCCCCACCTCGCCTGCTTGTGAAACGCTGACAGGTGGCTCTCTCCCTCAGCCTGTGAGGTCCTGTCACCACAGTTGGATCCTAACCCATTCTGCAACTGCAAAATAAATAAAACTGTTCTTGTTTTTACTCTTGTCTGGCTATTCTTGAATCCAAAAACCTGGTTCTTGACAGAATAATCTGGTCACAAATATGGATTCAAAGCCAACACGAGAGTGGTTCTCTGGCATCGAGGGTTCCATTTTAGATCTGGACGTTCAGATGCAGCTCATGTTGACCATGTTCCATGCCAGGTTTGGTACACCCACTATGGAGACTTCTCTTAGCTCCATGCCTTTGGCAGGTTCTACAACAGTTGCAGGCCCCACGACTCTCAACCCTGTGGCAGGCCCCACGACCTCCCAAGCCTGCTGCAGAACCCACGACCTCCATGCAAGTCCTCAAGGGTCCCACACTGCTCGTGGGCTCCACACCTGGTTCTGAGGGTTCCATGCCTTGCCTTGTCATGGTTGTCGAGGGCGACAGCTCACCTCCACTACACCTCGCCGTGGGCGTTGAGGAAGACAGCCCAGCACTACCTCGCTGTGGGCGTCGAGGATGACAGCCCACCACTACCTCGCTGTGGGCGTTGAGGACAACAGCCCACCACTACCATGCCTTGGGCATCAAGGACGACAGCCCACCATTACCATGCCTTGCCGTATGTATTGGCAGCCCACCACTACCATGCCTCGCCGTATGTGTCGACAACAGCCCACCACTATCATGCCTTGCCGTATGTATCGACAGCCCACCACTACCATGCCTCGCCGTATGTGTCGACGACAGCACACCACTATCACGCCTCGCTGTATGTGTTGATGACAGCCCACGACTACCATGTGCCACCACACCTTTGGAGGGTTCCATCACATTCTTTGAGATGGCTACAGATCTGACCCCATTGCCTACTGCAGCTTTCCCCACTAAAAGTTTCCCGTCTGCCTATCCTGCACCTCTTTTGTAATTTGTTGGATGTTTGTTCGGCCATTTACCTGAGAGGTTGCCACATTCCAGACAACCTCCTGGCCACCCACCTGAGCCCTGGAACAGCCCTGGATGGTCCTTCTGACAGCCAACCTGTTTTGTTTTTGAAAACTGTGGTAACAAGGATATTGGTCTATAATTATTGAACACACATTTCTTAAAGAGGAACGACCTTAGTTACTTTCATACTGTCTGGAAATATTCCTGTTGAAAATGTGTGTGTATGTGTAAACGGCTCAGTAACATAACTCATTATATCCTTTATAAACATCATATCAATGTCCGCCCAGTCTTTTGATTTCTTGTCTGTAAGATTTTTTTACTATATTCATTATTTCTTCTTTGTCAGTTCCATCAAGAAAAATGCTGTTGTTACAACCTGTGTAACAACAGTATTGAACAGTAATGTGAAACTTAGTTTTACATTTCTTGTATTTCTCTTCTGCTTCTTTTGCTCTCAATTTCAAGAAGCATGAATACAAATTCTTTTTTTACGAGCTTTTCTCAACACTTTCGTCATCCATGGTTTGTCAACGATATTTCTCTTTGTATAATTTTTTTACACACAATTCTTTTCATATAGCACTCCTAAAATATTCATAAACCCATCATATGCTGTTTTTACATCATCACCATACATGTCCTTCCAGTTTTTTTTTTTTAAATCATCTTTTAATTTATCCGAAGCTTTTTTTGTGTGTGGTTTTTTAAATTTTATTAATTATAACTCATTTTGTATTGCATTGATAATTTATATAGATTGTGAAAACGGGTAAATGATCACTTAAATCAGTCGTTAAAACACCACACATCACCTCTCCATTTGTTATATTTGTAAAATATTATCAATTAATGTAGCACTGAGTTGTAATTCTTTCTGGTTTTGATATCAATTGATAAAGATTTAAACAATAGATTGAATTTATAAATGTACTAATGTTATTTGAATCTGTTTTATTTCCCAGGTCAATATTAAAGTCTTCACACAGAAAAACTGTTTTATTAGAACTCTTCAAATAGCTCCATGATTTTATCAGGTTGTTTGTCTCGTTTGTCTCTATGTGGCCCTGTGAGGGACTTGTGACTTGTCCAGGGTGTACCCCGCCCCTCGCACAGTGATTGCTGGACATCGGCGACCCCCGTGACCCAAAATGGAAGAAGCGGGTCAATGATAATGGATGGATTTTATCAGTGAATATCTCTATATTTGATCCTGTTGATTGATATACACAACTTATGTTTTTATCATTATTTATTATTTCAATTGTTATCATTTCCATAATATAAACAATTATTGACATTTGTATTGTTTAATTTACATTTTATTTCATTATTAATAAGTAAAGCCACTCCACCACCCCTTTTATTGCTTCTGTTCACATTGTATAATTCATACCCTTCAATGCTTCCACTTCAACTTACTTCCGGTAAGATGGCGCCCTTTGTACATGGCTTGCAATCCACCTCTGCTGATGGTGTTCGGATTATTTTTGTTTTGTTAGTTTTTTATCTGTGATATAAACTCACTGCTGATGTATGACCAAACACAGCTTCTGGATCTTCGTTTTTCTGCGGCCGATGTCGCTTATTTGAACCAATATGAGCGTACCTCTGGACCCCCCCCCCCCCCCCCCACTAGCAAACATGCCAGTTTACCTCCACTGCGCTCACCTGCCTGCCCAGAGACCGCTTCAGACGCCGGGGAAAATGTGCTGGGCGGCTGGTAAAGCTTAAAGCCCTGCGCACTGCATCTTCTTCTTCAGCTGGTGGTCATAGTTTCCATTGCCAGCTTCCCGCATGCCCGGACCAGGTAAACAACGGGAGTTGTCGATGCACGGGCCGACCCGGAGGGGCTGTTATTGAAAACCTCCGGCCATTAGCACGCGCAAACTCCACTGCTGCTGGCTTCACTTTGAACAGTATCCGGATGTGTTTGGTCAACGCAAGATCTGTTACTAACAAAACTTTTATCCTCAGGGACTACTTTCAAGGGTACAATTTAGACTTTTTCTGTATCACAGAGACTTGGATGTCTCCGGGTGAGTCCAGAGCCTTGATAGAATTATTGCCACCGAACTGTATGTATTTTAACGCACCACGGCCATCAGGCCGGTGCGGTGGTGGGTTATTAACAATATTCAAATCAACTTTTGACTGTAAACAACTGCCCATCTCAGTTTCCCGTGCCAGCTTTGAACTGAGCATCTTTGAACTGAGCATCTTTGAACTCGGCCACTCGCCTCTGACGTTATGTGCACTCATTTACCACCCACCTCGATCTAAGGATTTCATAAATGAGTTTTCTGACTTCTTGGCTGAAATCACACCAAAATATGATCATGTTTTCATTATTGGGGACCTTAATTTGCATGTGTGTTGTCAGGAGAAGCCCTTGGTTAAGGACTTTTTAGATATATTGGACTCATTTAATCTAACTCAGCATGTAAACGGTCCCACCCAAGAGCGCGGACATACACTGGACCTTGTTTTAACTCGTGATGTGACTGTTAGTAATCTTGTTATTGGTGATAATGTTTTTTCAGACCACATGCCAGTCCAGTTTGAGTTCACCCTCCCCCATCTAACTCCTAAGCCGTGCATTCCTGCATGTCGCAGCCGGACCATTAACCATTTCACTGCCGCACGTTTCACAGATGCTTATAACGCTGAAATGATAATTCAGCCCCTGGTGTTTCTCACCACTACTGAGGAGCTGACATCCCAGTTCAACTCTGTCTGCTTAAAGACTATGGATCATGTCGCACCTATTAAAATAAAAAAAATCAAAACTCAGAGCAAAACCTTGGCTGAGTGACGTCACCAAGGCTGTTAGGCAGCAATGTAGGAGGGCGGAGCGCAAGTGGAAGAAAGACAGGCTGCAGGTCTCTTTTCAAAAACTTAAAGAGAGTTGGCGCTGTTATCAGAAAGTAGTGAAAGCTGCTAAATCCAAATACTTCTCTGATATCATAACCTCAAACTCTCACAACCCACGTGTCCTCTTCTCTACCCTAAACTCTGTTCTCCACCTCACTGAACCATCACCTCTGGAAACCTCGACTGAGTTGTGCGACAACTTCCTACATTTCTTCTTGGAAAAAATTGCGACCACCCAAGCTCTCATTTCTCCTCCAACTCATGACCCATCCATCCCACCTCAATCTGTAGCTCCTTTTGACCATTTTGAACCCATCACTCTATCTTCTCTAGAGCAGGTCATGTGCAGCTTGAAACCTTCTGGTTCCCCCTTTGATGTGGTCCCCCCTCGACTACTAAAGGAGGCTTTTCCTACTCTAGGTCCATCCATTCTTGATATAGTAAACAGTAGTTTATCCACTGGCATGGTGCCAAAATCCTTTAAACATGCTGCTGTCCAGCCTCTCCTAAAAAAAAAAAACCTTGACCCCTCAGTCGTGTCCAACTTCCGGCCTGTCTCCAAACTCCCATTTGTTTCTAAAATACTGGAGAAAATAGTCGAGTCCCAGTTGAAATGCTTCCTGGAGGGTCACGCCATCTTAGAGCTATTCCAATCTGGCTTTAAACCTCTCCACAGCACTGAAACTGCCCTACCGAAGGTTTTTAATGACATCTTGATATTGACAGATACTGGTGATTCTGGCCTGACTGACATCAGGGACTGGATGGCTTTAAATTTCTTAAGTTTCAATGAAAAGCAGTCTGAAGTCATGTTATTCCCTCCCAACGACACAATCATAAACCACTGCATCGACCTCTCCGGTCAGAAAAACAAAGAGTCATTAATCTGGGCGTGATAATGGACCCTTCCCTGAAACTTTACAATCATGTAAACATGATTGTTAAATCATGTTTCTTCCAACTGAGGCGGCTGTCTAAACTGAAGCACATATTGTCCAAAAATAACCTGGAGACAGTAATACATGCATTCATTACATCTAGGCTTGATTACTGCAATTCGCTCCTGTTTGGAATCAGTCAAACCTCCATTGCATTACTACAACTGGTCCAGAATGCAGCAGCCCGATTTTTAACCAGTACAGGCAAAAGAGGGCACATTATACCAGTTTTGGCCTCCCTGCACTGGCTACTGGTTCACCTTTGAATCCAGGTCAAAATACTTCTGTATGTCTACAAATCGCTGAACAGTGTCGCCCCCCCCCCCCCCCCCATCTCTCTGATCTGCTACAGCCGTATGTCCCACCATGCCCCCTGAGGTCAGCGGACCAGTTGCTCCTCACAGTTTCAGGAACTCGTCTTAAGAGCAGAGGTGACAGGGCCTTCTCTGTAGCAGGCAGGACCAAGACTTTGGAATGAGTTACCTCTGCTTGTCCGACAGGCTCCCTCCCATTTAAAAACTCACTACTATTCAGTAGCATTCAACACTAGATGATCTGTGTTTTGAACCTGTATGCTCCACACTGGTTAGTCGTCATTATCTGCATCGTTTTTATGTCTATATTCTGATTTACTTAATTTTGTATATTGCTTTGTGTGTTACCTGTTGTTCTGTCAGTACAGCACTTTGGTTGGCCTTGTTGCTGTTTTAAGTGCTCTATAAATATGTAATGAACATATACCTGTCAGATATTATTCATAATTTAAACGGATTCTTTCATTTTTCTGGACTGAGTAATATCGTGTTTTGAATAATTAAATGTGGACGGAAACGTGTTTTATCTTTGACTCACCAACAACAGTGGGTCGTTTATTTAAAAATGATTTAAACACATCACACATTTACAATAATTGGCAGATTGATTTCAATAACACAGATTAATTAATGAGCTTTACAAGGAGAAAATCATACGGCCATGATTTCCTCACCTGCAGCTTTTGAAACCAACAGACATTTCTGAAAATATCTGGATTAATTACTGGCAGATAGAAAAGTTTTAAAGATGGGAAAATGAAGTTTAAATGGAGAGGAAAAGGTGAGGGAATGTGTCTGTTATAACCAGAAACAACACACCCCTTTGGACCCAGCTTAACCCACGGTACACTTCGCAGATGAAGATCGACTCTTTTACCTTTCTGAAGATATTTCAGTTCCGGCGTAAAGTTCCACTTCAAACCACCTTTCAGCGTCTCCGTAAGAATAGCAGAGACCTCAGGAGTCGTGAGATCATCACTGAACAGACTTCCTCATTGTTCAGAGCTTCCGTCGAGTAGCCACAGCGAGACATCATGGCATCGACGGACTCTGGTCATTCCATTAGAAACTGCTCGAACTTCTGTTCTTCTGAACTTCTCGTTCGAGGTTCTCCCTGGAACTCTGGTTCTCTCTGGAACGTTGTTCAGCTTGGAACTCTTGTTCTGCTTGGAACTAGGAAGTGTTGACCCTTTTAAAGAGGTCACTTCCGGTTCCTCTGAGAACTTCCTGTCAGCCACAGCCACCCTCACCTCCTTCTACAGGACGATGGTCCTTATTATAATTGCATCCTTAGACCCATGACCCTATATTTTGGACACTCAGGTAAAGAGAGGCATATAGTTGATGGTGGGTTGTTTGGTGGAAGAGGACTCTGTCAGACAGACCTGGTAAACTTAAACCCATAGTGAGGAAGGATTCAGGGAGACCATGAAGAAGGACTTTTGGTTGGTCTCTTGGAGGTTCTACCAAATCTTCCATAATTCAGAAAAGGAAAGTGGGCCTCATCTCAGGCTGTGCTTGATTTGGGTCGGGAACTTCTGACCTTTTAAAAGGGAGTTTTTCCTTTCCACTGTTGTCATTGTGCTTGCTCAGGATGGGAGACTGCAACAAAGTGAAGATTCAATGTGTCTGCTCGATTCCTTAGATAGAGAACTTTACTAATTGGCTTTTCTATGTATGTGTATGTTCCTGTAAAGTGCCCCGAGAGAACTTTGTTGTGAATTGGTGCTATATAAATAAACTGAATTGAATTGAATTGAAAGGATCTCCTTAATCTGTCCATGATATCCACCTTTGAGGAGACAGAGTCTACGGCCCTGGGGGGAGATGAGTACATTACCAAGGGAGAAGTCATTGAGGTAGTCAAAAACCTCTTTTGTGGCAGGGCGCAAAGAGTGGTCAAAATTTTCCCTGATATGCTGAAGGCTTTGGATGTTGTGGGGCTGTCATGGTTGATGTGCTTCTTCAATACTGTAGGTAGGACTGGGGCAGCACATGTTGAGTGGAAGACCAGGATAATAGTTCCCATTCTCAAAAAAGGGACAAAAACTTGTGTTCCAACTATAGAAGAATTGCACTTCTTTGACTCCTTGCAAAAGTTTTCTCAAGGGTGTTCGATGGAAGTTGGGGTCTTTTCCTCAGGTGGTGTTTCAACTTTCTGGGCATCTTGTTTATTAGTGATGGTAGGATGGCATTGGAGATGGATTGACAGATAAGGGTGAGATGAAGTGGTGATGGTCATTTTGGTCAGTTGCGGTGAATAAAGAGTTGAGTTGAAAGGCAAAACTTAATTTACGTACTGGTCTGTATACACTTCAAGAATCATCTCATTTCAAATTAAAACTATTATACCAAGAAATATGCCAAGAAAAAAGTCTGATAGGAATTTCTTTCGCCTCCAATTTCCTACATGTGTCCAGTTAACCACTGTTTTTGTCTGTCCAAACAGGTCTCACTTGTAAATGAGTCTTCGAGGCTCAATGTGATTTATCTGTTTAAATAAAGGTTGAAAGAATACACAAATACAAACATGCTAGCATAAATGTTTAGCTGTTTAACTGGACCATTCAAGGTCGCTAGCAAGCTAATTCTCTATTAGCAGTTACACAAATCTTTTTGATAAACATTACCAAGAGACATACAAACATAGAGTGCCTTGCGATAGTATTCGGCCCCCTTGAACTTTTCAACCTTTTGCCACATTTCAGGCTTCAAACATAAAGATATAAAATTAATTTTTTTTGTGAAGAATCAACAAGTGGGACCAATCATGAAGTGGAATGAAATTTATTGGATGTGTCAAACTTTTTTAACAAATAAAAAACTGAAAAGTGGGGCGTGCAATATTATTCGGCCCCCTTGCGTTAATACTTTGTAGCGTCGCCTTTTGCTACAATTACAGCTGCAAGTCTCCTGGGGTATGTCTCTATCAGTTTTGTAGATGGAGAGACTGAAATTCTGCCCATTCTTCCTGCAAAACAGCTCGAGCTCAGTGAGGTTGGATGGAGAGCGTTTGTGAACAGCAGTCTTCAGCTCTTTCCACAGATTCTCGATTGGATTCAGGTCTGGACTTTGACTTGGTCGTTCCAACACCTGGATACGTTTATTTGTGAACCATTCCATTGTAGATTTGGCTTTATGTTTTGGATCATTGTCTTGTTGGAACATAAATCTCCGTCCCAGTCTCAGGTATCTTGCAGACTCAAACAGGTTTTCTTCCAGAATGGTCCTGTATTTGCCCCCATCCATCTTCCCATCATTTCTGACCATCTTCCCTGTCCCTGCTGACAAAAAGCAGGCCCAAACCATGATGCTGCCACCACCATGTTTGACAGTGGGGATGGTGTGTTCAGGGTGATGAGCTGTGTTGCTTTTACGCCAAACATATTGTTTTGCATTGTGGCCAAACAGTTTGATTTTGGTTTCATGTGACCAGAGCACCTACTTCCACATGTTTGGTGTCTCCCAGGTGCTTGTAGCAAACTTTAAACAACATTTTTTATGGATATCTTTGAGAAATGGCTTTCTTCTTGCCACTCTTCCATAAAGGCCAGATTTGTGCAGTGT
>NC_056518.1:8537403-8550247 GCF_014905685.2 Nematolebias whitei | reverse complement strand
GAGTATCTTGAAATAAGATAGAAAGGTGCTATATAAGTACAGTCCATTTACCATTTACATCATGGACACTCAGTCATTTGTTCCATTGTGTTTAGATCTTTTTCCATTTCAGGGAAATCACGGATTAATATTGTAAGTTTATATGTATGGGGCAGCTGTGGCTGAGTGGTTATAGCAGTCGTGGGAGAGTTGGGGGTTCGATTCCACCAGCAGTCACATGTTGAAGTGTCCTTTGGCAAGGCACTGAAATGCGTGTACCATTCCTATATGAATGTGATCTAAAGCACTGATTAGTCTCTAAAGGTTCAGATTAGATTTATATTTAGTTGAGTGCAGCATGAATGTGTGTGTGGTTGATCCAAAATGCTGCTGCCAGAGTCTTAACTGGAGTTAGTAGGAGAGATCATATCTCTCCGGTTTTAGTTCCTCTCCATTGGCTCCCTGTCAAGTCCAGAATATAATTCAAAACCCTACTTCTAACCTACAAAGCTCTCAACAACCTAGCTCCATCTTATATTACATATCTTATTGTTCCATATTTTCCTAACAGAGCACTTTGCTCTCAGGCTGCAGGTTTAATTGTGGTTCCTAGAGTTTCCAAACACAGAATGGGAGGAAGATCTTTTGGTTATCAGGCTCCTCTCTTGTGGAACCAACTTCCAATTTCTGTCCGTGAGGCTGACACATTGTCCAGTTTTAAGACTGGGATGAAGACTTTCCTTTTTGCTAAATCCTATAGTTAGGGTCGGTTTGGGTTTCCTGAGCTGTCCCTTAGTTATGCTGAGTTAATAGTGTGATTATTAATGCCTTTAATAATGTGATTGAAATCAAATTGAGTCATTATGGCTTTAGGAGTTAATACACAGCAATAAATACACAATAATACACAGTTATATACAGTAATACACAATAATACACAGTAATAAAACATGGTGTGGCACCCAGGACTATTTGACTGTTAAAAGGAACCTCACAACAACTTTTCATTTCATTACTTTGTTGTGATGTGTTAGTGAACTGAAACTGAATTGAATTGTGCTATTGCAGAAAAAGAACACCAGTGGGTGGTATAAGCCTGTATGTTAAAAGATGCTGCATGCAGGGGGACGGGAGAAGAAACAAAACTGAAAGTAAAAGGAGAACTTTTTTTTTTATTGAATATTGAAACATCAACAAAAAAAGACTTATTCACAACAATAATTCTATAACAAACATACAGAAATATACACATCTCCTATTGTATTCAAATAATTTGGGTAACAGAGGTTGAGCAAAGTATGAAATAATAATAATAATAAAAATAAAAAAATGTTAGGGGGTTACTATCTGAAACTCTTCCATTAACTCATACAATTTTATTGCATTTGTGTTATGAATCTTACTCAGACATGTTTTGAACAAGGAGAGTTCATTTTTGAGAGCAGGGAATGACGGGGCATTTTGCAAATCGACATTTGTGAATGTAGTATTTTGTTACAATAATTACAATATTCACTAGAAATTCCATTTTTTTTTTCTGTGACAAATAAACCAAACTCAATATTTTGAAATGAGAAGAAAAAGTAAAAGGAGAACTGAAGCTGATTCATGTGTCTGTTTATTTTCCATTAATCCAATCTTGCAACACCACAACATTGGCGACGAGAATGTAATTTAATTCAGGCATTACATATGAACATGACCGACCCAAGCCTCCATGGGTCCCTAAGCCAAATTTGATTTGGGGTCATCTATTTCTGCTAATAATGTGAATTACTGCAATCAATAATCATATGATCAAACCATTCACACAGCTATCAAACTATTATACTGGTAAAATATAACTTTCTCTGCATTCAATGACTACTTCTAAAAATTAAATATTTTATGTTTGAGTAATTTGGCATTATAAACATAAAAACTGATTTGATTTGACTGATAAATACTGAAGCACACAACTGTTATCTTGAAGTTCTGTTTCTGTGGCCCTCTAGAGTGTAGAGAGCCACAGAAATAGTTATTGCGGGCCGGATTTGGCCCACAGGCCTTGAGTTAGACACATGCGATCTAGTGGTACTAAAAGTAACAAAAGAGAAAAAAAAGAAGAAAATATGTCTAGCCAACAGACTTTGCCAACTTCACCACTTGCTCTTGCAGAGGTCAGTGTCATGTTCTGCCGTCAGGAGTGTTTGAACCCAATTGCAGGAGGATGACAGGAGGCTCAATGAAAAGATCAAAAGTATCTATTTTACAAAAACACAAAACAAAGGCTGACGGGGCAGCTTACTTACTAAATAACAGGACACAGGACGGAAAGGCAGAAACACAACACCATTGAAGGATAATCCCAAGAAAAGACAAGACACCAGTGAACTGAATATATACACACACTGATTAGGACAATAACAGACACCTGCAGTGATTAACATTAGACGCAGGTGAGACAGGGGCTGAACACAAGGGAAAACACTGAGTGCTGGAAACATGAGGAAACAGATAGACAGAACCAAAACCCCACAGTACCCCCCACTCAAGGGATGGCTCCAGACATCCCAAGGACAAGCTACATCAACTTGGGTGGGAGGCGGGACAAACCAAGACAGAGAAACACATGGGACCAGAAGAACAAAAAAATGACAGGTAAACCTGGGTAACTAAACACAAAACCAAATCCAGGAGCCCCAACCACAGTCAAGGTGGATGGTCAGGAGACCATCCAGGGCAGGACCAGTATTCAGTAGGGTGACCAGGTGACCATCCCCAATGAGGCAGGAGATCAGGGGGAGGGCCAGGAAACCCTCCACCTTCAGGCCAGATCTCCAGTGGGCGGCCAGGGGACCGTCCATCTCGGGGTAGTACAGGCATCCATCTAAGCCCTCCTGGACTCAAGCAGGCGAGGACCTCTTCGGGCAGACCAGGGTGTGGAGCAGGGTTTGAAGCTGGGACGAAGACCTCTGCAGACGGGCCAGGGACGAAGACCTCTGCAGACAGGCCAGGGACGAAGACCTCTGCAGACAGGCCAGGGACAAAGACCTCTGCTGACGAGCCAGGGACGAAGACCTCTGCAGACAGGCCAGGAGTGAGGGTCTCAGACAGCTCGGGATCTTCTGCGGTCAGGCCCATAGCAGGGACCTCCAGAGACAAGCCAGGAGCGTGGACCTCAGCCAAAGAGCCGGGATCTTCTGTGGTAGAGTGGACCTCAGCCAGAGAGCCGGGAGCAAAGACCTCAGTCCACGAGCCGGGAGCAAGGACCTCAGCCGAACCAAGAGCCAGGACCTCAGATGACGAGTCAGGAGTGAGAACCTCAGATGAGCTGGGGGCCTCAGGTGGGCCGGGATCTTCTGCGGTCGAGATGGGAGCAAGGATCTCAGGAGGGCCGGAAACGAAGACCTCAAGCAAGCCGGGATCTTCTGCAGTCAAGCTGGGATCATCTGCAGTCGAGCCGGGATTATCTGCAGTCGAGCCGGGATCTTCTGCAGTCGATCCAGGAGCAAAGACCTCAGCAGATGAGCCAGGAACAAGGTTCGCGGGCAGACCAGGAATGAGAACTGAAATAGAAGAGCCAGGAGACTGGACTGCAGCTGTAGAGCCAGGATCTTCTGCGGTAGGTTCAGGTCCGGTCATGGAACCCTCGAACATGGAACCCTCTGCAGACTGGGGACCTTCAGGCTGAGGCGTGGAAACCTCAGGGGCTGCAGCAGGCTTGAGACCCTCTGGAGGCTTGGGGCCCAGGAGAGGTTTGGGGCACAGGAGAGGCTTGGGGCCCACTGGAGGCTTGGGGCGATACGAGGTGTCAGGACCCACCATTATTGAGATCCCAATAGATGGGGTGTCAGAACCAGTCCCCACAGAGGCACAGGAAGATGGTGCATTGGGACCAGCCCCCACCGAAGCATAAGAAGGAGGTGGGGCGTCGGGTCCTACCTCCACTGAAGCACTAGAGAATTGGGCATCGGGACCAGCCCCCACCAAAGCATAGGAAGGAGGTGGGGCGTTGGGTACCAGGACTACAGGTGGAGAACCAGGAACGGGGACCAGAGACGGGGCTGCAGCTAGAGAACCAGGGACCAGAGACTAGGGATGCACCGATCCACTTTTTTAAACTTCCGATCCAATCCCGATACCTAAGTCTGAATATCGGCCGATACCGATCCAGTTCCGATATCATCATCATTGATTTGATATGAGGCTGTAATAATTTCCTCTCAAGTACAATTTGTCCAAATATATGCATGCATGTCCAAAAAGGCAACTTGAGGTAAGATTTATTAATTTTGGATAAGTTTTAAAGTTAGAATTAAATTATGCTAACACAAAACATGTTTCTGTTTACTCCTAGCTTTAAAGTGGATATTAAAGTGATTAATTTTAAGTGATTGTTTAAAGTTATTTTATATATTTTTAAATAAGGGGCAGATATAATATTTTTTTTCTTCTTTCTACACTCTTTTCATTCAATGTTTTCTTTTTCATGATTTTTTTTTTATTTTTAATTTTATTTAAAATGAATGAATTAAATTAAATAAAATGTTAAATGGCTTCAAGCACCTGCTAAGTTCATGGCATAAACCAACAGACATGTTCCCGTTTTTAGTATTTTACATCACTTTATAATGTAGCTGTTTTTGTTTTTAATATAATTTTCAAATCATATGTTTTTTTATGATTGTTTACTGTTGTACTGATAAATATCTCATGAAGGGTAAACTATATCTTGGATGCAAGTATCAAGCTGTGAAATCCTTCATTTTCTACAACTGATAGTGGTTGGTCATGAATCATGATGAAGTTTAGCAACTTCTCAGTAAACATTTGAGCTCCATGGTTTCAGCTATGTCTTCTTCTTATTCAATCCGAAGCAAGCAGCCTGATTTGGGGTAGCCGCGCTCAGTCTGTCCCTCCTCAGAGACGGGCAGACTGAGCAGGGCAGATTGGACACGGCTGGCCGGGGTCGAGTCGCCTCTATCTGGTTGAGCAAAGAGCAGTGCCCCGCTGAAGCCACGGAGCTCGAATGTCCAACGTAAAACTAACTTTACCATGGTTTAATGTGGTGCTATGGCTCTGCAGACATTGCACAATGCTGTCTTGTTTTGTGGTGTTTCTAGTGTAAAATACTTCCACACAGCAGACATGTTTAGATGAAAAGTTTGTTAGCTGTTAGCCACAGTGCTGCTAACTCAGCCCTCACGTTGTAGCTGGCTGCAAACTATGAACTGGATTTCCTGAATGTGAGGCGGGTCTTATTACTCTGGGTTCATGAGACACGCCGCCGTTCAGGAAATCCATTCCATAGTTTGAAGCCAACATGCATCATAGATCGGAGATATTGGCAGGTGGATCGGAAAAATCCAATACGTAAATTATGCTGGTATCGGAGGCTGATACCGATACTGGATCGGCCCCATCCCTACCAGAGGCGGGACTTCAGCTTGAGAACCAGGGACCAGAGAAGGGACTGCAGCTGGGGAGTCAGGGACCGGGGCTGTAGCAGGTGGAGGAGGAGTCAGAGCTGCAGCATCAGGTGGTGGAACCGGGGCTGCCACAGGAGATGGCAATGTGAACCCCTCTGGAAGACTCGAGTGAGGAGCGTCCACCTGGGTCTCCTCGCGGCAGGGCAGAAGCAGAGCTAGATATGTTACTACTATAGAAGCCTGCCACCTTTCCAGCTCCTCCAGCGAAGGAGGGCAGGATTTTTCCTCTGGAAGGAGGGGGCATGGGTTCCTCTCCCCCAGTGAACTCCCCCCTCGCTCCTCTAGCGAGCGAGAGCCGGACCGCTGTTCTCGTAGACACGAGTACCTCCTCCTCAGTGAAATCCTCTGCTGTTCAACCAGCGACCGAGGGCTGGGCTTCCCCCTCGCCTGCGAAGCTCTCTCCTCCCTGTGCTGGATTCAGGGAGGACCAGCAGTTGGGCAGCTGGGTGCAGCAGTGAGATGAGAGCAGATGAGGAGGAGTGAGACGGAGAGGATGAGGACCCAGGTTTAATGGCCAGGCGGGTCCCCCAAAACGGATTCTTAATTCTCTCCTCCCTTTCTCTGTCGTGCTGAGCCGTACTCTCTGCCTCACGAGCCAAAAACTCAAACAAAGTAATCATTCTCCTGCTGGGTTCAGAATGGTCTCGGGAGTCTGTCATGTTCTGCCATCAGGAGTGTTGAACCCAATTGCAGGAGGATGACAGGAGGCTCAATGAAAAGATCAAAAGTATTTATTTTACAAAAACACAAAGCAAAGGCTGACGGGTCAGCTTACTTACATAACAGGACACAGGACGGAAAGGCAGAAACACAACACCATTGAAGGATAATCCCGAGACAAAGACAAGACACCAGTGAACTGAATATATACACACACTGATTAGGACAATGATAGACACCTGCAGTGATTAACATTAGACACAGGTGAGACAGGGGCTGAACACAAGGGAAAACACTGAGTGCTGGAAACAGACAGACAGACAGAACCAAAACCCCACAGTCAGACGCTTTCCCCCTCCTCTCCCTCCTCCACTTTGCTTTGCTGCTCTGCCCTGCCTGTGAAACTGCTTCTGAGCCTCTCTCTACATATCTTTCGAACCATAATTTTGTGGATCTGGTCAGATGGTCTCTCAATGCAATGGACAAAATTTTTTAGACTAGCTTCATGCGAGCTTAACTGCCTGGACGACATTTTCTGCTGTCTATCGAGGACACCAAAACTGCATATAATTTGATTTATGATAACAGGTTTCCTGTTTTTGGAATAGTCTGGTTTCTGGTTTATCAACATACAAAAAAGACGGCCACAGCTAATCTGGCCTGGTCAGGCGGCCACCTATGTGAAGGTTTGTTCCGTGTCTCAAGCACCCAGACTCTACTGCTTAGCGGACTGGATCGCAAGTTGAATGTGATTTGTGAGAATCGCAGGCCATATACTAGGACTCGCTGGCAGGATGGATAAAATCTCGGGGAATATTCTCAGGGACGGATCAGTGGTGTGTCCACTTAATTTGGACCTTTCGGAATCTATGTGAGACCAGCAAAGACTCAAGGCAGATAAAAATTAAAGTTCTGCCTGACTTCAAAAACAAACGTTTATCTGAATTTGGCTCTCTTGGCTGGCCTTGCAGGCCACCTTATCTCGATTCGCCTGGAGGTCATGTCATCTGACGCTCTGCCCCCCCTCCCTCTCATCAAGGAATTCCACTGATCAACCTGAGGAAACCAGCTGAATAAACTTTATCATTTCAGGACTCTTGGATTCTCATTGGCATTGTCCTTGGTGTAGGGGAACACCACCTCAGAAACGGATCACCACCTCAGAAACAGTTCACCTCAGCTTAAACAGAAACAGTTCACCTCATCTCAAATAAACATCATTTATGTGTTTTGCGTTTTGAACTGTTTAAAATAAGATTCATCAATTCCCTTGGGAACAAACAGACTGCTTTACAGGTGTTCAACCCAGCACTAACTTAGTTGACACTAATGTGAATTTATAAAAAAAAAAACTGTTACTGTGTTAATCACTTTCAATATGAACTCATTTCCCACGAAACGGACAGATCGATTTAATGAGAGCTTTTGGTTCAACTGACCTCGAAGCTTAGGAACATCCGAACTCGCTACTTTGATATCTTCCTTTATCAAAGAGGAGTATTACTTCCAGGATGGTTTCCCATGAAGATAACATTTTTAAAGAACCCTTTGATTAAAATGACATTTTATTCTCAGGAGATGAACAGCGACACCTTTTGGATGAACATTGCATGTTATTGTTATAATGTGGAGTTACCCAGGTGAACAGACTGAGAGGAAAACAGAACCAGACTCAAATGTAATTGAAAATGTTTATTTACAGTGATAGAAAATAAACTATTTACAAGCAGGTTCAGGGTCTGTGAAGACAAAGGAGGAGGATTATTCATGGACGAGGATTTGGTCCAACAACTGAATGTTTAGGTTCTTTGGAAAGGCTTACAGTTCAGGTATCTAAAAAAGTTAAATCTGGTCCTCTGGACATTCAAAAAAACAAAACAAAGCAAATCAACAAAAAAATGTAGAAACGTTTCGTCTCTCATCCGAGAGACTTCCTCAGTCTGAGGAGCTGTATTCAGCTCAGTCTCTTAAATAGCACCGTCTCAGGGTGGATCAACCAGTTTTGCTGCTGACAACCAAAACCAGCTGATCACATGCTCAAGAAGGACCATCAGCATAACAATGGATCATTAGCACACTGATGGCTGTTTACTGTTCACAGAGGGCTGAGTGATACTAGCAATCACTAGCAATCTGAATACAGCTCCTCAGACTGAGGAAGTCTCTCGGATGAGAGACGAAATGTTTCTACATTTTTTTGTTGATTTGCTTTGTTTTGTTTTTTTGAATGTCCAGAGGACCAGATTTAACTTTTTTAGATTTTTCTACCTGGATTATTGAGCATGCATCAGGATACAGTTCAGGTAGTTTGAATGGCTGTTGGATGGCTGAGGGTTTTGCTCCTTCCAGATGATGAGAAGGCAGACTACAAGGGCAAGTGGTGGAAGGCGAGTTCAGGCAGCTGAGCACCAGGAAGCATAGGTAAGTATCTCTTCAGGATCTTCCTCAATACTTCGAATTACAGGACAGGATCCGGTACATCCAGACTCTGAAAACGTGGACACAAAACAAGGTAAGTCTTTCTATATCTTTAAGCACTGTACAGGGCTGGAGGCATATGTACCGGCAGGTCAAACAATGCTCCAGCACTGACTGGAGCTCCACTGGAGCCTTAAGTACTCCTGGCATCAATTAAGGAAACTGGCCTCAGCTACAGCTGCTCATCAGCGCCACCCCTGCTTTCAGGAACCTGGAGGAAGGAAAATATCAAAACCCTACAGAACCCCCCTCTCAAGAATCGCCTCCTGGCGATCGCTGGCGCTTTTCAGGGTGATCTCTAAAAAAATTGGTGATAAGACTGGTGTCCAGGATGAAGGATCTGGGGATTCAGGACCGTTCTTCCGGTCCATATCCTTCCCAGTCCACTAAGTACTGGAACCACCTACCCTTGCGTCGTACATCTAGAATACGGCGTACCGAGAATGCAGGATGATTGTCGATGAGACGGAGGGGAGGAGGGAGGTTGGCAGGAGGGCACAGAGGGCTCTCTAGGACAGGTTTAATTTGTGAAACATGGAAGGTTGGATGGATGCGCATTGAAGCAGGAAGACTCAACCTGACAGCAGACGGATTAATGATTCTAACAACAGGAAAAGGACCAATGAATCGAGGGGCCAACTTCTTGGGATAGTCCTTTAAATTAATGTCCCTGGTGGACAACCACACCTTTTGGCCGACTTAGTAGGATGGAGCCTTGGAACGGTGGCGATCTGCCATCCTCTTGGTTGCAGCCACGGTGCGAAGTAACGCTGCCTTGGTTTGACGCCAGATGCGTCTACAGCGTCTGAATTTTTTGTTTGGGTAAAGATGTAAAATGGATGTTGGAATTGATGAAGACAGAATTTGATAAAATACAAACTTGGTTTAAACTTAATAAATTATCATTAAATTTAGATAAAACTAAATACATGATATTTAGTAACAAAAAGAGAACTGTTGATGATCCATTTAAAATTGAGGGTGTTGAGATTTGTAGAGTTAATGAGATGAAATTTTGGGTGTAATCATTGATGAACAGCTAACATGGAAAAATCACATAAATTCTGTAAGAACAAAAATATCTAAATCTATTGCAGTACTATACAAAGTTCTGAATTTTGGTTTGACAAATATCGCTATCCCCTTAAGATTGTAACAACTTTGTCTTTTAACAAAATTTATTTGGATATTTAATGGTAATGTGTTATTTTGAGCCCTATACATAACTGATAAAATACTATAATCTACCAAATCATGGAACTTCAATAACTTCAGTTGATAAAATAATGTGCTTGATGGGTGACAGTAATGCTTTCTGGTGATGATTCTTACAGCTCTTTTCTGTAAAATAAAAATAGGTTTTGTAAATGTTTTACACGCTTTCCCCCAAACATCAATGCAATAGATTAAATGTGGAACAATGATTGTGTTATACAACATGTACAGAGCTTTGTCATTTAATAATTCCCTGACTAGTCTGAAGGGAAGGTCTACCTCAATCCAAGGAGTTGGATTGTGGAATGGTCTAGAGAGTGATGTGAAAAATGCCAAGTCAATGTGTACATTTAAGAAAAAGATCAAAGCTGAATTGTTAAAAAAGTATATATGAAGTAGCTTAGTGTGTGTTTTGTATTAGAATTAGAAATATTAGAAAGTTATTCATTTTGTTCTGTTACTTGAAAGTTATTATGATTGAAATAATTGTTTGAAAAAAGGGGCAGATATAATAAGATTTTTTCTTCTTTCTGCTCCCTTTCATTTTTAAATCTTTTGTATCTTTTTTTTATATTGTTATGGAATTGTTTTGTACTGTTTTAAAATGAATAAACTTTATACCATACCATACCATACCATACCATACCATACTAAATGGTGCTGTACCGATGGTACAGCAACCTCAACTTCCTGGCTAGGGAAGAGAGGGGGTGCATAACCCAGGGAGGCCTCAAATGGAGACAACCCGGTAGCAGAAGAGGTATGCGTGTTGTGGTCATACTCTACCCAGACCAGGTGTTGAGACCATGCAGATGGGTTCTCCTGGATGATGCACCGGAGGGTAGACTCGAACTCCTGGTTGCATCTCTCTCATTGGCCGTTAGACTGGGGATGATAACCAGACATGAGACTAGACGAGGCACCCAAAGAACTACAAAATGCTTTCCAAACCTGAGAAATGAACTGTGGACCCCTGTCGGATACCACGTCCGCAGGAATGCCATGAATACGAAAAACATGTTGTACCAACAACTGGGCTGTCTCTAAGGCGGAGGGTAGCTTGGTCAGGGGAACAAGATGAACAGCCTTAGAGAACCTGTCGATAATAGTGAGGATGACTGTGTGGCCTGCTGATGGAGGTAACCCGGTGACAAAGTCCAAAGAAATGTGAGACCACGGCCGACTAGGAGTAGGGAGGGGCTGAAGCAATCCTGCGGGTGGTTTATGTCCACTTTTGTTTCTGCTGCAGGTCTGACAGGCAAAGACAAATTCTTTAACGTCTTGACTCATAGTGGGCCACCAAAAGTGTCTCTTTATTAGAGCCATCATGCGGTTGGTTCCAGGATGGCAAGAAAATTTGTTGGTGTGAACCCAATCGAGAACGCGGGCCTTCACCGCTGAGGGTACAAACATCCTGTCCTTGGGGCCGGTCTTGGGATCCGGTTCCACCTTTTGAGCCTCCAAGACCTCCTCGGTGATAGGCCATGAGAGTGCACTGACCACACAGGACGAAGGGATGATGCTGACCTCCCTCTCACCGTCATCTGATGCTGAGAATTGGTGGGACAAAGCATCTGGTTTGACATTTTTCGATCCGGGTCTGTAGGTGAGAGAGAAGTTAAATCGATTGAAAAATAGGGACCATCTTGCTTGTCTAGGATTCAGACGTTTAGCATTTTGAATGTAAATAAAGTTTTTGTGATCCGTCCATATGAGAAATAGAACATCAGTGCCCTCTAACCAATGTCGCCATTCTTCTAGAGCCATCTTGACGGCCAGGAGTTCTCTATTTCCCACATCATGGTTCTGTTCAGCCGTAGACAAACGTTTAGAAAAAAAAGCACAGGGATGTATTTTATTATCCTCTCTACATCTCTGAGACAGGACAGCTCCCACCCCTGTATCAGAAGCATCCACCTCCAAAATAAACTGTCTCTTGGGGTCAGGGTGGCAGAGGATAGGAGCAGAGGAGAACAGATCCTTGAGTTTGTTGAAGGCTGAATCTGCTTCGGGAGTCCACCTGAAGGTCCGTAGTGTAGAGGTGAGCTGAGTGAGGGGGGCTGCCACCTGACTGTACCCTTTGATGAACCTCCTGTAGAAATTGGCGAATCCCAGGAATCGTTGCAGCTGCTTACGGTTTTCTGGGACGGGCAAATCCACCACTGCCTTAACCTTGTTGGGGTCCGTGCGATATTGTCCTCCTTCAAAAATAAAACCAAGAAATGAGACCGTGGACACGTGGAACTCACACTTTTCAGCCTTCACATAGAGTTGATTTTCGAAAAGTCTTTGTAAAACTGACCTGACATGATGGGTGTGTTGTACCGGGTCAGTGGAGTAAATGAGAATGTCGTCCAAATACACAAAGACAAACTGGTTCAGAAAATCACGGAGAACATCATTAACTAAAGCCTGAAAAACTGCTGGGGCGTTGGTGAGGCCAAATGGCATGACCAGGTATTCAAAATGTCCTAACAGGGTCTTGAAGGCTGTCTTCCACTCGTCTCCTTTTTTTATTCTCACGAGATGATAGGCGTTACGAAGGTTCAGTTTTGTGAAAATAGTGGCTGAATGAAGCTGTTCATAGATAGAGTCGATCAGAGGCAGGGGGAACTTGTTCTTAACAGTAATCTGGTTAAGCCCTCTATAATCAATGCAGGGCCTTAACGTCTTATCCTTCTTAGAAACAAAGAAAAATCTCGCTCCCACAAGGGAAGTAGAGGGGCGAATAATACCGGAATTTAATGACTCTTCTATGTAATTTTTCATAGTCTCTTTCTCTGGGCCTGAAAGGTTAAACAATCTGCTAGAGGGGAGGGGAGCTCCAGGCAGCAGATCAATGGCGCAATCATACGGTCTGTGAGGAGGCAAAGATAGTGCCTGAGATTTACTAAATACCGCTTTTAGATCAAGGTATGTGGAAGGAACATTGGACAAATCAGATTCTTCTGGTATCTCCTCTGTCTTTTTACATGAGGAGGAAATGGCTGACCGTAAGCAATTATTTAAACAGAAAGAGCTCCATCTTTCAATTCTTTTTG
>NC_056518.1:8536264-8537303 GCF_014905685.2 Nematolebias whitei | reverse complement strand
ATATATATATACTGTATATACGTATATGTGTATGATCATGTAGAAATCAGTCTCTGCAGGAAAAAGAAAGGTTCTAGTTGCCGCGTTAGGTCACGTTTCAGCGTTTCCAGACGTGCAATGTGAAGTGTGCATCCAAACTTCTAGCACCTGGGGAAGACACGAAGGCTAAACAATGTTGCAAAAAAGGTTACATCCTTCAAGGACAGAGAAAAGTAAGAGGAAGAAGGAGGAAGAAGAGAAAAAAAGCCAAGATATGTTATATATACCTCCAGCAGAACCAGTATAGGTATACAGTGCCTTGCAAAAGTATTCGGCCCCCTTGAACTTTTCAACCTTTTGACAAATTTCAGGCTTCAAACATAAAGATATCAAATTTTAATTTTTTGTGAAGAATCAACAACAAGTGGGACAGAATCGTGAAATGGAATGAAATTTATTGGATGTGTCAAACTTTTTTAACAAATAAAAACCTGAATAGTGGGGCGTGCAATATTATTCGGCCCCTTTACTTTCAGTGCAGCGAACTCACTCCAGAAGTTCAGTGAGGATCTATGAATGATCCAATGTTGTCCCAAATAACTGATGATGATAAATAGAATCCACATGTGTGTAATCAAGTCTCTGTATAAATGCACCTGCTCTGTGATAGTGTCAGGGTTCTGTTCAAATCGCAGAGAGCATCGTGAAGACCAAGGAACACACCAGGCAGGTCCGAGATACTGTTGTGGAGAAGTTTAAAGCTGGATTTGGATACAAAAAGATTTCCTAAGCTTTAAACATCCCAAGGAGCACTGTGCAAGCAATCATATTGAAATGGAAGGAGTATCAGACCACTGCAAATCTACCAAGACCCGGCCGTCCATCTAAACTTTCATCTCGAACAATGAGAAGACTGATCAGAAATGCAGCCAAGAGGCCCATGATCACTCTGGATGAACTGCAGAGATCTACAGCTGAGGTGGGAGAGTGTCCATAGGACAACAATCAGTCACACACTGCACAAATCTGGCCTTTATGGAAGAGTGGCAAGAAGAAAGCC
>NC_056518.1:8530360-8536164 GCF_014905685.2 Nematolebias whitei | reverse complement strand
GTCCCGTAATTCCATTAACTTTCATCGGGGTCGTTAGGTTCTGGGTAAGTAAGCCTAGCTGGATTACCAGGTCCCTGCTGATGAGGTTTTGTTCCGCTCTGGAATCGCTGAGTGCTGCAATCGGAAGTTGACATTGTTTAGACAAAATGGTCACTGGGAGTGTTAAACGAGGTGCAGGAGAAAAAGAAGAATTTCCCACCAAGATCTCCTGCCTTAATGGTGAGAGAATTCGTTTCCCCGGAGCGGGCAATGAGCGACAAAATGTCCAATCTTACCACAGTACACGCAGGCTCGCGCTTTTCTACGTTCCTGTTTCTCTTCCGGTGTTAGGTGAGCTCGTCCGATCTCCATAGGTTCCACCTCAACTTCGTTTGAAGAATGAACGGACCTCCTCTGAGTAGAACGAGCCTCAGAAACAGGAGTTGAGCCAGCAGTGTAGCAGTCGTAGTTTTGTGGTGTGAGACGTAACCCGGAAACAGGGGTTCTCTGGGAATTGTAGTTCTTTTCACTATTCCGTTCTAAACGGCGATTATCCAGACGAGTGGCCAATTTTATTAAATCGTCCAAACTATTGGGTTCGTCTCGGGCGGCAATCTGATCTTTAATATAATCGGACAATGAATGAAGAAAGGTACCTCTTAAAGCCAACTCATCCCATTTTGTTTGGGCTGCAGTAATCCGGAACTCGAGAGCGTGCTCGGCGACAGACCCTCTGCCTTGCCGTAATGTCAGGAGGCGCTTCACTGCTTCCTCCTGCTGGAGTGGATGGTCAAACACAAGTTCAAAATCTTTTAGAAAACAGGCAAAAGTTAGAGTCTCGACAGATCGAGTTGACAGGTGGGCGTTGGCCCATCGAAGCGCATCCCCCTTTAATTGATTTATAATGTATGTTATCTTGGAAGCATCTGAAGCATAAGTCTTAGGAGCTCGATTAAAAGCCAAGCGACACTGCAGAAGAAAACCACCACAGTGATCGGGATCACCAGAAAAATAATCAGACGGCCTGAAAATTATCTCACTGGGCTGGGTGTCCATGACTCTGGTTGCGACTAGAGGATTGGGGTTCTCTGGTGGAACACTCCGGGACGTAGGTAACAGTGTAGAAACTTTTTGAGTTAAAGCAAAAACCATACCTCCCATCTCCTGGAGGTTGGATTGATTACTCTTCTGTAGTTCCAGGATCTGTTGCAGGGTCGCATCATGGTTGTCGATGTGTCTTGCCTGAGAGGACAGGGAGAGTTGGGACTGTTCTCTCTCAGCCACGTTCTGGGTGATTTCTGGCTGGAGCATTCTGTTATAATGTGGAGTTACCCAGGTGAACAGACTGAGAGGAAAACAGAACCAGACTCAAATGTAATTGAAAATGTTTATTTACAGTGATAGAAAATAAACTATTTACAAGCAGGTTCAGGGTCTGTGAAGACAGAGGAGGAGGATTATTCATGGACGAGGATTTGGTCCAACAACTGAATGTTTAGGTTCTTTGGAAAGGCTTACAGTTCAGGTAGTTTGAATGGCTGTTGGATGGCTGAGGGTTTTGCTCCTTCCAGATGATGAGAAGGCAGACTACAAGGGCAAGTGGTGGAAGGCGAGTTCAGGCAGCTGAGCACCAGGATGCATAGGTAAGTATCTCTTCAGGATCTTCCTCAATACTTCGAATTACAGGACAGGATCCGGTACATCCAGGCTCTGAAAACGTGGACACAAAACAAGGTAAGTCTTTCTATATCTTTAAGCACTGTACAGGGCTGGAGGCATATGTACCGGCAGGTCAAACAATGCTCCAGCACTGACTGGAGCTCCACTGGAGCCTTAAGTACTCCTGGCATCAATTAAGGAAACTGGCCTCAGCTGCAGCTGCTCATCAGCACCACCCCTGCCTTCAGGAACCTGGAGGAAGGAAAATATCAAAACCCTACAGTTATTTCAAAAGCTTCAGAACTGAATGTTTGTTTATGAAAATGTCTAAGTAATCTCTCTTTAAGATAATCTATTGTATTGTTTTCCTCTTTTTAAAAGAGCAACTTTTTAAAGGTAGACAGAGAAAATGGACTTTAGATGTTATAAAACATGAAAGAGTTAGGGCCATCCCTCTTCCGAGAGGTGGACCAAAGTCAATCTGTAACACACAGACAGTTAAGTTAGGTTTCACTTCTTCACTTCTGTTTCTACTTCCACTCTTCTTCATCACATCTTCTTCAAGCACTGAACCGAGCAAATCAGAGAAGAAACTTCCTCCTAGTGAGATATCCTAGGAAGAAAGAGAACAAGAGAAGCAGCCTTTTCTGGAAACCCTGCAGAACCAGAAACAGAACCTGGGAATAACCTGAGATTTGTTACCAGAGCCATCGCACCACAGAGTGGAAAAATCCCAGCTGACTCCCATATGGATCCTTGTCCCTCCAAGACGACAGGTGAACTTTCAAGAAAAAGCAGCCTCTCAGTCACCAGAACATCTGGACTGGTATCATTTTTAAGCAGCTGTTGGACCATTCTGACCATCTCATTCTGGTAGGACAAGAGACCTTTAATGTCTTTCTGGTGATCATGCATCACAATAATATTGATTGATATACACTACAGGAGGCAGCACGGTGGCGCAACTGGTAGAGCTGCTGCCTCTCAGCGAGCAGGTCCTTGGTTCAAACCCCGGTCCAGGGGCCTTTCTGGGTGGAGTTTGCATGTTCTCTCCGTGCATGCGTGGGTTTTCTCCGGGTACTCCGGTTTCCTCCCACAGTCCAAAAACATGCATGTTAGGCTGATTGGTAACTCTAAATTGTCCCTAGGTGTGAGTGAGAGAGTGAATGTTTGTTTGTCTCTATGTGGCCCTGTGATGGACTTGCGACCCGTCCAGGGTGTACCCCGCCCCTCGCACAGTGATTGCTGGACATGGGCACCAGCGACCCCCGTGACCCAAAATGGAATAAGCGGGTAAAGAAAATGGATGGATGGATGGATACACTACAGGTAATTTAGACACAATTTCAACTACTTCACAAACAGAACTAGTCCAAAATCTGCCTTTTTTAAGTTTCACTGATTTGAATAACCAACTAGACCTTTGATACAAAGCTATTTGTTATTCATTTGTGTATTCATTTTATGCATAATCTTCATCAGATATATCACAGATTATTATTTTTGTAATAAAATTCATAAAATCAACTAAATTTGTGATTATTTTGGCATATCTGTGTGTATTACTGATTTGATGCCTTTTAAACATGAGAAAGTAATTCACTAGAGCACAAAACTTGAGTCTGATTTAATCATTTTCTTACTTAAGAACCAGAAAGCAAGTGGTGCCCCTTCAGAATAAAATCACTAATAAAAATTCAACAATCTGAGGACCCTTTCCTCTACATTGGCCATTCCCCGACATCCCTCGATAACTGTTATAGATCTCACCGGAGGGAAATGGCTGATTATTCTTCCTTATCAAAACTCCTACAGAGCCCACAAGGGCGTCCTTGGACATCCTCACCACCCTTGTCATCTCCCCCCCTCTCGCGGAATGTCTACGTCACCATGTGCTTGTATGTGTGAAGTGTTTTTTTTCAATATCAAGGGCTTTCTTCTCAGCCAAGAAGAAAGAGTTTGATAGGATTTTATTTTGCCTCCAATTCCTACATGTGTCCAGTTTCACTGCTTTTTTGTTTGTCTAAACAGATATCACTTGTAAATGAGTCTTCAAGGATCAATGTGATTTATCTGTCTTGGAAGAGAAAATACAGATGTGCTGGATTCTTTTGACAAACCTTCTGTCTTGGTAGTGTAACAAGCGCTATAGTCACACTGGAGCATATGACGGTCACCCCCAAGGAGTGACAGCTGCATCGGAGCAGACTGAAATATGTGGAGGTCCAAAAGACGATCCAGGTCCAAGATCCCTGAGTTGTGGCAAGGGTCATTCATAGGGCAGCAGAGGGCAGAAAACTTAATTCAATTCAATTCAATTCAGTTTATTTATATAGCGCCAAGTCACAACAAAGTTGTCTCAGGACACTTTGCAGAAACATTCACATACATAAAAGCCAATTAGAAAAGTTCTCTATCTAAGGAATCCAGCAGACAAGTTGAACTTAGTCAAATCCGTGATCCAAAGTCGTTGTCGTTGTGGGGCACAGCGTCAGAAGCAGTAGGCAGAGAAGGTCTTAAAGGTGTATCTTTAAGACATATTGTTAGCATGATTAACTCTGTCACTTACAATGTTTCCAAATATCTGGCGTCTGTACTCATCCCTTTAGTTGGCAGCTCAGAACACCAAATACAGAACACCATGGACTTTGTGGATAAGGTGAGGGATGTCATCATGGAGACTGATGAAAGAATGGTCTCTTTTGATGTCACATCACTCTTTACGTGCATTCCTGTTGATGATGCAGTAGAGGTGGTCAGTTTAAGATTAAAATCAGACACCACTCTGAGCAGCAGGACCACACTTTCCACAGAACAACTGTGTCAACTCTTGAAACTGTGACTGCAGTCGACCTACTTGACATATGGGGAGCAATATTATAGGCAGAAACATGGGTGTGCTATGGGGTCTCCAGTTTCTCCTATTGTTGCCAACCTGTACATGGAGGAGGTAGAAAAGTGAGCCTTGATGTTCTTTTCAGGGATACCACCAAGTCATTGGTTCAGGTATGTTGATGACACCTGGGTTAAAATTAAATCTCAGGAAGTCCAACATTTTACTGACCACATCAACTCTGTGGATAAATACATCAAGTTCACACGAGAAGATGTAAAAAATGGCAAGTTGGCTTTCTTGGACTGTGAGGTCTCAGTCTCTGATAGAGGACATTTGCAAACTGAGGTGTACCGCAAACCCACCCACACAGACCAGTATTTGCAGTTTGACTCCCATCACCCTTTGGAGCACAAGTTAGGAGTCATCAGGACTCTGTACCACAGAGCAGACAGCGTCCCCACTAACTCAGGAGCCAGGCAGAAGGAGAAATCCTACACAAAACAGGCTCTAGAGCAATGTGGATATCCTAACTGGGCCTTCCTGAAAGCAGAGAAGAAACCCAAACAGGACTCCAGTCAGCCATCAGGTGAAAAGGAGGAACCCAGACCCAGACCAGTGGTCATTCCGTATGTTGAGGGAGTATCCGAGAAACTGAGACGTTTATTTTCTAAACATAACGTCCCAGTGGCTTTTAAACCCCAAAATACATTACGGCAAAGACTGGTTCATCCCAAAGATCCAGTCCCCCGGCACAAACAGAGTAATATTGTGTATGCTGTTCAGTGTCAGGAGGGCTGTGATCAGTCTTACATCGGGGAAACTAAACAGCCACTGGCCAAAAAGATGGCCCAGCACAGAAGATCAACATCATCAGGCCAGGATTCTGCGGTCTACACTCATCTCCAGGCCAGCGGTCACTCTTTCAGGGATGAAGATGTTCACATCCTGGACAGAGAGGAACGATGGTTTGAGAGAGGAGTAAAGGAGGCCATCTTTGTGAAAAGAAATCGTCCATCATTAAACAGGGGTGGAAGCCTCCGGGTTCAACTGTCCCCCTCTTACAATGCTGTGATTGCTAGTATCACTCAGCCCTCGGTGAATAGTAAACAGCCATCAGTGTGCTAATGATCCATTGTTAGGCTGATGGTCCTTCTTGAGCATGTGATCAGCTGGTTTTGGTTGTCAGCAGCAAACTGGTTGATCCATTCTGAGAAGGTGCTATTTAAGAGACTGAGCTGAAAACAGCACCTCAGACTGAGGAAGTCTCTTGGATGAGAGAAGAAACGTTTCTATATTTTTTTGCTTTGTTTTTTTTTTTTTTTTTTTTTTT
>NC_056518.1:8529167-8530260 GCF_014905685.2 Nematolebias whitei | reverse complement strand
CCGTGTCTCTCGTGTCTCCTGAGTTCCCCGTGCCTTGTTCATGTAAGCTTTGCTGCCCCGTCAGCTTGTTTATTTTGTACTTTTATTTACCATTAAAATCCTATTTTTGTATATCTGCCGAGTTGAGTCCCTGTTCTGCACTCTGGGTTCGCTCCTAACCTCAAACCATGACAGTACGACCCGACCAGAACAGAACCCAGCGGGCAGGGTTCTCACTCGGCAACACTCACCATTTTTCTTTTTTCCCTCCTCGTGCCATGATGGACGAGCTGCTCTCCGTCTCTGTCCATCCACCGTCCCGCCGCCGCCGCAGTGGACGGTTCCTGAGGCAGTCTGCGGCGACCGGCCCGGTCTCGTCGGCCGAGCAGAACTTCAGAGCTGGTTCTGGTGTTTTCGTGGGAGCGGGGTCCGTCGCTTCACCTCCCAGGTTTCCGGTGGGGGCGAGATCCAGCGTCCCGCAGGAGCTCCGGTCCACTCCTGTTCGTTTCGGTGAGTCCGGTCCGGTTGACGTTACAGGGGCGGGTTCCGTCGCCTCACCTTCCAGGTTTCCGGTGGGGGCGGCACCCGTCACCACATCCACTCGTGCAGGCATTCACTTTTTTCATTCATTTTCCCCTGAAGATGTTTTTCATGTTCATTGGGCCCTTTTTGAACTGTTTAATTCAGTTAAAAATAACCCGTCCTCCTTTGATTTAGTTTTGACCCAGATGGAGGATTTTTTACTTTCTATCCCAGGCCTTTCTTTGCTCCCCGAGTATGATTTTTTTGTTATCTGAATTAAAGACTCTAAAGACTCCTTGTTCATCCACTCCTGAGGTGGACTCCACGCTGCACGCAGCCATCCCTGAGGTGGACTCCACGCTGCACGCAGCCTCTGAGGTGGGTCCTCATCTCTCCTACTCCGAGGGGGTCCCGGCTGACGCTCCTCGTCTCTCCAACTCCGAGGGGGTCCCGGCTGACGCTCCTCATCTCTCCTACTCCGAGGGGGTCCCGGCTGACGCTCCTCATCTCTCCTACTCCGAGGGGGTCCCGGCAGACGCTCCTCAGCTCTCCAATTCTCCAGAGGGGTCGGCGCTCTCCAATTCTCCAGAGG
>NC_056518.1:8519091-8529067 GCF_014905685.2 Nematolebias whitei | reverse complement strand
ACTAACATCACCCCCCTGTGGTCATGGGGGACCACGAACACAGGTGAGGACGTCCGTCCATGAGCAAAAGTTAGGATGCCCTTAAGTAGTTTTAGCTGTTTGCGCAGCTGAAAGAGGACTCTAAGGTCTGGATTGGAATCTAGGTCGCCTTTCGATGGAGTGTATTTGTCTGGGTCAGTCAGATACAGTATCATCGAGTTAATTGCAGGATCCAACTTCTGAAGTTGGATGATGTCTGGGTCAGTCAGCATTGGGCGTACAGAAACTGTGTTATCAGCAGGTTTAGCTGCAGCTTGTGCACGTGTGACTGCCATTACCTCAGTTGTAGATTGTGACGACTGAGTGTTGAGTAGCCAGGAGGGGTCAAAGGACCACGAGGGCCCGTCAACGGCTCCTTCCTTGGCTAGGGAGTCTGCAAGGACATTGTAGTGCTTGTCATTGCCTGGGACCCTGGAGTGTCCTGGAACTTTCTTCCAGAAGATCTGTAGATCATGTGATGTCACTAAGTGATCACGTCATGAAAAGCTCTTTGTGTTTTACCACCTTTTTGTTGCTTGTGAGAAAACCGTTCTGTTTACACAGAGCGAGATGACACAAGAAACTGAGTCGAGCATAGTTAGAGTCAGTGCAGATGACCAGCGTCTGGATGGAGCGTTCCACTGCCATCTGTAGGCCTATTAGGATTGCAGCTATCTCAGCGTACTGAGAAGACTGAGAGCCCAATTTATAGCCAAATGTGACTTGGTTCTGCTAAAGGTTTCTTCCTCATGATGGTGTTTTAACTTTCCACTGTCGCCTTCATGCTTGATCAAGAGATTTCTGTGATGGAGTTAAATTAAAAACAGTCTGCTCCTCAGATAAATAGTGTTAAATTATTGTTTATATATATATATATATATATATATATATATATATATATATATATATGAATGTTTCTGGTGGTTGTGGCTGAGTGGTTCGAGCAGTCGTCCTCCATTGTAAGAGTTGGGGGTTCAATTCCACCAGCAGTCACATGCTGAAGTGTCCTTGGGCAAGACACTGAACCCCTCATTGCCTCAGCTGTGTGTCCCATCAGTGTATGAATGTGATAAAACTCTGATTAATCTTTGTACAGAAATAGTTAAGTGATGTATGAATGGGTAACTGAGGGCACAGATTGTGTTGTAACGTCCTTTGAGTATTTTAATAAGATATAAAGGAGCTATAGTACAGTCCATTTACCATTTATTTCCCATTCTGTTAAGTGCACTGAGATGACTCCTGTTGTGACTTGGCGCTACAGTATATAAATAAATTGAACTGAATTGAACTACGCAGCACGCTGGCGCAACTGGTAGAGCTGCTGCCTCTCAGCGAGCAGGTCCTGGTTCAAACCCCGGTCCAGGGGCCTTTCTGGGTGGAGTTTGCATGTTCTCTCCGTGCATGCGTGGGTTTTCTCTGGGTGCTCCGGTTTCCTCCCACAGACCAAAAACATGCATGTTAGGCTGATTGGTGTGAGTGAGAAAGTGAATGGTTGTTTGTCTCGTTTGTCTCTATGTGTCCCTGTGATGGACTTGCGACCCGTCCAGGGTGTACCCCGCCCCTCGCACAGTGATTGCTGGACATGGGCACCGGCGACCCCCGTGACCCAAAATGGAATAAACGGGTAAAGAAAATGGATGGATGGATGGATGGAATTGAACTACTGTAATAAGACATGCATGGATGAGGATAGGCACAGTTGGAAGATTCCTATGTAAGCAAGCCTAGAGAGAGGACATACATGTATATAGGAAGGATGTGATAACTGTAAAAACTATGTGTGTGTGTACAAATATATGTATTGTTTGTTAAATTATAATTTTACTACATAAAACGAAGTTTACAGGAGACATCAAAGGTGATCTAAAAATTCACAACAGCCAAAAAAAAAAAAAAAACTGCTGTTTGCATTCCACGTGTGAAAAACACTTCATAAGAATTAACCACACTGAAGAGAGCAGAAACCTTTCCTTCAGCCAATAGGACATGGATGGATGAAGAGATTACAACAGCATTGCGCAAATATGGCAAGCAGCCATCTAACATTGCACAACCTGACAGTTTGAAAAAATATTGTATACCAGAACATTATTACATCTAATTACAGAAATTGTAAAAGCTGAAAGGTGTTCATTTGCCTGCAGCAAAATATTAGAAATACACTTGCTTGAGTTTTGCCAAACAAAATGTTACATTAAGGCTGTCTTGAAAAACATCTGACTTGTAGACGTTTCACTGAAAACGATGATGTGTTCTAGAGATGCCATTTCTAACCCAAACCGAGCGTTGACCGGCCTTGAAAGAGGTAAAAACGTCAGTTACACTTCAGATGGACTACTGCCAGCAATCTAAAGCCCAAATGGACGTTCATTCAGCCGCTGCGCTCAGCGGACACGATGCCGATGACCCAAACAGGTGAGATCACAAAATGTCTATGTCAGAGCAGGGCCCAATGCAGGCAGAAGCAGGGGAAGCATTTAATGTACTTTGAGAGCTCCTCAGCTCCGATCTTCTGCCCCCTTTACTCAACCGCGTGCATCCACCAACAGTCGGTGGTATAAGCAGTCAAAGCTTAATTAAAATGTTGTTTTTTTTAGGGTTCAGACCTGTAATTACTGTTAATTTGTCGGATCGGGTGGAGTTCGGAAATTATAGCTACAGGCTGGGCTGGGTTGGATTTTTTTGAACTCGAGTGCAACTCTGTGTTGACAAAGTAAAGAAACAGTATCATGACTGAGAATATGCATAAGTTGACAATGAATGTTAAAACATAAAAACAAATCACTTGTAAATAAAATTAGTGGTTCGTGAACTTTCTAGCTTTTAATTCACAAAATAACAGCAACAAAAACTTGAGAACCCCATGTCTTTGATTAAAAAATGCAAACATTGCAATTTGGTCAAATAAATGAGGGACTTATGACCACAACAATTAGTAGACTTTTTTGTACTTATGATAGCAAGTTGTATTTCTTGTAGCAAATATGACCTTAAAGACTAACCAAACATTTTATCCATCAATTGTTTTTACCTACTTTTTCCTTTTCAAGACGTAACAGAGGTTCTGTGTATCTCCATCAATTACCATGTGAGAGGCAGGGAACACCCTGGACAGGTCTCCAGTCCATCACAGGGACACATAGAGACAAACGAGACAAACAACCATTCACTCTCTCACTCACACCTAGAGACAATTTAGAGTTACCAATCAGCCTAACATGCATGTTTTTGGTCTGTGGGAGGAAACAGGAGCACCCGGAGAAAACCCACGCATGCACGGAGAGAACACACAAACTCCACCCAGAAAGGCTAGGAGGCAAACCTGCAACCTTTTTTCTTTCAGGCAACAGTGCTATCCACTGCTTCACCATGCCACCTGCAGCAATTGTTTTTAAAATTGATTTTGTTTCTGAAAATAATATTTTGTAAAATCAAAACTTGATGTTTCGTAAAAATAGAGGGGCGTGGTGGAGCGGAGTTTAAAGAAAATGCGCCTGTGATCTGAAGCTAGCAGATTTGAATCCCCAGACTGGCAAAAAAAATTTGGGGCAAGAAAGATGAAGCACCCACATCTGTCTCCCACAGTGGGCCACTCGCCCACAGTGCTCGCCAGCCAGCTTCCCTACAGATGGCTTCCTTCTGGTCCATGTCTGCTCTTTTGTGTAAATAGGATACATTACCTGACTGGGGATTAAAAGAGTAAAATATAAGAAATAATAATAATGTCAACGACAGGGTCCCAAACTCAAATTTGGTAATCAATCTGTTAAAGAATACACATTTCCATTCACTTATTTTGGTATTTTAAAACATCTTTTGGGGTTATAAGAAAACCACAAAGTCATGCATAGACAAAAGAATTGCACAAGATATGTTTTGGTTTAGTTTTTGATTCATGATTTAAACATATTTAAACTATGACAATGAAAATAAAGTCTAGGTGCACAAAACAGACATACACAGGTGCATACAGTATAATTTAGTACAGTAATTACAATTCTGTATTACAAAGTTTCATGCTATTACAGAAACTGCGTTCATGGATTATACTACTTCCCATACACCATTTAAGTCTATTACTACATGACATAAATATGAAGTGATGAAGCTGTTTAATTATGCAGCACTAGCGTTTAGCCTTTCTCAACAACGTTTAGGATGTGAATGAAAACTGCACAAGATATAAAACATTATGTCAAAAGAAAGTGTTCAAAAGGATCACTCTTTTTCTCAACGTGTTCTTAATCATACAAAACATTTATGAACATGATTAGGTTTTACATGAAACCTAATTTCACCAACATGTCAACATAAAAATGTCATGGTGAAGTTCTAACACAAATAAAATACAAAAATTGTTCAAAGCTGAAAAAAAAATACGACAACAACAATTCACAGCACATTAAGACACAACGTGTAAAAGCATCCTGCTTTTCAACAAACATGAAGTTTGATAATATTTTCTTTGCTCTCGCCTGACTGACTCTCTGTTACACCAACAGGACATTTTAAAAACTGTAAAACTAAAGATTATTCCTTCAGTTATGAAATACTAAATAAACACTTGTGAAGTTATGCTCAACTTCACAACTTTGAGAAGATATGGTAATAAAAATGAACCCTAATTACTCACAGTACTCAGACATAAAGAAATATGGACAAACACAAGTTTTTTTTGACATATATGAATTCTTTAAATACTTTTTTTATATTCATAACCTACCTTAGCATTAAAATCTCATCAAAATCTTCAGGTGTTAAGTGGAATTGCTAGATTTTACACTACTTAACACTTTCATGCTTGTGCTCGTCTGTGTTAAGAGAGTGTTTGTTCTTCTGTGGTTCCTCTGCCTGAAGAGTTCCTTAACTTTTTTGCGAAAGTTTTTTCCTACAATGACGTAGAGAATGGGGTTGAGGACGCTGTTAAAGAACGCTAAGTAGGTGAAAATCTGATAGCAGAGGAGCAGAACTCTAATCAAGTCACAGTCAGGCAGATTTTTGACCCAGAGCACATACAGAGTCTTCATCAGGTGGTACGGAACCCAACAGATCAGGAAGGCCAGTAGAACAGACAGAATCAAACTGGTTGCTTTGTGGTCTGTCTTTTTTGTATTCACTCCTTCCCATAATCGGCTTCTCAAAGTTTTAATAATTTTTACAGCGCAGAAAGAAATGATAAAAATAGGAATAATGAACCCAAACACAGAAATCAACGCATCATTTGTCAGCTGTACAGAATTATTTACATTATTAACCAAACAGCGGGTTATATTTTGATAATTGGGAAGAGTCACATCTCTGTAGATTAGAGCTGGAAGACTAAAGAGGAAGCCCAGAATCCAAACCAGCAAACAGCCCCATTTGGCATATTTAGGCCTACGTGTTATTTGGCAAGACATTGGGTGCACCAGAACCAAATAACGATCTATGCTGATCAGAACCAGGAAGTAGATGCTGCAATAAGCATTCATCAGAATGCTTGCATTAACAACTTTACACATGGCTCGACCAAAAGTCCAGTTGTAACGATTGTAAACATTAGCTGCCCAGAAGGGCAAAAAAGAAACCAGAACCAGGTCAGCTGCAGCCAAGTTGCTCAGGTAGATCTCAGCTGTGGAGCAGGCCTTCTTGTGGAAACAGAAAACCATCAGGACAAAGACATTCAGGACAATTCCCAGTGCAGAGATAAGCAGGATGTAGATTGGAACAAACGTGAAGGTCCAGCCATTGTGAGGAAGAAAACAAACACTGGTTTTGCTTTGGTTTTGGTCACCAGGCTCAAAAGTAAAGTTGTCAGGTGCACTGCAGAAAAAAACAGAAACCAGACAAAACATTACTCTAACGGTTAGATGGAAAATTATACTGTATTACCACCTAAACAAAAGAACTAAAATTTCATCCATCCATCCATTATCTTTTACCCGCTTCTTCCTTTTCGGGTCGCAGGGGTCACTGGTGCCCATATCTAGCAGTCACTGTGTGAGAGGCGGGGTACACCGTGGACAGGTCACAAGTCCACCAGGACACACAAACAACCATTTGTTCTCTCACTCTCATCTAGAGACAATTTAGAGTTACCAATCAGCCTAACATGCATGTTGTTGGTCTGTGGGAGGAAACCGGAGTACCTGGAGAAAACCCATGCAGCACGGAGAGAACATGCAAACTCCACCCAGAAATGTCCTGGGCCGGGATCTGAACAGGTGAACTGCTCGCTGAGAAGCAGCAGCTCTACCAACTGTGCCACCGTGTCGCCAACTACTGTTAAAACTAAAATTTTAACAAATACAAAACATTTTTTATATATGAAATATTTATACAATAAATTAAACATTAGCTGTTAAGTAAGATTATCATCAAGGCTAAAAAGCTTCATGTTGTGATGTTATGGCTTAAACAGAGAAATTTAGTTTATTACTTGAACATCATTTGTATAAATGTGCACTTAGTTTTGGTTTCTACACAGCCTCACAGCAGCTTCCAGCTCCTTAAAGCTGAAAGTATGAATAAAATGAATAAGCAGATATGCTTATTCTGTTTTCCTTTCATTTTTTCCCCCAGAACTCCATTCTTTAAAAGCCTTTCAGATTAAAACATTTTCTTACAGGTACATGAAATAAATGCAGTATGCACTAAAAAATGACAAGTTTAAACAACCAACAAAACTAGATTTAAAAGGTGCTCAAGTGCTGAAAAAACCTTTCTTGTTTGTTTCTTGTTTTCCTTCTGTTAAAAGCTTTTCACATCATTTTGTAAGAGAATAGCTCTAGAGTAAATACTGTTAAGGAATAGATTTTTTTATTTTTTATTAAGCCACAGTAACGTACCTTGTGGTTGTAGGATCCATTTCTGCTGAAAAAAAAAAACATCAGAGGAAAGCAGCACTCCTCCAGTACATCCAGGTTCTGATATATGCCTGACTGTGAATGAGTTTTGAGAAAGTGAACTGGCGTCTTTGAAATATGAAGTGTCCTGCTCTGTTCCCGCCCTCTTTATCCTTCCCCTCCTCCCTGTTTTCACAGCAACATTATGCAAAAGTGGTTTTCAAACATTTCCTGGCCAAGATAAACCAATATCGTAACAACACAATCAGCATCCATCATCCTACTTGTCTGGACTGAAGATGTTTAATAAAAGCTCACTTGGTGAGAAAAAAAATACAATTTTCATATGAAAAACAGTATTTAAGATTTATTAAACCAAAACAAAAGTAATTGAATTTACATAATTTATTTAAAAATTTGTGAAACTTTTTAAATTATAAAGGCATTAGTTTATCTTGTTGTGAAAAACAAATGTCTTTTTTTCTTTCCTTCTTCTTTCAGCTTTTCCATTTTCAGGGGTCGCCACAGCGAGTCATCCTCCTCCATCTCTGTCCTCTGCATCCTCTGTCCTCACTCCAACTACCTCCATGTCCTCTAACTGCATCCAAAGACATATCTCCTCTTTGGTCTTCCTTTTTGTCTTTTTCCTGGCAGCTGCATTTCTAACATCCTTCTACCAATATATCCACTGTCCCTCCTCTGGACATGCCCAAACCATCTCAGTCTGGCCTCTCTAACTTTATCTCCCAGTTGTTCAATCTGGTCTGTACCTTTGATTATCTCATTCCTAATCTTACTTTAAGAACCTCAACATCTTCATATATGCCACTTCCAGTTCTGTCTCCTGTCTTTTTGTAATTACCACTGTCTCCAGACCATACAACATAGCTAACTAGTTGATCTAATTAATGGGTGGTATTACTTATAAGATTACATAATTTGTACAATAATTCTGACATGTTTCAACTTGCAGACTCTGAAACTTTTCAAGAAATATATTGTAGGGATTAGGGGCCCATTGCTATGGGCTGTTCAGTCCCTATACAAGCAGTGCGAGAGTTTGGTTCGCATTGCTGGTAGTAAGTCGGACCCCTTCAAGGTGGGAGTTGTACTCTACTAGGGCTGCCCTTTGTCACCTTTTCTGCTCATAACTTTTATGGACCAAATTTCTCAGTGCAGCCATGGGGCAGAGGGATTCCATCCATTTCAGGATTCCATCTCTGCTATTTGCGGATGATGTGGTCCTGTTTGAATTCATCATACTAAAATCTTCAGATCTCACTGGAGTGGTTTGCAGTGGCTGTAATGAGAATCAGCCCCTCCAAATCTGAGGCCATTGTCCTCAGTCGGAAAAGCATGGATTGCCCTCTCTGGGTTGGGAGTGAGGTTCTGTCGGAAGTGGAGGAGTTTAAGTATCTGGGGGTTTTGTTCACAAGTGAGGGAAGAATGGAGCGAGAGATTGACAGACAGACTGATGCAACATCTGCAGTATTGCCAACTCTGTGTTGGTTCATTGTGGTGAAGAGGGAGCTGAGCTGTAAGGTAAAACTTTCTGTTTACCGTTAGGTCACTGTTCCTACACTCACCTATAGCCACAAACTCTGGGTAGTGACTGAAAGGATGATTGTATATACAGGTAGTTGACATGAGTTTCTTTCACAGGGTATCTGGACTCAATAGAATGAGAAGCTCAGTTATCCAGGAGAGACTCAAAGTAGAACAGCTGCTCCTTCACATCAAGAGGAGCCAGTTGACGTGGTTCGGGCATCTGGTAAGGATTCTTCCCCTGGAAATGCCAGGGTTCCTGGAAATGCCTTGGAATCCTCCCAGAAAAACTGGGAGATGACTGCAGATAGAGATGTCTAAGCCTCTCTGATTAATCTGCTGTCCCCTCAACTTGACTTTGGAACAAGCTAAAGATAATTGATGGATGGATATAGCGTAAGGTGGTATAAAAATATTTTTGGGGAAAAGTTTTGTTCTTGATGCAGATTGGTATTCCTTTTGGCCCAAGTAGTCATGCACTTTTTTAACCTGTTTTGTTTTTTTCAGATTTTTTTAAATGATTGTCCACCACTCTCAAAAATATGGTCACACACCAATAGGCCAAAATAACACATTTGGTTTAAGGAGATGTCCATGTGAATACTGATGAAAGGACAGTAATAAAACAAATCAAAATAACATACACCATTATATCCATTTATTGCATATATGAGATCCCAAAGGCCATTGAAATACTATAACATTTAAACAAACATGGCTCACTTTTCCATAATTCAGCACAGCACAATATGCTGGGTCATTTAAGACCATCAAATTCATGACCATCCATCCATTAACTTCCGCTTGTTTCCAAAGTTGGGTCACGGAGGCAGAAGCTTGAGCATGGAGGCCCAGACTTCTCTTTCCATAGCCAGCTCTACCAGCTCTTCTGGGAGGACCACAAGGTGTTTTCAGGCCAACCGAGAGACGTAGTCTCTCCAGCTTGTCATGGGTCATCCCTGGGATCTCCTCCCAGTTGGACATGCCCGAAGCACCTCCGTCAGGAGGCACCTAGGAGGAATCCTTACCAGATTCCTGAACAACCTCAACTGGTTCTGCTTGATGTGGAGGAGCAGCGGTTCTAATCCGAGTCTCTCCCGGATAACTGAACTTCTCATCCTAACTTTAAGGGAGAGTCCATCTACCATGCAGAGGAAACACATTTCAACCACCTGTATCCACGAGCTCTTTATTTTGGTCACTACTCAGAGCTCGTGACCATGGTTGAGGGTAGGAATGTAGACTGACCAGTAAACAGAGAGCTTTGTCTTAAAGCTCAACTCCCTCTTCACTACAATGGACTGGCACAGAGTTCACAATACTGCAGATGCTGCACCAGTCCAAATGTAAATCTCACGCTCCATTCTTCCCTCACTCATGAACAAAACCCTGAGATACTTGAACTCTTCCACTTCCACTTCCACACATTGACTGCCTTCTCACCTTCAAATCAAAACTCAAAACTTGTAAGGATGGTACTTTTCTGTGGCCCGGTTTGTGTCTGTTTCCCTCGTGCTTCCTCATTAGTTTCCATTGTTGCCACCTGTGTCTCGTCCCAGCTGTTTGTCATCATGTCTCGTCTTCTC
>NC_056518.1:8517017-8519081 GCF_014905685.2 Nematolebias whitei | reverse complement strand
CCGTGTCTCTCGTGTCTCCTGAGTTCCCCGTGCCTTGTTCATGTAAGTTTTGCTGCCCCGTCAGCTTGTTTATTTTGTACTTTTATTTACCATTAAAATCCTATTTTTGTATATCTGCCGAGTTGAGTCCCTGTTCTGCACTCTGGGTTCGCTCCTAACCTCAAACCATGACAAAACTCATCTGTTCAAGCTAGCTTTTTCACTTTAACTGTTATTTTTAAATGTTATTTTCTTTTTGGTTTAGTGTTTTTAATAGTTATTTTATATTGTTTAATACTGTGTTTTTAATGCTGTGAAGTGTCCTTGGGTGTTTTGAAAGGCGCTGACAAATAAAATGCATTATTATTATTATTATTACTTAAGACGGAACCTCACCCTCTACACAAAGAGAGCAATCCACACTTACCCAACTGAGGACCATGACCTCAGATTTGGAGGTGCTGATTCTCATCCCAGCCACTTCACACTTGGCTTTGAATCACTCTAGTGAGAACTGGATATCATGGCGCAATGACGCCAACAGGACCACATCATCTGCAAATAGCAGAGATGGAATCCTGAGGCCACCAAACCGGGCTCCCTCCGCCCCCTGGCTGCACTGAGAAATTCTGTCCATAAAAACTATGAGCAGAATCAGTGACAATGGGCAGCCCTGGCGGAGTCCAACTCCCACTCTGAAGGGGTCCAATTTACTACTGGCAATGCAAACCAAACTACTGCACTGCTTGTGTACGGACCAAACAGCCCCTTGCAACGGGCCCCCAATCTCATACTCACGGAGTACCTCCCATAGTGTACCTCAAGAAGCATGGCCAAAAGCCTTTTCCAAGTCCACAAAAGACATGTAGACTAGATGGGTAAACTCTCATGACCCTCAAGGACCCTAGTGAGGGTAAAGAGTTGATACAGTGTTTCATGGTCAGGATAGAACCCGCATTATTCCTCCTGGATCTGAGATTTCACTAATGATTGGACTCAATTCTCCATTACCCCTTGTAGTGAACTAGACCTCCGACATCAATCTGTCTCTGAGGAACTTCAGGGGACAGGAACTGTTATTTCATTGATTTGAATCCAGAAATACAAATTATCTCATCAAGAAACTATTTAATTGTATCCTGAATTAATCAGTTGAAAGAACACTCTTCTTTTTTATATTATCATTAACTATTTTACAATATCTTGATAATCAAAAGTGTGTTTAGTTCATACCATTTCTAAATGTTGAAGTAAACCACTCATTTAAATCAACTGTGAAACGGTATTAATGATTTTTAAACCTCATTAGACTTGGATCATACAAGTAAATGTCTATTTACGAAGTAAGTGTGCATTCACTCTTCTGTCTGTGTGAGGAGTGGACCTGATGTCGGTCAGAGACAATTTATGAGAACGAAGTGCCTTGTTTTTAAAACTCAGACAGTAAATAAGAACTAGCTGGCACCTGCTGTCTGTCACTTCTTCATAATATTTCTCTGTCTGTACTAACCGTTCTTAAAACATTTCTGCTGTCTGCTGACTTCTAATAACCCTCTGACATCACTAAACCTACACCCTTGCTGGTTGTTTCAACCAATCAGGAAGTACCAAGTGACAGGAAGTGGACACCCTTTAAAAGTCAACACTTCTTGGAACTATTCAGTCTTTTCCAGTCTTTCGGTCTTTCAGTCAAAGATGAGACTCGGTCTGATGGCGAGTCGTACAGGAACTTTCAGTTCTTACTGAAAGTCAACTAAGTAGCTGATGGATTTGACCGTGTGCCAAGGGTCCGTCCAGTCCAGCTCGCATCGCTGTGCACTCAACCCGAGCATTAAATGCTCTCAACTTCTAAGGAAGCTTATTCTGTTGAACGGAGCATATGGACCTACTTCTAAAGATTCTCAGCCACCCTGACCGGAGACGCTGAAAAGGTAGCGTGCCAATGGACCTCTGTTCCGGAGCTGATGTATCCTCTGCAAGGTAACAAGTCGTTTCACGCCCTGAGTGTACCGGAGGGCTGAGCTGGATTCGGAGGAAAGGTGCCATTTTCTGGTTCAACACATAACTTTCATCCATCTAAACCTC
>NC_056518.1:8515859-8516917 GCF_014905685.2 Nematolebias whitei | reverse complement strand
GACATAAATAAGCTTAGAGTAAAAGCTTACATATAGGAAATACATGCACCATCAAAGTATAATACCAAACGTTACTTTATTGCTTGATACTGAGCTACGGAGATACAGAGGGCTGAGCTGGATTCGGAGGACGGGTGCCATTTTCTGGTTCAACACATAACTTTCATCCATCTAAACCTCCTCTTTAAACCTATAAACTTCTATTCTCCTTCTCTTTAAACTTCTATTCACCAGTAAATCAAGCTAGATGCCTTCAGAGATGAATCAATCTCAATCAGTAATCTTCTGTTGTCTTCTTTAGTAAATCGTGCCAAGTTTATTAATCAGAAACAGATCAGCAAATCAATGTGTACATGTTTGATGTGAAATTTTGATTCTGTTAAATAAATGACCGCATTTATTCTGATGGGTCAAAAATAAAATGGCATCTCATGTCATTAATTAAAACTCCACTCTCAAGTTATCTTTGTAAGGATGGTACTATTTGCTGTTTCTGTTTGTGTCTGTTTTCTCGTCAGTTTAATTGGTGTCACCTTTGTCTCGTCACAGCTGTTGTAATCACGTCTTGTCTTGTCCTTGTATATAAGCCTCCTGTCCTGTGTTGTTCCTTTGTCGGTTCGTCGTTGGGTATTGCCTGTCTTGTCCTGCCTGTGTGATCCTGTTTCTTGAGTCCATGTAAGTTTTGCTGCCATGTCAGCCTTTTGATTTTTTATTATTATTATTATTATTATTATTATTATTAAAAGTATTTTTATTTTATACATCTGCCTCGAGTCCTGCCTGCGCAACTGGGTTCTTCTGTCCTGATCTGCCTTGAAAATCCTGACAATCTTGGTCACATGGAAGAAATTTAACTCAAAAAAGAAATAATCCATGTTAATTAAACAATTATTATTCTTTGTGCTTAAACTAGCTTTAAGAATAATTAATTAGTAGTATGTTACAACGAAAGCTGTCCCCTACATTACTACACCCTGAATAGACCTTACAGAGGAGGCTAAGGAGAGTGACGCCCCTATAATTGGAGCACACCCTCCAGTCCCCATTTTTGAAGAGGG
>NC_056518.1:8514155-8515759 GCF_014905685.2 Nematolebias whitei | reverse complement strand
TGTCAACCAAGACAACCCATGACATTTATAAACAATCTCCTGCCAAACTGATACTCATCATAGTCTGCCCATGTCACTGGATGTTCTGACAGCTTCATCTCTAATTTGATCAGCAGCTGTGAGTGCTCAGTTATGAATGTGGCAAGTGGTGGCTTTTCCATGGTGAGCCTAGCAGCTACAGGATCAGGGTGAACACAGTTGAACCAAATCAGCGTGCCCAGGTTTTCCTGTCTTGAAGTCTTAAGGGCAATCACTGTTCAGTTGTGTGACTGCCATAATTGTTTTTTCATCAAGATGTAATTATCAAACGGCGCTAACATGACATGTTCCTGTGGAGATTATATTTTACTGCTAATAACCTTAGTTCTTGTAGCTACTGAGTGGCAGGACAGAGCTTACCTGTCACATCTATTCCTGATCCAGTTCAATTCAGTTTATTTATATAGCACCAATTCACAACTCAAAGTTGGCTCAGGGCACGTTACAGAGACATTCACATAGAAAAGCCAGTTAGTAAAGTTCTCTATCTAAGGAAGCCAGCAGACGCGTTGAATTTTCACTTTGTCGCAGTCTCCCCTCCAGTCTGATAAGATCTGCTGTACTGTATTTAAGGACTTGTGGCTCAGTAGCTCTCTGATGAAACATTTGAGACCTTCAGCCCTGACGTTTTTACCTGTGGAAGTTTTGTTTCCTTGAGCACCTCTTGAGTTACCTTCCTCTGAGATTTACAGTCTGGAACCACTTACTTTACCAGTTTCTTACTGGGTTATTCCTTGAGTTTCCATTCTGCCACTTTCCTACATACCAATATTCACCACATCACCTCTGGCTGTCTGTTGGAATCCTTCACCCTTCTCTCTTCACCTGTGACTAAGACAAAGTTAGGATCAACTTTTGCTACTAAGAGTATTCATACCTGTTTGCAAGATTCTTGCATATCTATAGTTGTAGATACTTATAATGCAGTGATAAAGTACAATATTATATCCTAAAAATATATGTTTACAAATGCAAATTGTGCTTACAAGGTAGTAACTTAGTCTGAAATATTTACTATAACAACTATAGATGAAATATATAGGTGAACAGATTTGGCTCACTATTTGACAAGAAACTGGTAAGTTTAGTCTCTTTCTTGCTCTTAATTTGTGAATAATAAGCAGTTATTAATGATTTATAAAGTGTTTATAGAGGAATTAATAACGTATCGATAAACTATTTATTAGCATCTATATTGGGAGTTTTATTGTAAAGTGATTCCCATTAATGTATACTTACCCCTTGGTCCTCTCCTACACAGATCCCCTGGCTTCCTGAAACCTTCCACTACAGACAGACAGACAGACAGACAGACAGACAACTTTATTAATCCCAGGGGAGAAATCTGAGGCATCCAGTAGAATTTTCTAATTATACAAGGAAAAAAAACAACAAACTAAATAATGAAAAAAGAAGCAAATACACAAATGTGAAATATATATATGTATATATGCACACTACATTCACAATTAACCTATATGTATATGTATACATAGATAAACACTTGGTTTTTACTGCTTTGCCTCTCGTGTCTCAGTTCTGTACTCTAGGTATTTAGGTATAAA
>NC_056518.1:8503753-8514055 GCF_014905685.2 Nematolebias whitei | reverse complement strand
CTTTAGGACACATAAGCTTCTGCCCATAAACCTGGTATGATGGTAGGCCCCTGGAAAATATACATTAACATATTCAAAGACCAGGGAAAGACTTTCATGCGTATCAGTTTAGCAAGAGATTGGTTATGATGGTTATTGGTTATTGGGCAGCTGTGGCTGAGTGGCTAGAGCAGTCGTCCTCCAATGCAAGAGCTGTGAATTTTAATCCACCAGCAGTCACATGCAGAAGTGTCCCTGGACAAGACACTAAACCCATCATTGCCTCTGATGTGTGTCCCATTGGTGTATGAATGGGTAAATGAGGACACAGATTGTAGTGTAAAGCACTTTGAGTATCTTGATAAGATAGAAAGGCACTATATAAGTACAGGCCATTTACTATTTACCATTTATTAAGTAAATTGAATTCCAAGATGGCGCCGGTGTGTAGGGCTGCCCGTCTCTCGCTCTCTGCTTGTATTTTATTTTTGTTATTTTTACAATGGTTTGTGCAGTGTGCCGAGTCATATTTTCAGTATGATCGTCGGGCACTTTTGGAGCTCCGTACTTTTGCTGAAATTCCTGCGGAGTTTTTGAACAGCGGCCAGCACTCTCCCCCACCGGTTCTATCTGAGATTCCTGCGTTCCTTCTGCGTGACCCTGGCCTTTCTCCATGGAGGAAACATCGCAGACGTCGTGGGAAGCGTGCAGGGATTTTGGTGAAACTGAGGCAAAGAGTGGATTATTCTTTCAGGACTCGCTCTGGATCTGATCATCTCCTCTCTGACCCGTGGTGCTCCCGGGGCCCGGCTGCTGGCCAGCTGCCCGCGTGCTCAGTCCATGGAAACACCTGGAGTTGTTTACCTGTGCGCCGCACCAGCAGACCAGGAGGAGCTGTTCTTCATAACCTGCGGCCGCTGGCGCGCGCGTCTCCATCCACAGCTGTGCATGTGTTGGACAATATCAGGATGTGTTTAATCAATGCAAGGTCTGTTTCCAACAAGACGTTTATCCTCAATGACTTTTTTAAAGATGAGGAGTTGGATTTTCTGTTCGTCACAGAATCTTGGATTTCTGATGGTGAGTCCAGCACCTTGGTGGAATTACTACCACTGGACTGTCTGTGTTTCAATGCCCCGCGGCCATCAGGTCAGCGCGGGGGGGGATTATTAACAGTTTTTAAAGCAAACTTTGCCTGTAAACAGTTGTCCATCCCGGTGTCCCGCGCCAGCTTCGAGCTGAGCGCCTTTGAACTTGGACACTCTCCTCCGGTCCTGTGTGCGCTCATCTACCGCCCACCTCGTTCTAAGGACTTCATAAATGAATTCTCTGACTTTTTGGCTGATATCACACAGAGATACACTCACTTTTTGCTTATTGGTGACTTTAATTTGCATGTGTGTTGTCAGGAGAAGCCCTTAGTGAAGGATTTTCTAGATTTATTGGACTCTTTTGGCTTAGCTCAGCAGGTGAGCGGCCCCACCCAAGAACATGGTCACACGCTGGACCTCGTTTTAACACGCGAAGTCTCTGTTTCTAATTTGAAAATCGTGACAATGTTTTTTCAGATCACATGCCTGTATTGTTTGACTTCACCCCCCCTTGTCCTACTGCTAAGACGTGCGTTCCTGCACGTACGCGTTCCATTAACCGTTTCACTGCTGCTCGTTTTAATGAAGGTTTTAATTCTAAGAGGATTGAACAGTTCCCGGTGTCTCTTACCACTGAGGAGCTAACCTCTCAGTTCAACTCTGCCTGTTTAAATGTTCTGGACCGTGTTGCTCCCCTTAAGACCAGAAAAACGAAACTTAAATCAGAGCCTTGGCTGAATGACGTCACACGAGCCGTTAGGCGGCAGTGTCGCAGAGCTGAACGAAAGTGGAGGAAGGACAGGCTCCAGGTGTCTTTTCAAATGTTAAGGGAGAGTTGGCGTCACTATCAGAAAACCGTTAAAGCTGCCAAATGTAAATTCTTCTCTGATTTAATTGTCTCCAACTCCCACAACCCCCGAGTTCTCTTCTCCACCCTGAACTCAGTTCTACACCTCAGTGAGCCTTCACCTCTGGAAGCCTCAACTGAGCTGTGTGAAAACTTCCTCCATATATTTTTAGAAAAAGTGGCAAACACCCGGGCACTCATTTCTCCACCAGCTCATGATCTGTCCATCCCATCTCAGTGTGTGGCTGTGTTTGACCACTTTGAGCCCATCTCTCTGTCCTCTCTGGAGCAGGTAATGTGTAGCATGAAACCATCTGGTTCCCCCTTTGATGTGGTCCCCCCTCGACTACTAAAGGAAGTTTTTCTTACCCTGGGTCCTTTTATCCTCGCTATTCTGAATAGCAGTTTATCCTCAGGTGTGGTGCCAAAGACTTTTAAACATGCTGCTGTCCAGCCCCTCCTGAAAAAACCTAACCTTGACCCCTCAGTCATGTCCAACTTCCGGCCTGTCTCCAGACTCCCATTCACCTCTAAACTACTGGAAAAAATTGTGGAGTCTCAGTTGAAACAGTTTTGGGGGGGATCATGCTATCCTAGAGTTATTCCAATCTGGCTTCAAATCTCGCCATAGCACTGAAACTGCTCTACTGAAGGTTTTTAACGACATTTTCATTTCCACAGACGCAGGTGATTCTGTGCTGTTGGTCCTATTGGACCTTACATCTGCTTTTGACACCATCGACCACAAGATCCTCATTTCTAGACTGGAGCAGTGGGTGGGCATCACAGGGTCAGCCCTTAAATGGTTTGGGTCCTACCTATCTGACAGAACCTTCTGTGTCAATATCAAAGATTCTAGTTCGGCATCGACAGCGCTCCAGTGGGGGGTACCGCAGGGGTCCATCCTCGGTCCCCTTCTCTTTTCTTTATACCTGCTGCCACTAGGTGCTATCTTCCGCAAACACGACATACCCTTTCATTTCTACGCCGCTGATTGCCAAATTTACTTCCCCCTGAGGCACAGAGGCACACGCTCTATTCAGCCTCTTCTTGACTGCCTGGCTGACATCCGGGACTGGATGGCTTTAAACTTCTTAAGCTTCAATGAGAAGAAGTCTGAAGTCATGCTGTTCCATCCCAGTGGCTCACTCATGAACCATGACATTGACCTTTTCTCTCTAGCCCCGCTAGAGAAACAAAAGGTCACTAATCTGGGGGTGATAATGGACCCGTCCTTAAAACTCAACAGTCACGTAAACATGATGGTAAAATCCTGTTTTTTTCAGCTGAGACGGCTGTCTAAGCTGAAGCCTATACTCTCCAAAAAGAACCTTGAGACAGTGATCCACGCCTTCATAACATCTAGGCTTGATTACTGCAATTCACTTCTGTTTGGAATCAGTCAGTCCTCCATTGCTCGTCTACAACTGGTCCAAAATGCTGCAGCCCGATTTTTAACTGGTACAGGCTATAGAGAGCACATCACGCCAGTTTTGGCCTCCCTGCACTGGCTACCCATTCACCTTCGGATCCATTTCAAAATTCTCATGTATGTTTTTAAATCACTGAACAGTTCCGCCCCATCCTATCTCACTGATCTTCTGCAGCCATATGTCCCACCGTGCTCTCTGAGGTCAGCAGACCAGATGCTTCTCTCAGTCCCAGAAACCCGTCGTAAGCTCAGGGGTGACAGGGCTTTCTCTGTTGCAGGTCCACGACTGTGGAATGAGTTGCCACTGAGTGTCCGGCAGGCTCCCACACTCTCAGTCTTTAAGTCTCGCTTGAAGACCCACTTCTATTCGCTTGCCTTTAACACAGTGTGATTTGTTTTGGCCTGGTCTGTTCTCTACTCTGTTGGCCATTTTAGTTAGCTTCTGCTGCTATTTGTATCTGTATTTCTATTTTATGTTTTCCTGTCTGCTGTGCATGTTTGTGTTCTTTTGTACAGCACTTTGGTTGGCCTTGTTGCTGTTTTAAGTGCTATATAAATAAATTGGTATGGTATGGTATGGTAAGTAATCCCCATTTAGCACTTACATATGCATGCTGTTCTAAAATGCAACCCAGTTTGCCTACATTTTTTTACAATCTCCCTCTAAAAAAGGTTTGACCAGATTTAACACAAGGTTCTAGTTTAAAATTGCTCTTTTGTTTCAACTCACTTTTAGTTTTGAGGCATTAAAAACATTTCTTTACATTTCAAAAGTCAGTTGGTTAGGGTTAGGAAAACATCTTGTCCTAACTTGCATCTTACAGCGACACTTCAGTATGTTTATAGTTCAAACTAACATTTTTCAAGAGATACAAACATGGTTCTTGCCTCACAAAAATAAAGTTATGCTATACATCATGAAAAACAATCACAGTGCACCTACAAATTTGCATGAAATGTATGGTTTCCATTTTGCATTTTTCCTCAAATAAAATCTTTGTTTCATCTGTTGTGGAAAAAATAATAATTTACTTATCACTCAGGCAAATACTTCATTAAATATATTAGCTACAAATTATTGGATTGTTATTACTGGATTTACTGGATTACTGGATTATTGAGCATGCATCAGGATATTATCTACAAAGTTCATGCCGGCAAGGAGAACAGTTGAAACAGTCAGATGCAAAAACTCAAAGCGTGCACTGAACATGAACATCCTGAGTGCCCTAAATAACAGAGGTTTGCTGTCTATCTTTATAGGGAGATCTGGACATGACCCACAGACCAACTCAAACCAGTTCAGCCTGATGTCCTTAATCACAACCTAACCAAATATTCTCAGCAGAGAATCACAGTACAGTCTCATAACAAAGTTGGGAAATCATTCATTGGTCTCTCACCTTGACTCCATAACAGCAAAACGATAAACTAACAATATATGAAAAAAATATCTCACAAACTCTTTGCACTACTATATTTTACTGCACAGATAGTCATAGTAAATCAACATGATGTTCAGATCAAAATGTACTTGTAAGCAAATTATAATATTCAGATCATAATGTATTAAGAAACAGATTATTATAAACCAGAAAACAGATTAAAAGTATATATTTTCTGTGACATATCCCGCAACATCTTTTAGTTGTAAATCAATAAATAATGCTTTTTGTACATTTAAAGTGGGTAACCAGTATCAAGCATTAACAATAAATCAAATCCCTCTGTAAAACAACTTTAAATATGTATCTTATTATCCCCTGTGGTTTACAGAAATGTTCTATTTCTTTTATTCTGCTTAGCAATAAAAACTCTTCATTATATACCGACTCAGTGCCAACCAAAGCATAAAGATGTGTGAAGTTTACAAAGTGGTAACAGTGGTTTAGCTATTTCCACAATTAGATGTAAAAAAAAAACACAATAACAATGAACCCTCCACATAAATTAATAACTGTAATGATTGTGGCTATACCCAGACACAAGGACTGAAGAGAACAGATACCAAGACTCCAAATAGGTTCATATTGTTTATTTACAAAAGTGATAATGGTCATCAAATGTGTCAGGGATGGAGCTGGAACCCTGAAGAGGAAGGAGATGGTTAATGATCTGTCAGCAGGGGTAATAATGTTTCTGCGGCTCTTTCTTATAGTAGGGATAGGACTCATAGGAGTCAGTTCTGGGAAAGGTGACCGAATGCTTCCAGGGTGAAGAAAGTGAACATCTGAACAATGGTTCCAGACAGGACACAGGCAAGTGGTAGGAAAGTGTGGAGGAAGTCTGAGGAGCCACAGGAGAGCTCAAGGTCCACAGAGGAAAATTCAGGGGAATGGAGGACATCAGAGATATACTTAAAACATGCAGAAATATAAGGTAGGTTAACACTTAGTTAATCTCACAAGGAAAAGACCAGACTACAACTACCATTGGCAGGTAATGCTCCAGCTCTGACTGGATGTCCTCTGTAGTGATGGTAGTATGAAACAAAAGCTTCAAAACATGCTTCAAACCCTGAAGTAAAATTACATCGGAGCACTGCTTTGGAGCCTGTTTTGGTGCGGAAGAAGTCATATGACACCTGACGTCTGAAACATAAACTGTTTCGTTGTCAGAATGAATCACTTGACTGGTTCGCGGTCCAATCTGCTGATTCCCTGGCACTGCCACGTCTCGATTCTGATAGGTGACAGGTTGAGACAGTTTTGAATTGAGAGCGCTCAACACTATAAAACAGCTCTAAGATGTTTGCAGTGTGCTGGGAGTTTTTGCTGTTGTGTTGTTGATTTAGTTGAAACTGAGTAATTATGGAGGCAGCCAGGAAAAGAGGTCATTGTAACATGCGGGAACACTTCATTCTGCTCATGATAAGGTGGTTTTGGTATTTAAATGTCAAAAACTTATAGTAATGTTCAGCAGTGAAGACATAACTCATGCATTTAATATAATTACAGTAAAATGATGTATGTGATTTTAATATTCATAAATCAGTATGGGCTCAAGTTACATTTTTTATTTACGTTAGTCTATTTCTACAGGTGCAGTGTTTGGTGTGTTCAACTGAACTGAAGCATCATGATACCTCCTCTATGATGAGACACTTCAACGCCAAACATGGAGATGCTGGAGATGTCATTTCATTGTTATTTTAAGAATGATAAAGACTCTGACTCTGCCACAGTTACACAAGCACAATACCACTGCAACATTTTTATTAAATCTCTTCAATGCATATTTATCAATCTTTTTTCGAAACATAAATCATTTTTCAAACCAGACAACATAGAAAGTTGATGAATTTAAAAAATCTGTTTTTTACTACAGTAAAGTAGTTTAACACTGTAGTCACTGAAGTTCTCCAGTGTGTCACCAAAAGCATAATGCCTAATTTGACAGCACCATTGCAAAATGCCATAGAGATCACTGTAACTGAAGCTTCAACAAATGAACCTATTTTTGAAGCATTTGGCCCAACTAGTTCAATGCTTCCTAAAAGCTTCATTTGCTCATCACTAGTCCTCTGCAATGTCTTAAAGTCCTGATGCTCATCAAAACAATGATCCTCAGGTGCTGATGATTGGAGCGCAGATGTGGCTGCAGGGAGCTGCAGAGCAGAACTCCCACAATAATAACTATTTAATATTTTTGATAATTCAGTTTGCCTTTACTCTTTTTAAATAGATGTTTGATCAATAATTGATTATGACAGATTTTGAATTTTACTAACAGAGCCCTTCGCACTCAAGCTGCAGGTTTACTTGTGGTTCCTAGAGTTTCCAAAAGCAGGATTGGAGATAGATCTTTCAGTTATCAGGCTCCTCTCTTGTGGAACCAACTTTCAGTTTCTGTCCATGAGGCTGACACATTGTCCAGTTTTCAGACTAGGCTTTAGGCTTTCCTCTTTGCTAAATCCTATAGTTAGGGTTGGTTTGGGTTCCTGACATATCCTATGTTGCTATAGGCTTAGACAGCTGGAGGACAAACTGACCTCACTTCATCAAATGAATAGTAATAAATTAATACAAATGAATAGTTTGTATTTGTACAGGTAATTCTTTGTATCCTAACATGGTTTGTTTAGTCTTTTTTCCTAGAGAGGAACCTGCTCATCTCCATTCTGGACCTGACATTCTGTGTCCGTTTCTCCTTCCTGTCCTTTCAAACCCATCCGGTCGAAACAGATGTCCTTGTCCTAGCTTGTCCTGGGCCTGGTTCTGCTTTTCCTTTCCACTGTTACCTTTGTACCTGCTCAGGATGGGAGACTGCGACAAAATGAAGACTCAACTCAATCTGCTGGCTACTTAGATACATAATATTACTAATTGAATTTTTATGTATATCAATGTTTCTGTTCAGTGCCCTGACTTCTGTTGTGACTTGGAGCTATATACATTAAATAAACTGAATTGAAATTGACTAATGCAAAATACATCATGGTCAGTGAAGGGATTGAACCCAGATGCAGGCTGATGCAATGTGGTCAAACAAAATATAAATTATTTTATTAAATAAATGAAAACTAAGGGCTGATGTGGCAACATCTACTTACAAAACCCACGGAAACATAAAAGGGAGGACCGAGACATTTGGCAGGAAGCCAAGATGATGAACCTCTGTTGGGGTGGTGATCAGGGATGGTTTAAATAGGAAGGAGGTGAAAGTGGCAGCATCTGGATGTCTCTAACTGGAAACAGATGTAAGTGGCAATTGAATGAAGAACAAGTGAGGAGGCTGACTGAGAGTAAAAATGAGAACTGGCAACAAAACACAGGGAACTGAACCAAAACACAAGAGACAGAAGAATAAAACATAAACCGCACGGGGAAATAAACCAAGATAAACTAACTACATAACTAAATAACTGAGAAAACACAGACCAAATGGTGACTCTTACTAAAAAAATGTTTATGGCAGTAGACTTTATTTTCTGCATTTTTTTGATAATGACACTATAAATAATTAATTTACAGGGTTTGCTCACTAGGCATTTTAACATTTCAGAATACAAAACTGAAGAAAAAAAACATTTAAAAAAGAATATGACAGAATGCTGATGGGTCGGGATATTGGCAAGCTGATTCATGCTGATATGTTTTAGAGAAATTTCAGCTTGCTTGGTGTTTGTCCTTTTTCTCCTATTCATGCCAACTAGCCAAAGACGCCTTCATATTTTCAACATACATGCATGAAAACAGTTTGTACAGATTGATGAGGTTAGATCTGGTTTGTGTAATGTCTCATGTGGAGTACCTCAAGGTTCAGTTCTTGGGCTTAAGCTGTTTATTTTGTATGTAAATGATTTAGTTAAGGTGTCTAGTATTCTCAAGTGTGTTTTATTTGCAGACGATACAACTTTCTTTTGTTCGGGTAAAGACTTAAATCAGATGTTTGAATTAATGAAGATTGAGTTTGTAAAAATTCATACTTGGTTTAAATTAAATAAATTATCACTTAATCTAGAAAAAACAAATTATATGATATTTAGTAAAAAAAAGCCGTCTATAGATTTTCCTTTTGAAATTGATGGTGTTGTGATAGAAAGAGTGAGTGAAGTAAAGTTTCTGGGAGTGATTATAGATGATAAATTGACATGGAAAAAACATATTAATTTTGTAAGAACTAAACTTTCCAGGTCTATAGCAATGCTACATAAAGTACGAGAATTTCTGACTGATAAAGCGTTGCGTCTACTGTACAATACAATTGTTGTGTCACATTTGATTTATTGTGTTGCTATCTGGGGTACAGCTTGTAAAACTGCAACCAAGTCTATTTTTATTTTACAAAAAAGAGTTATAAGATTTATCGCAAAAAAGCATTATCGCCATCCTTCAAGTATTTTGTTTTATCAACTGAAAATTCTTAAGTTTTATGATTTGGTGGATTACAATATTCTATTATTTATGTACAAGGCTCAGAACCAAAATTTACCATCAAACATACAAGTGTATTTCTTTAAAAGGAATAGTTGTTATAATTTAAAGGGAACAGATATTTTTGTAAAGATGAAATATAGAACAAGTTTTAAGGGTAGGTCTACTTCGATCAAGGGAATTAGTTTATGGAATGGTTTGGATAATGATATCAAAAAGGAGACTTCATTAGCTGTATTTAAAAAAAAGATTAAGAATGTATTGATGATGAAATATATTTAAGTTGGATAATGGTATGGAATTATAATGAATTGTGATAAGTTTTATGGTTGGTTGTATTATGTATTGTTTGAATAGATTGTTTTGAATTGATATTGTTTAGAAGGGGCAGAAATGATAAGAATTCGTTCTTCTTCTGCTGCCTTTCATTTTATATGTATCTTATTTTATTTGTATGGAATAAGTCTTGTTTTAACTGAAATGAAATGAATGAATAAATAAATAAATAAATAAATAAATAAATAAATGTCTTCACAAACATGACAGCAAGCCCTGCTGAGTCGCCAAGTGCTGTTTTAACCAGTTTGCAGCCATCCTTTGAAGGAAACAATCTTGAAACATCTGAATACAATAGTAATTTTGCCCTGCAATTTCACTTATGCCCTCTGATTACTGGTACAAGGAAGAAAACTCACAACGTGTTCGATATACTGTAGTCCTAAATATTTTAACTTTTCTTGAAAAAAAAAAAACTATTGTATTTTACCATCTATTATGCACTTCCTTCATCAAGGAAACATACTGTATACCGGTATATCCTTAAGATGCACATTCACCTCTTTATAGCTATGCCAGCTTGTTGTATGTAGACTGTGTAGTCTGTGTGAGTGGCCAAAAAACAACAGCAGCAGCTTAAAAACAATGTTTTTCTTAATATGGCACATATCACCACATACACAGTTTGTATGGCTTAAGCCTGATTGGTATGTCGGCTACAAAAGGAACAGCTTATAAATGCATCATCACAGTTGACATAAATAAGCTTAGAGTAAAAGCTTACATATAGGAAATACATGC
>NC_056518.1:8495000-8503653 GCF_014905685.2 Nematolebias whitei | reverse complement strand
TGACATAAATAAGCTTAGAGTAAAAGCTTACATATAGGAAATACATGTGCCATCAAAGTATAATACCAAACGTTACTTTATTGCTTGATACTGAGCATTGGAAATACTTTGTAAAAGGAATTAGGGACGGCACAATCAGGGCCGGAGTGGGACTCATTTTCAGCCCTGGAGTTTCATGCGTCAGAGTGGCCCCCTTTAGATCAAGACCAATTATTATTAATAAAATCATGTAATTTTAAGCTTACATCAGGGGCGATTCTAGAATCTGCCCTTTTAGCCTCCAGTGCTGTCAATGGCTCTTGGCTTGATCGATGTGGTGACCATTGGTGTCAGAAGCTTTATTAATGTGATTGGGGGGGGGGGGGGGGCACACTGGTGGGGGGTCTGGTGGTCCACCCCCAGAAATTTTTGAATAAATTAGATGTCATTTCCTTCATTCTGGTGAATTTTAACAGGCTGCTTAACATTTAGTTTTGCCTTCATAAGTAACACAATTCAATAACTACGTATTTTAAAGTTAATGGCACAACAAGAAGTAGCCTGACCAACAGCTCTACTTGTGTGAATAGAGCACACTCTACTTCTCTCATGCATCCTAGCTACAGTCTAATGCCCCTTTTCCACCGTCATGGCATGGGTCAAATATTTCCGGCTTGACCCGTGTTTGAGGTCTTTTCCATGGTTCTTGGGACCGGCTCACCTCCCAGAATTCTGGCCCGGCTTCTCAAGGGGTCCAAGCGAGCCGAGCCGTGACGTTAGAAACACTGTCGGTCACTGATTGATCAGGGGGAGGAGTCTGTGGAGTCTTTCCAAACAACCCCATCCGCCATTTTTCTCTACCGCCTGCCATTAGCGATATCAGGTTTTATCAACGTCGACCCCCACGTGAGCAGACCGATTCAATAAAGACAGAGTCAGGACTATAAAAGGTAAGTGAACTTTATTTACAAGTGAATCTCTTCGTCGCAGCTGTAAGGGAGAAGAGGAATAGGTGAGTATGGGTTCTGGTGTCTCTTTGAATGTTTCAATTCTTGAAGATAGAAATTTGACTCCTTACTGTTTGTGTTGTAGGTGGAGGCCGAGAAGGAGAGGAGAGGTTCTGGGTTTTTGTAGGAGATCCAGTCCTGAGGTATTTGTCAGTGGAGAGAGGAGCAGGTTGACCCAGTTGAGAATGCTTTAATGGTGGTTGTTGAAGGGACACCATTGATCCACAGATGGAGTCCTGTGGAGCGATGAGATCCTAGGAAGGATCTGAAGAGGCAGGCCGTGGAAGGTCCTGGAGGAGTCACAGTTGGTGAGAACCAGCTGTAACAAAGGTTAGTCGGCTGTACACGAATTACCATTTGGTAGAAGATGTCCCAGCACTGAAGAGGTGTCTGGCAGGTGCTTAAATACCCCATCAGGCAGTCCTCCTCAGAGCAGCAGCAGGTGGAGTGAGTTGAGGTTAATTGGCTGTGGAAGGAAGAGTGAGTGACAGGCAAAAAACCCAGGAATCCCACAAGCGATAACTCGAGGAGCGTATCTTTTAGTAATTTGAAGCTATACAAAACCAATAATATCAAAGCCGTGGTCAAATGCAGAAGTGCAGGTGTTGTTGTGCTTGGTGGCCGAAGAAAAAGTCAAAGCGAGCTAGATGGAGCGATTGGAGGGTGGTTTGGACACGCCACTGCTCCACTTGAATCATTTATAGAAGATGGTGAGTGTTTTCTAACTGCAAACATATTTTAAGTTACTCATCCCATCATTTCTGAACATATTTTTAACTAACAAAGAGGCTGACGCCATAATAGGACAACATCGGTGCTACGATGCTAAGCTAATTTGCATAAACGCTAACTGTCCTCCGGTCCCGTTTCTCACTGTATTTTATCCAGAACGTATTTCAGCGCGTGACGGTTCATCTCTAAACTCCGCATTAAACCCTCCAAGCCTCCCGGCTTCTGCCCCTGCTCCATAAGCAGAGACTACACCTGACAGGGCTCCATCACAGCCCAGCTGCACCTCACAGAGCAGCACAACGCTGCAGCCTTCTGTGCTTGGTAAGAACAGATGCAACATGTTCCACATCACTTTGTGCCGATAAGGACTTGCTTTTATTTTATTTTTAAAGTAAAAAAATAAAATGTTGAATAAATTCTGAATACGCACCACATGTTGAACATGTGGTGGGATGAAATTATGTACACAGTGTCCCAGTTACAGACAATAATATAATGTAAAAGAAAAATGGTAATAAGATCTAAGATATGAACTAAGAAAAATATCAACTAAAAAACATCTACTAATAATACACTAAGCACTAATAGCAGTAAACAATCAAAACAATGTCAAACAGCAACATGAACTTGAGTTTGTGCAGCCTTATGAATCTCTAACCAGGATAATCACTGTGAAAAATCCCATCATGTTGCTGCTGATCTGTTTCATGTTGCTGCTGATCTGTTTCATGTTGCTGCTGATCTGTTTCATGTTGCTGTGTTCATTCGTGCTCATCTGTTCACACAGACTCATGTCCGTGCTGCTGTTCGGCGTATTGTGTTTATTGTTTTTATGCTATTAGTGCTTAGCATATTTTTAGTTGATGTTTTTCTTAGTTCATATCTTAGATGTTATTACTGTTTTTCTTTTACATTTCATTGTTGGATGTAACTGGGACCCTGTGTACATAATTTTGATCCACCACATCTACCACATGTGGTGCGAATGACAATCAAGAATATCTGTATCTTTTTGCTTTTGGTGACACACCGGAGAACTTTCTGATTCATATATCCATTGTTATTATTATATTATTTTCATTATTTTTAAATTAATTTATTTTTCATTTTCTTATTTTATTAGTTTATTATTATCATTATAGCTGTTTGCTGCACATTTCTTTGTTTTATGCATTTATTCAAAAACAGTATGTAGCTTGAATTAACCACCTTTTTCTTCTTTCTAGTCAAGAGAAAGAGAAAAGAGTCCAGTAAAGAGGGGGAGTGGTGGCGCAGAGGTTAGAAGATGGGCTTGTGATCGGAAAGTCACAGGCTCACTTCCCGGTACCGTCAACATCAAAATGTGGGTGGAAAAGGTGAAACACCCACACCTCCCTCCACCCTCATTTGCCCCACTCTGTGCCCCCGACCATGAAAAAAAAAAAAGAAAAAGAAAAGTCTTATTTCATCACTGAATGAACATGAAGAACTGAACCAGACACAGCGGGAACAACATTTGCATCTTCTTCTGGATGAGCCCATGAGGCAAGGGATAGACAGATAGACAATCATTAGTTGGATGCAGTATTTTCTATTTTTGTACATTTTTCACTTCTTACTTTTCCTATTAAACAATTTTTTTAAGTGGTGTCCTTGAACATTAAATGTCCTAGTACTTATTTCCTAGTACCTTTACTAGTGGTGGCTAGTAAATAGCTTAAGGGAGCACTACCGACACCAGGTGGTAAGACGAGTTGGGTTCTGGTCCCCGCCTTCAGAGCCGGTCCAGAAGTGTAAATGGAAACGCAATGACACACGAGACGATCTGAGCTGACCCGAACTGACTGGACCTGATCCACACCGTAACAGTGGAAAAGGGGCATCAGAAACATACTCTAGTGTAGCCTAAGTTAACTTTTAGGGGGAAAAAAATCACTAGTCAATATGAAACAATAATAATAATAATAATAATCATTCCTTCTTACCAATGACCTAGCATAAAGCAATATGATCATCATCCATCATGTTTATTAGAAGCTTAAAATGCCTAATTAAAACTCCAGTAATCGGCTAGGTCTACTGTAATCTTAGCCAGTTGTAGGGTCAAGAGACAAACATGTAGCATTAACACAGTATGAACAACATTCAGGAGTTGTTTCTTTAAGAAAATTATCAAATATTTTACATGATCGGTAAGATCGCTTTGCCTACGCGAAAATGTAAAGTTTGGTACAAACACCAGCATCCTCACCAACTTTTCTAGGTGCACCTGCTGACAGGCTGCATCACAGGGTGGTACATGAACTGCACCAGTCAGAGCCAGAAAGCTCTACAGAGGGTGGTGCAAACAGCAGAGGACATCACTGGTAGCAATCTCCACACCATCCAGGACATCTACCACAGCCGGTGTCTGCATAAAGCATGCAGCATCATTAAGGACCACACCCACTCAGCACAAGGATTCTTCCATCTATTACTCTCAGGTAGACAATACAAGAGTCTGTCACCATGCACGAAAAGACTCAAAGACAGTTATTATCCATAAGCTGTCAGATTACTGAACTTTCATTAAATAACACTGAACAACTGGCAATAACTTTGCACCAAGCCACATCTGTGACAACTAATATGACTAATATTAGCTTGTGACACCTAATATTGTATTGCTAATGCATTATGTGGCTGTATCATGTATGTCACTACCTGACCATCATAATTCATCTCCATGTTACTCACTACCTGTGCAATAACCTGTCACACAACCTGTGGTTTGTTAGTTATGTGCAGTATATATCATGTGAATTTAAGCTTATATTACTACCTTGAAATACTTATTCATACAAATTCATCCTACTTGCACCATTATATTCTACCATGTTGTTTACTGTTTTTTCTTTAGGACCTTGTAAATATTGTATTTACTTTTTCACTTTTTGGTACTTTATGTTGTACCCTTATTGAATGCTTTAGTGGTTCTTGTTTGTTTGTTCATTGTTTTAGTGAGTCAAATCAGTTCTTCTCATCCTGAATATTTTATTGGACTGTTAACCTTGTGTTAACCTGCGTATGACAAATAAACATATCCTGAATTAAGCATTAACCTTTAATTTAACCATTAAGCATACAATGCAATTATGACAGAAAATGGAGGATTTACCTGCAGTTACTTTTGTAGAGATGAACATGTGGAAGCTACTTCCTGTTTATAACTTGTGATCAGCTGATTGGGTCGGTGCCTGGCTTTTTACATGTTTTCCAAACTCCGTTTAATTTTTGAAAAAGAATAAACTGTATCCCACCCTCTAAACTCTCAGGGTACACGTGTCTGGATTACTTGTTCTCCACTGACACGTTTAACCATTTTGTTCTGCCCCTCTGACTGTAAGGCGTCCTGGCTGCAGACAGCTCCATATCTGCAGGTAAGGGGCGTTAACCCTCAGGACGAATTGAGGTTACCGATTGTTCATTTCATGATACACCTAATGGATTGATTGACAGGTCGCGCAGCGGAGCCGACTTGTGGAAAAAAGAAAAAAAAACTAGAGCTGCAGCCCTGCGGTGGAGGCAGGGTGGCCTTGGAGCAGCAGTAGCGTGTTCTGTGTTTAAATGTTGTTAATAAAGTTCTAAAAAAAAATTAAAAAGCAGGGGTGCCAGCTCTGCATCCCACAAATCATACCGGCCCAACGGGAATTCTCCACACCCTCCCGATTGGCCACTCCGGGCCTGGACGCAATGCAAATTTGTATTAAAAATGGCTTTAACTATAAATTCTCCACATGACTAAAAGAAAGTTGATCTCCAATATCGTGTTAGACAGAAGGTGTTGCATGACTTAATGCGCCATATGATACACAAAACCATGAGAATTAAAATTCAAACCACTTTTCCGAGAAACTTTCAGAGAGCCGAAGAAGTAGAAATGGGCTGTGTACTTTGATGCTCTGGCACATATCCCATTATTAATTTAGAATTCATAAATAATTAATCATATCATATAATTGTTCATGGTATTGATTTTAGATGAGAGGGAGATGAAAAAGTCAAAATAGCTGAAAGATCACTAGTTCAATGAATAACGCTGATTTCCACTACAGCCTGATATCAAAGGTTAATTTGACAAATCTAACTTCTGATTTCATTATGTCTTGATTATATCAAATGCAAAATCAGATAAAGCATCTATGCATTTTCTTTGTTTGTTTTTCGACACAAAACAATAAGCTTCATGCCTTACAGTAACGCCAACCTATTTCTGCACAGAAATATTTTAGTCATAGACTTGATGCAGAGTTAAACCAACTGGACCAAATTATATGCTGTAACTGCAAGTCCAGAATCAGTGATGCATTTTTGATCATTTGTTTGCATTTTGGACTTCAACACTGATGAACAATGAAGCAACAGCTGCAAATTCATGTCTCATATCTTTCTGATTTCTGCTTTTAGTTGGCATGGTGGTGCAGTTATAGCCAGTAATTTGTAATAAACACTCCTTGCTGTTTGTGGTGTTGCTATTTCTATTTGTTGACCGTCTTGATGCCTCAGCTCATTTATCACCAAGTCCTCCTCATTCTCTAATCAGTCAAATTGTTAACACTGGATTAAAGCACTGATTCAACAAACTTTCCTCCACATCTGTCAAATATGCCTTAGCTGCTGGCTCAGCACCACACATGAAAGATCACATCTAAGAATATGCAGAAAGCAGAGGTGCATTTTACCATTCCAAATGTCCATTTGTACTCCAACAAACCATTACATATTTGAACTTAAACATTATTGAATTTAGTCCTTGGTTCTGTGGAGCAACTGGTAGAGCTGCTGCCTTTCAGCGAGCAGGTTACCCTCATTGAAATCCAGGTCCCGGGACCTTTCTGGGTGGAATTTGCATGTTCTCTCCATCCATGAGTGGGTTTTCTCCAGGTACTACAGTTTTGTCCCACAAACCAAAAACATGCATGTTAGGCTGATTGGTAACTCTAAATTGTCCCTAAGAGTGAATGGTTGATTGTCTCACTTGTCTCTATGTGTCCCTGTGATGGACTGGAGACCTGTCCAGTGCTCGCACAGTGATGGCTGGACGTGGGCACCAGCGACCCTGTGACCCAAAAAAAAGAAGCAGGTAAAGAGAATGGATGGATGGATGGATGGATGGATGGATGGATGGATGGATGGATGGATGGATGGATGGATGGATGGATGGATGGATGGATGGATGGATGGTTCTATTTCTCCACTTGAACCTGTTAACAGAGACAACCACATACTGGTGCTAATTAGTATAGAATGTGAATCAATCAGGCTCAACGTCTCCCTTAAAAAAATAATGTGATTGCTTATCATAACCTAAAACAAGTTCAAACATCTACTGTATGGCTTGTTTTCAATCAAACAAATAACAACAAAACATCCATCCATCCATCCATCCATCCATCCATCCATCCATCCATCCATCCTTCCATCCATCCATCCATTCTTCCATCCATCCATCCATCCATCCATCCATCCATCCATCCATCCATCCATGCATTATCTTCTGCTTGTTAAAAATGATGCAGGAAAACTGGTCCATGCATTTGTCAGGTCTAGACTGGACTATTGCAATGGATTGTTATCTGGGTGTCCAAATACTTCTTTTAAATCTCTTCAGTTGATCCAAAATGCTGCTGCCAGAGTCTTAAATGGAGTTAGTGGGAGAGATCATATCTCCAGTTTAGCTTCTCTCCATTGGCTCCCTGTCAAATCCAGAATTTAATTCAAAATCTTACTTCTAACCTACAAAGCTCTCAACAACCTAGCTCCATCTTATATTACAGATCTTATTGTTCCATATTTTCCTAACAGAGCACTTCGATCTCAGAATTCAGGTTTACTTGCAGTTCCTAGAGTTTCCAAAAACAGAATGGAAGGCAGAGCTTTCAGTTATCAGGCTCCTCTCTTGTGGAACCATCTTCCAGTTTCTTTCTGTGAGGCTGACACATTATCCAGTTTTAAAACTAGGCATAAGACTGTCCTTTTTGCTAAATCCTATAGTTATGGTTGGCTTGGATTTTCTGAGCTATGCCTTAGTTATGCTGTTATAGGCTTAGACTGCTGGATGACAAACTGACCACATTTCTTCACTCTGCTGCTCTTTTTACTTACTCTGCTCAACCTGCTTTGTATTTGTAATTTTTTTTTAAATCATTAACATGTGCTTTTTGTCTTTCAGGTACACCTGCACCTACATCTGGACCTGCCATTCTGTGTTTGTTTGTTTCTCCTTCCTGTCCTCTCAAATCCAGCTGGTCAAAGCAGATAGCCACTTGTCCTAAGCCTGGCTCTGCTGGAGGTTTCTTCCTTTTAAAAGGGAGTTTTTCCTTTCCACTGTTGCCATTGTGCTTGCTCAGGAAGTGAAGATTCAATGAGTCTGCTGGATTCCTTAGATAGAGAACTTTACTAATTGGCTTTTCTATGTATGTGAACGTTCCTGTAAAGTGCCCTGAGACAACTTTGTTGTGATTTGGCGCTATATAAATAAACTGAATTGAATTGATCTAAAAAAAGTTAAATCTGGTCCTCTGGACATTCAAAAAAAAAAAAAAAAAAAGCAAATCAACAAAAAAATGTAGAAACGTTTCGTCTCTCATCCGAGAGACTTCCTCAGTCTGAGGAGCTGTATTCAGCTCAGTCTCTTAAATAGCACCGTCTCAGGGTGGATCAACCAGTTTTGCTGCTGACAACCAAAACCAGCTGATCACATGCTCAAGAAGGACCATCAGCATAACAATGGATCATTAGCACCTGATGGCTGTTTACTACTCACAGAGGGCTGAGTGATACTAGCAATCACAGCATTGTAAGAGGGGGACAGTTGAACCCGGAGGCCTCCACCCCTGTTTAACGATGGACGATTTCTTTTCACAAAGATGGCCTCCTTTACTCCTCTCTCAAACCATCGTTCCTCTCTGTCCAGG
>NC_056518.1:8492539-8494900 GCF_014905685.2 Nematolebias whitei | reverse complement strand
AAAAAAAAAAAAAAAAAAAAAAACGAAGTCCAGATGACATGATTCAACCTTTTTTGTTGTTATATACCTGGATGACTGAGAAAACAAACTTTGTGTATAAGTTAACACTATTTATCTGAAGAGCAGATTGCTTTGAATTTAACTACATCACAGAACTCTCATCTTGTGCAAGCATGAAGGTGACAGTGGAAAGGAAAAAACTCCCTCATGAGGAAGAAACCTTTAGAAGAACCAGGCTCAGGACAAGCGGCCATCTGCTTCGACCAGCTGGGTTTGAGAGGAACAGATACACAATGGCAGGTCAAGAATCACGTTAAGATAGAAATAGTATCAAATGAAAACTATTCAATTTTAACAATTTATTTAAGGAAATGATGTCAATTTGTCGTCTAGTAGTCTAAGCCTATAGCAACATAACAAGCCAACCCTAACCATAGGATTTATCAAAAAGGAAAGTCTTAAGCCCAGTCTTAAACTGGATAATATGTCAGCCTCACAGACAGAAACTGGAAGTTGGTTCCACAAGAAAGGAGCCTGATAACTGAAAGATCTTCCTCCCATTCTGTTTTTGGAAACTCTAGGAACCACAAGTAAGCCTGCTGTCATGTTCGGCCGTCAGGAGTGTTTGAACCCACGTGCAGGAGGATGACGAGGACGCTCGAGGAGTAAATACAATATATTTATTAAACAAAACAAAATCAAAATGCTGACAGGGCAGCTACTCACAAAACTGGAAACAGGCAGATCAGGGCTGACAGGACAAAAGGCTGAACACGACACCATGGAAGGATAATCCCGAGACAAAGACAAGACACCAGTGAACTGAATATATACACACACACACTGATTAGGAAAATGACAGACACCTGCAGTGATTAACATTAGACACAGGTGAGACACAAGGGAAAACACTGAGTGCTGGAAACATGAGGAAACATAACCAAAACCCCACACCTGCAGCCTGAGAGCAAAGTGCTCTGTTAGGAAAATATGGAACAATAAGATATGTAATATAAGATGGAGCTAGGTTGTTGAGAGCTTTGCAAGTTAGAAGCAAGATTTTGAATTCAATTCTGAATTTGACAGGGAGCCAATGGAGAGAAGCTAAAACTGGAGAGATATGATCTCTCCTACTAACTCCAGTTAAGACAGGCAGAAGCATTTTGGATCAACTGAAACTTTTGTGGGGGATAAAATACATGTCCTGATCAAAAATAACACCAATATTTTTTTCCATTAGAGCTGGAGACCTAATATTTTACAGATAGATTATCCTAATCTAATAATCTATTTATTAGACAACCATGGCTCAAGAAATACATAATTCATAATTAGTACAAAAAATCTAGTAGAAACCAAAATTCAACAGTTTTCAACAACTTAAAAATCGGTATCCTTTGAGAAACTGGTGAATGAACATGATCTAGTTTTTAAAAAATCAAAATGTTTTCATAGTCATTTATGAACATAAAGTAAATGTGTTTGATCCTGAGCGAATTGAACTTCTTTATGCTAGTTCATTTAGTATTAATTTATACAACACTGATGTTTACTTGGCTTTTCCTGATAGAAATAATAGTGATGATCACAAAAACCTTGTGGTTGAAACAGTCATTTTCCTGATGAAAATAAAGAAAATGTGATGCTCATCCAGTACCTTCTGCTTCTAGATGAATGAGACTGACTTGATCAAGAGAGATACACTTATGTTAAACTGATGTTTAGTGACTTGCTCAGGCCCCGCCCCTTTTTTCATTCTGCACCTATGCTTTTTTCTTTGCTTAGGAGACATGGATTCAAGTGTTGTTATTTATGTATTTATTTCTTTACATTTTTGTGACCAGTTCATAACATCCATCCATCCATCCATCCATCCATTCATGCATCATCTTTACCGGCTTCTTCTATTTCGAGTTGCAGGGGTCACTGGTGTCCATGTCCAGCCATCACTGCAAGAGGCGGGGAACACCTGAATGGGTCTCCAGTCCATCACAGGGATACATAGACAAACAAGACAAACAACCATTCACTCTCTCTTTCTCACCTAGTGACATGGAGATACCAATCAGCCTAACTTGCATGTTTTTGGTCTATGGGAGGAAACCAGAGTACCCAAAGAAACCCGAAGCAACACAAAAAGAACGTGCAAACTCCATCCAGAAAGGTCCCCAGCTGGGATTTGAACCGGCAACCTTCTCAATGAGAAGAAACATCTCTACCAACTGATCGACCATGCCACCTGTGTTTTTTTTTGTATATTAAATAATTTATTGAGCCAAGTATTTGTGCATTTATTCCCAGAAAAAAATTGTCCTCCACAGTCTTGTGTGCATTGTTTAATATATGTGTGTGTGTGTGTGT
>NC_056518.1:8490792-8492439 GCF_014905685.2 Nematolebias whitei | reverse complement strand
TATATATATATATATATATATATATATATATATATATATATATATAACATTAAAATGAAAATAAAAATGATTAACCGTCACTGTCTGTGTGTATGTTTATTTTATTTATTTATTTATTTTAATTTTGTTTCCTATTTATTGTTTTAGGTTTTGACTTTCTTCTTGTATTTGACATATTTTTAAGATCTCCTCTGTTTAGTTCTGTTCCACTGGATTTCTTTGTGTCATCAAACTTCCTGTTCCTCATCTTATTCTTCTTCCTTGTAATCATCACACTCAGCTGTTGTCCATAATTTCTCCCCTCCTTCAATATTATATTCCCTTCTGTCAGTTCAGCATCATTTAATCATACTCGTATGTTCCTTTCTCTGTTTTTCTGTGCTCCTTGGTTTTTTGTGTTATTATAAGACTGTGCTAACTACAGATTTTTAGAGTACAAGTTATAAGAAGCTGGTGCAAAGACTGAATTGTATTGTGTTACTACTGTTTTGGAAAATTTTAGGAATAGACTGTCAGATAGTCACCGTGTTGCTTTTGCTCTGTGTACTGTTTAACATATGACTTGATGTATGTTGAAAAAAGCTTAAAGTAGCTACTTATATATTTTAATCAAGTGCAAAAGTATGCTGTTGAATTATTGTATTTTATATTCACTTCCAAAAATCACTGTGATGAATATCATAATTTTTAATTTGGAAAAGTTTTGATTGGTGGTTTAAAAGACTAATGCTTGAAAATCAAGAGAGGCTCTCACACACATTAATGCAAATAATACAAAAACATTTTATATCCGGGAAGAAAAGATGAATAAAAACAACTAATGGACTTGTGGTTTATTGAAATGCTTATTCTTTATAAAATACAATATATATAATGGTTCAATTTGCCAAATAATGCACAGATCCTCCAGTATCATGAGAGTTACAAATGACTTCACTTTCCCAAGAAACACAAAACCATAAAAGTGGAAATGGAATGTCTGTAAAAATGTACTTGCATAAACAAGATTACATTAAGTTAAATTAGAGAATTGGTGTAATCACTTAATCAGTTAATCATTCATGTTATTGAATTTAGATCATCAGGGACTGGGAAATGGCCACATCACTGGCAGATCAGTGGTTACATGTGAATATACAGTAATAGAGATTTCACCATAAACTCCTTCATTTAAATTATAGCTCCTGATTTTATTTCCTCTTGCTGTCATGCTTAATAAAACAACTGCAGCAGAAAAACTTCTTTAGTCGCATGTTACAAGTGGGATGATGTGATCACCAGTGCAGGTTCACTCTAGTTTCTAACTTAGCTCAAGCAATTTTCATCTGGTATTAGCTTAACCCTCTGAGCATCTGCTGCGGTGCTGCAAAGTGTTGGTACTACTGTTGCATCAAAGACATGTCAGAGGTCTGGTGCAGGTGTATAGAGACCATTTTATCCACCTGTTTGTGTTTAGGGTTGCAGGGAGCTGATGTGTATCTCCAAAGGTTACTGGAAATGATGAGAGGTGCACCCTGGACAGGTCACCAGTCCTTACAGAAACAAAAAGACAGACAACTATGTACACTCACATCTGGTGATAATATATCCACCCGCCCACCCATCCATCCATCCATCCATCCATCCATCCATCCATCCATCCATCCA
>NC_056518.1:8480126-8490782 GCF_014905685.2 Nematolebias whitei | reverse complement strand
CCATCCATCCATCCATCCATCCATCCATCCATCCATCCATCCATCCATCCATCCATCCATCCATCCATCCATCCATCCATCCATCCATCCATCCATCCATCCATCCATCATCTTTAGCGACTTCTTCCTTTTAGGGTCACGGGGGTCACTGGTGCCATTTTAATTTATTTTTAATTTTTAATTTACCCTTTATTTATACAGGTTAGGCTCATTGAGTCACGAGAACTCATTTTCAAGAGAGACCTAAATAAGGAAGCAGATGGTGGGAGTTAAGGGTCTTGCTCAGGGGCCCAGAGTGGGGCAAATGAGGGTGGAGGCAGGCGTGGGTGTTCCACCTATTCCACCCACATTTTGATGTTGACGATACCGGGAGTTGAATCTTAAATCTTTTTGATCACAGGCCCATCTTCTAACCTCTGCGCCACCACTCCCACAAAAATCCATCATTTTAGAAATAGTCATCATTTTGCTAGAGGTGGGGGACACCCTGGACAGGTCTCCAGTCCATCACAGAATGATAATTTAGGGTTAGACAATCTGAATAATCTGATGCGTTTGATTGGTAGGAAACCTGGGTACCCAAAAAAAATCATGCATGCTGGAGAACATAATACATGCACAAGGAGAACATGCAACCTCCATGTACAAAGACCCCACCTGGGAGTCAAACTCTAGCTGCAAAGCACCTGTGCTGTCCAGCTTCTCACTATGTGGACCAATGTTGAAATTATTTTGTTTAATAATCCAGAGCTTGTGAAGCATCTTAGCTAATTTGAGTGAACGAACAATCTGGACAAAAGAACAACAAAAGAATAGTCTGGGCTTCAATGTTGATGTTTAGTTTAAGCAACAGACAAGACATTAGCTCATTATCTCAAAGCTTCCCGCTCACCTTTTTCATTTGAATTTATAAGCTTGAATGGTGTATTGAAAACATTTTGATATCACCAGACACTGCTTATAAATCCGTTTTGAAACTGTGTGTTTAAGCTCCACTTGCCGCCCACCAGACAGCAGAGTCGCTGGTTGCCAGTGTAAAGCACATTCAAAAACCCAGACTGTTGTTTTAAAACAGCAATTATAAACCAGACGGATAATAGGACATGGGTCTGGGGGAAAACACGACAACGGCTTCGCAGATAAACAGTTTTCCTGCACTGCAATCCTTACCTCAGAATGCATTAGAAGTATTAATAGAAATACCAAAGAACTTGATCCAACAACAGCTCTGACATGAAAAATGTAACATATTTTGCTTTAAAAGACCTCAAAGACAAGTTTCCTTAAGCTTAATCTTCTCACATTGTAATTGTTTACTTGCTGTACCTATGATTTTACCACTACCAACATATTGATACATACACATTGTTTTGTAGCTACTGTACAGTTCATGCAGAATTTCATCTTTGAGTGTGTTAGACAGGAAAAAATATGTGAAAAAATGACTAAATGTATTTATGAATAGTCCTTTTTCACAGTGATGATGAGATTAAGGTAAAATGAACTGAAAATATGCTTAAACATATTTTTTATTTGTTTACATCTCAAGTGAAGAATCTAACAGATTAAATAAATGGATGCATACTTCACATTTATGTTGTCCAGCATATGAGGGTGATAATGGAGTCTGTTATCATAAATTCTGCTTCAATTTCTTGTCCTGAAAATCCATTATCTCAATTTGTATCCATTATTTTCACATACTGTAGAATAAAACATCCTCTCAGTGCTGCTTAACTGTGTAACATCAATATTGTTGTGTTTAGTGTTACAAAAAAAAGAAGAAAAAAACAATTTGAGAGTGCAATCCTGTTTGTTGTATCCATAAACAGTAAATGGAAATGGATAACAGGATGTCATCAAAGTCACATTTGATCCTTTGTGTTAAAAATGACCACTGGCTTAATTTGCTCTGTTCTGTTTAAGTAAGTGGATACAACTGAACGCTGATATGTAGTCATGTCTGACCCTCTGCGCTGATGTCTAGCTCTTCTATAAATGACGCTAACTTTCTTCCTAAAGTACTGTCCGGAAAATACATAGACCAGAGGGTTCAGGGTGCTGTTGAGAAAGGCCAAATATGCAGAAACTTGTCCTCCTATGTTGAGAGTGTGAAACCACAACATCTCATCCAACACTTTGACATCGCAAAGCGTGTCGAGGAAAGTGAATACTTGGAAGGGAGTCCAACACAGTAAAAATAACAGTGTAACAGCATATACAAGAACTGTGGCCTTTGTGTCATTGGCGTCATGAAAGCCTCCACTTTCCGTCCTACGAGCCAAAGCCTTGATTATATTCCAGCTGCTGAAAACAATAACCAGAACAGGGAGCACAAAGCCCACTACATTCATTAGAATCTGATGGGCAAGCTTCCAAAAACTTTCATGAGCATAATCCAGAACACAGGACGTTGTTTCGAACTCCTCCATGAACTTCACCTTTCTGTGAACTATGGTTGGCGTGCTCAACAAGATCCCCAGCAGCCATATGATGAAGCAGATCACCTTGGCATAAAGTGTCCGTCTTAGCCATCTAGCTTTCATGGTTTTCACAAGAGCTAGGTAGCGGTCAATGCTAATCATGACCAGGGTGTAGATGCTGGTGTAGAAATTGATGCCAATTATGGAGTTGACTAGTTTGCATAAAGCATCGCCGTAAGACCAGTTAAACCTGTTCAGGATGTATGTTCCCCAAAAAGGGAGGCCACAGAGCAGAAGAAAGTCAGCCAGTGCCAGGTTGCTTAAATATAGCTCCGGTACAGTCAGTCGATCTCGTTGGGCTGCAAAAACTGCCAGGACAAAGCCGTTGAAGAGAAGCCCTAACAAGGATATGATGAAGATGTAAGGGGGGAGGATGGTGTGGATCAGTTCCCATTCTGTGGAGGCTGAAGACTCTGATGGGTCAAATGAGGGGACAATGCTGCTGTTTGCAGGCCAGACTGATGCTATAGTTACTGAAGTAAGTTGCTCCATAAGCTAGGAAACAAATCATGCATAATCTGTTAGTAAAATGCTGTTTTTTTCTTAATAACCAACATTTTGTTTTCAACAAATAATCATTTTCCTCATTAGAAATAAGCATGCACAATATGAATAAGCATCTTAAGTTTACAACCACATTGTTAGCTTAACTCATCTCTGGACAAAATAATTATTCTCAGATTAACTTTCTATGCTACACTTGCATTACATTCAAATAAAGTTTTCAGATTTTCATGCTGGACTATTTTAACTGAACATTTTTGAAAAGGTGGTGTACCATCATTAATGCTTAGAACATATAAATAAACTAATATAAAAAGAAGCTCTTACCTTTGGTTGCATGAAAGCTACCTTGATTTGGTCAGAATGGTAAAGATAAAAGACACATCGGCGTCAGAGCTCAGCTGTGTACACCAAGCCTCTGGTAAGTGTACACAGCAAGAGAAGGAAGATCTGCTGCAAGTGCTTTTGTATATATCTGTGAATTCTTCCACACCCTTGGCCAAGCAGTTCAATATATCAACTTGTTTAGAAAAAAGTCCAGATTGGTTCTGTGTTACATAAAAGAGCTAAGCTCTACAGATGATGTGTTTTAATAGAATAGATGAGGAACAAACTGAATTCTATGATTAAGAGAAGAAATTATAGGTTTTGTTTATAAAGGAATCTTGCTGATGTTTTAAAGTAATTTAAAATACTAATGTTTACCCATTATCATATATGTTTTTTATGGCAATTTTTAGTCAATACAGCAGCTGTGACTTGTCAGGGCTTTGAAGATGTTCAGAGAACAGACCAGGTGAAGCCAGTAATAACTAGAGAAATTACATTTCCTGCGAAAATGCAGTGTGACTGCTTATTGCAGAAGAACTTGCTGAAAACAGCTGGAATTAGCTAAACATTGAAATACATCAAAGTCCATGCTCAAAAATCCAGGTAAAAAAATCCTACAATGTTCAGTCAGGTCATCTGGACAGTTTATTTTCTTGCTAAGATGTTTTGTCATTCATCCGTTGCTCCGATGATATTTTGAACCACTTTGGCTATGGCTGCCTCAGAGGAGTTGACTGGGGAGAGAGTGGGCCCCAGAAACCATCTTATCACCAGCAAACTATTTTTTTTTCCACTATGGGAGTGGGCTGCTTGTGGGGCTCAGTTTGTTTGTGGCTCCTCAAACAGATGAAGTCCTTTGGATGAAGGATGAAACATCTCAGCAACAAAAGAAACAATCCAGATGACCTGACTGAACAATGTTGGATGTTTAATAGCTGAAATGGAAGAACAAGCCTAGTTTAACAGAAGAAAGCAGAAAGAACACATTTGTGCTGAATTAGATTTAAATAAGCAGAAATTTGCACAAAAATTAGGAATTTAGCTAAAAAGCTGAAATTAGCAAATATAGCACCGGTAATAGCTGAAAGTAGCTGAAAAGGCAAAAAGAAACTTATACTACTAGAAGGAAGCAGAAGGAGCTGAAATGAGCTCCAAGAACGTGGCATTTACTGAAAAAGCTAAATTTAGCATAAAAACCAGCTAAATACTAGCTGAAATAGCAGAAAAAGCTGAAGTTAGCAGAAATAAGTTATTTAGGGGCAGCGTGGTGGCACAACTGATAGAGATGCTGCCTCTCAGTGAGAAGGTCCCCGGTTTAAATCCCTGTCTGGAGGCCTTTCTGGGTGGAGTTTGCATGTTCTCTCTGTGCATACCATACCTGTACCATACCATTTTATTTATAGAGCACTTAAAACAGCGACAAGGCCAACCAAAGAGTGCATGTGTGGGTTTTCTCCGGGTACTCCAGTTTCCTCCCACAGACCAAAAACATGCATGTTAGGCTGATTGGTAACTCTAAATTGTCCCTAGGTGTGAGTAAGAGAGTGAATGGTTGTTTGTCTCATTTGTCTCTATGTGTCCCTGTGATGGACTGGAGACCTGTCCAGGGTGTACCCCGCCTCTCATACAGTGACTCCTAGATATGGACACCAGTGACCCCCGTGACCCAAAATGGAAGAAGCAGGCAAAAGATAATGGATGGATGGAAGTTATTTAGGCTGAAAGTAGCAGAAATTACCATGAAAAATTTGAATTTATCTAAAAAAAGTTTAAATTAGCTAAAAGATTCTAAGAAGTTAGCTGAAAAGGTAGAACAAGCTTAAATTACCAGAAGAAAGCAGAACGAACATGTTTGCTCAATTAGGCTGAAAGAAAATTAAATGGGCACAAAAAAGTGGAAATTATCTGAAAAAAACTAAAATTAGCTGAAAATAGATTAAGAAGAGTTTAAATTTGCAGAAGCTGAAAGAAGCTGAAGCAGAACAAAATGTGAAATGAGCAGTATAACAATGTAAACACATCTAAAGATTTGAAGGATGTAAAATGAGCTCAGTTCATTTTCTTTGAGGAAGAAAAAGCAGAAAAGGCAAAATATTTCAAAAAGCTAAAGTTGCACCAATACAAGCATACAAGGTCATAGCGGGATTGTCCTGAAAGAGCTGAATGTTTTGATTTATGATTTGTTGAAGTAGATGAAAACTGCTGGATGAGAATTGCACTGAAAAATGTACAGAAGAAAAATGGATCACAATAGAAGGAATGCTTCATAAGCGTCCACAAAATAATGGTATTATTGGGGGCTGCCATTGCAATGCATGGAAGCCACCTATTATTTTAAATTATCTTATTCTATATTAAAAAAATACATATATACAAATATTCACATGCTCATAATGGTGTAGTCTGAACTTTTTCAATGTTTTACTTTACTCAGGGTTTTCTCTGTAAAATCCTAAGGCCTCTAAAATAAATAGGACCAAGTATAAGTTTGGTTAAACAATTTGATCCATCAGTCAAATGTGCACAGCCAGATGTTTTTTTCCTTCAGACTTTCTTTGAGCTCTAAAGTATTCTGGCATTATCAGCAGATGGCACCAGCTCTTCCTCAACCCTGCATGGAAACATTTTCAAAGGGCAGCTGTGGCTGAGTGGTTAGAGCAGTCGTCCTCCCAATGCAAGAGTTGGCGGTTCGATTCCACCAGCACTCACATGCTGTAGTGTCCTTGTGCAAGACACTGAACTTCTCATTGCCTCTGATGTGTGTCCCATAAGTGTATAAATGTGCCAAAGCTCTGGTTAGTCTTTGCAGAGATCTAGTAGAGTGCTGTATGAATGGGTAAATGAGGCACAGATTGTGTTGTATAGAGTTTTAGTATCTTGATAAGATAGAAAGGAGCTGTATAAGTACAGTCCATTTACCCATCCATCCATCCATTTTCTTCCGCTTATCCGGGGTCGGGTCGCGGGGGTAGCAGCCTAAGTAGGGAGGCCCAGACTTCCCTCTCCCCAGCCACTTGGGCCAGCTCTTCCGGGGGAATCCCGAGGCGTTCCCAGGCCAGCCGAGAAACATAGTCCCTCCAGCGTGTCCTGGGTCTTCCTCTGGACCTCCTTCCGGTGGGACGTGTCCGGAACACCTCACCAGGGAGGCGTCCAGAAGGCATCCTAAACAGATGCCCAAGCCACCTCAACTGGCTCCTCTCGACGTGGAGAAGCAGCGGCTCTACTCCGAGTCCCTCCCGGATGATCGAGCTTCTCACCCTGTCTCTAAGGGAGAGCCCAGACACCCTGCGGAGAAAACTCATTTTGGCCGCTTGTATCCGAGATCTCATTCTTTCGGTCACAACCCAAAGCTCGTGACCATAGATGAGGGTGGGAACGTAGATCGATCGGTAAATTGAGAGCTTCGCCTTTTGACTCAGCTCTCTCTTCACCTCGACAGACCTGTACAGCGCCCGCTTCACTGCAGACGCTGCACCTATCCGCCTATCGATCTCACGCTCTATTTTTCCCTCATTCGTGAACAAGACCCCAAGATACTTTAACTCCTCCACTTGGGGTAGGACCTCCTCCCTGACCCGGAGAGGGCACTCTACCCTTTTCCGGCTCAAGACCATGGCCTCGAATTTGGAGGAACTGATCTTCATCCCGGCCGCATCGCATTCGGCTGCGAACCGCTCCAGCGAAAGCTGTAGATCACGATCTGATGAAGCCAATAAGACCACATCATCTGCAAAAAGCAGAGACGCAATCCTAAGGCCACCAAAACGGATCCCCTCAACACCTTGGCTGCGCCTAGAAATTCTGTCCATAAAAGTTATGAACAGAATCGGTGACAAAGGGCCACCTTGGCGGAGTCCAACTCTCACCGGGAACAAGCCCGACTTACTGCCGGCAATGCGGACCAGGCTCTGACACCGGTCATACAGGGACCTAACAGCCCGTATCAAAGGGCCCGGTACCCCATACTCCCAGAGTACCCCCCACAGGGCCCCCCGAGGGACGCGGTCGAACGCCTTCTCCAAGTCCACAAAGCACATGTAGACTGGTTGGGCAAACTCCCACGCACCCTCCAGGACCCTGCTGAGAGTGTAGAGCTGGTCCAGTGTTCCACGGCCAGGACGAAAACCGCACTGTTCCTCCTGAATCTGAGGTTCGACTATCCGACGAACCCTCCTCTCCAGAACCCCCGAATAGACCTTACCAGGGAGGCTTAAGAGCGTGATTCTCCTGTAGTTGGAACACACTCTACGGTCCCCCTTTTTGAATAGGGAGACCACCACCCCGGTCTGCCAATCCAGGGGAACTTCCCCCGATGTCCACGCAATATTGCAGAGTCGCGTAAGCCAACACAACCCTACAACATCCAGAGCCTTAAGGAACTCTGGGCGAATCTCATCCACCCTAGGGGCCTGCCACCGAGGAGCTTTTTAACCACCTCGGTGACCTCAGCACCAGAGATTGGAGGGCCCGACCCAGCGTCCCCAGGCTCCGCTTCCTCAGTGGAAGACGTGCCAGTGGGATTGAGGAGGTCTTCAAAGTATTCCGCCCACCGACCCACAACATCCCGAGTTGAGGTCAGCAGCACACCACTCCCACTATAAACAGTGTTGGTGGCGTACCGCTTTCCCCCCCTGAGACGCCGGATGGTGGACCAGAATCGTCTAGAAGCCGTGCGGAAGTCGTTTTCCATGGCCTCTCCGAACTCCTCCCATGCCCGAGTTTTTGCCTCAGCAACCACCCGAGCCGCATGTCGCTTGGACTGCCGGTACCCATCAGCTGCTTCCGGGGTCCCACAGGCCAAAAAGGCCCGATAGGACTCCTTCTCCAGCCTGACAGCATCCCTCACCGACGGTGTCCACCATCGGGTTCGAGGGTTGCCGCCGCGACAGGCACCGACAACCTTGCGGCCGCAGCTCTGGTAAGCCGCCTCGACAATAGAGGCACGAAACATTTCAGTCCATTTACCATTTAAAGAAAATGACTGGGCGATACAGTGGCACAGTTGGTAGAGGTGCCACCTCTCAATGAGATCATCGAATAAAATCCCGACCGGGGGCCTTTCTGGGTGGAGTTTGCATGTTCTCTCCATGCATGTGTGGGTTTTTTCCGGGTACTCCAGTTTCCTCCCACAGACCAAAAACAGGCATGTTAGGCTGATTGGTAACTCTAAATTGTCTCTGTAAGAGAATGGTAAATGGACTGTACTTATATAGCGCCTTTCTATCTTCTTTCAAGATACTCAAAGCTCTTTACACTACAATCTGTGTCCTCATTTACCCATTAGTACAACACTCTACTAGATCTCTACACAGATAATTGAACAAATCATTCTAAAGGGACTAATCAGAGCTTTATCACATTCAAATACCGATGGGACACACATCAGAGGCAACTAGGGGTTCAGTGTCTTGCCCAAAGACACTTCGGCATGTGACTGCTGGTGGATTCGAACCCCCAACTCTTTCATTGGAGGACGATTGCTCTAACCACTCAGCCACAGCCGCCCCCATGGCTGTTTTTCTCATTTGTTATATCTATACAATAAATAATCAGTGCTTTGTCACATTCATACACCGATGGGACACACATGGGAGGCAATGAGGAGTTCAGTTTCTTGCCCAGGGACACTTCAGCATGTGACTGCTGGTGGAATTGAACCCCCAACTCTTGCAATGGGGAACGACTGCTCTAACCCCTCAGCCACAGCTGCCCTAATTAGTGCCCTTTTCAATAGGATTGTTCAAAAACATATTTTATTTTAAATGGCTACTCTATAGCCAATCATTTAGAGCTCTTTCCAACCTTGATTTGCAAGCTGGTTAGTAACTGGGAATAAAACACCCAGCTTACTGTAGTCCAGGAGATTTTTAGGTGCCGCTTGGGACACAGTTGAAAAAGTTATAAATTTAGTAATGTTTAAGTAAAGCTGTGCAAATCAATAAAACACATTCATCTCAGAATGTCAGTCTTCACACTTTTGACCAAACAAGAATAATTTATCAAAAAATGCATCCAAAATGACAAAGCATGTTCTAAAAAAGTTAAATCTGGTCCTCTGGACATTCAAAAACAACAAAACAAAGCAAAACAACAAAAAAATGTAGAAACGTTTCGTCTCTCATCTGAGAGACTTCCTCAGTCTGAGGTGCTGTATTCAGCTCAGTCTCTTAAATAACACCTTCTCAGAGTGGATCAACCAGTTTTGCTGCTGACAACCAAAACCAGCTGATCACATGCTCAAGAAGGACCATCAGCCTAACAATGGATCATTAGCACACTGATGGCTGTTTACTATTCACAGAGGGCTGAGTGATACTAGCAATCACAGCATTTTAAGAGGGGGACAATTGAACACGTAGGCCTCCACCCCTGTTTAACGATGGACGGTTTCTTTTCACAAAGATGGCCTCCTTTACTCGTCTCTCAAACCATCGTTCCTCTCTATCCAGGATGTGAACATCTTCATCCCTGAAAGAGTGACCGCTGGCCTGGAGATGAGTGTAGACCGCAGAGTCCTGGCCTGATGATGTTGTTCTTCTGTGCTCGGCCATCCTTTTGGCCAGTGGCTGTTTTGTTTCCCCGATGTAAGACTGATCACAGCCCTCCTGACACTGAACAGCATACACATTACTCTGTTTGTGCCGGGGGACTGGATCTTTGGGATGAACCAGTCTTTGCTGTAATGTATTTTGGGGTTTAAAAGCCACTGGGACGTTATGTTTAGAAAATAAACGTCTCAGTTTCTCTGATACTCCCTCAACATACGGAATGACCACTGGTCTGGGTCTGGGTTCCTCCTTTTCACCTGTTGGCTGACTGGAGTCCTGTTTGGGTTTCTTCTCTGCTTTTACAAAGGCCCAGTTAGGATATCCACATTGCTCTAGAGCCTGTCTTGTGTGGGATTTTTCCTTCTGCCTGGCTCCTAAGCTAGTGGGGACGCTGTCTGCTCTGTGATACAGAGTCCAGATGACTCCTAACTTGTGCTCCAAAGGGTGATGGGAGTCAAACTGCAAATACTGGTCTGTGTGGGTGGGTTTGCGGTACACCTCAGTTTGCAAATGTCCTCTATCAGAGACTGATACCTCACAGTCCAAGAAAGCCAACTTGCCAATTTTTTCATCTTCTCGTGTGAACTTGATGTATTTATCCACAGAGTTGATGTGGTCAGTAAAATGTTGGACTTCCTGAGATTTAATTTTAACCCAGGTGTCGTCAACATACCTGAACCAATGACTTGGTGGTGTCCCTGAAAAGGATGTCAAGGCTCTCTTTTCTACCTCCTCCATGTACAGGTTGGCAACAATAGGAGAAACTGGAGACCCCATAGCACACCCATGTT
>NC_056518.1:8471612-8480026 GCF_014905685.2 Nematolebias whitei | reverse complement strand
AACAACAAAAAAATGTAGAAACGTTTCGTCTCTCATCTGAGAGACTTCCTCAGTCTGAGGTGCTGTATTCAGCTCAGTCTCTTAAATAACACCTTCTCAGAGTGGATCAACCAGTTTTGCTGCTGACAACCAAAACCAGCTGATCACATGCTCAAGAAGGACCATCAGCCTAACAATGGATCATTAGCACACTGATGGCTGTTTACTATTCACAGAGGGCTGAGTGATACTAGCAATCACAGCATTTTAAGAGGGGGACAATTGAACACGTAGGCCTCCACCCCTGTTTAACGATGGACGGTTTCTTTTCACAAAGATGGCCTCCTTTACTCGTCTCTCAAACCATCGTTCCTCTCTATCCAGGATGTGAACATCTTCATCCCTGAAAGAGTGACCGCTGGCCTGGAGATGAGTGTAGACCGCAGAGTCCTGGCCTGATGATGTTGTTCTTCTGTGCTCGGCCATCCTTTTGGCCAGTGGCTGTTTTGTTTCCCCGATGTAAGACTGATCACAGCCCTCCTGACACTGAACAGCATACACATTACTCTGTTTGTGCCGGGGGACTGGATCTTTGGGATGAACCAGTCTTTGCTGTAATGTATTTTGGGGTTTAAAAGCCACTGGGACGTTATGTTTAGAAAATAAACGTCTCAGTTTCTCTGATACTCCCTCAACATACGGAATGACCACTGGTCTGGGTCTGGGTTCCTCCTTTTCACCTGTTGGCTGACTGGAGTCCTGTTTGGGTTTCTTCTCTGCTTTTACAAAGGCCCAGTTAGGATATCCACATTGCTCTAGAGCCTGTCTTGTGTGGGATTTTTCCTTCTGCCTGGCTCCTAAGCTAGTGGGGACGCTGTCTGCTCTGTGATACAGAGTCCAGATGACTCCTAACTTGTGCTCCAAAGGGTGATGGGAGTCAAACTGCAAATACTGGTCTGTGTGGGTGGGTTTGCGGTACACCTCAGTTTGCAAATGTCCTCTATCAGAGACTGATACCTCACAGTCCAAGAAAGCCAACTTGCCAATTTTTTCATCTTCTCGTGTGAACTTGATGTATTTATCCACAGAGTTGATGTGGTCAGTAAAATGTTGGACTTCCTGAGATTTAATTTTAACCCAGGTGTCGTCAACATTCCTGAACCAATGACTTGGTGGTGTCCCTGAAAAGGAAGTCAAAGCTCTCTTTTCTACCTCCTCCATGTACAGGTTGGCAACAATAGGAGAAACTGGAGACCCCATAGCACACCCATGTTTCTGCCTATAATATTGCTCCCCATATGTGAAGTAGGTTGACTGCAGGCACAGTTTCAAGAGTAGCCAGCGGTCACTCTTTCAGGGATGAAGATGTGCACATCCTGGATAGAGAGGAACGATGGTTTGAGAGAGGAGTAAAGGAGGCCATCTTTGTGAAAAGAAACCGTCCATCGTTAAACAGGGGTGGAGGCCTACGTGTTCAACTGTCCCCCTCTTACACTGCTGTGATTGTTAGTATCACTCAGCCCTCTGTGAATAGTAAACAGCCATCAGTGTGCTAATGATCCATTGTTAGGTTGATGGTACTTCTTGAGCATGTGATCAGCTGGTTTTGGTTGTCAGCAGCAAAACTGGTTGATCCACTCTGAGAAGGTGCTATTTAAGAGACTGAGCTGAATACAGCACCTCAGACTGAGGAAGTCTCTCGGATGAGAGACGAAACGTTTCTACATTTTTGTTGTTGTTTTGCTTTGTTTTGTTGTTTTTGAATGTCCAGAGGACCAGATTTAACTTTTTTAGATTTTTCTACCTGGATTATTGAGCATGCATCAGGAGACAAAGCATGTTGTTTCCTTAATATGAAACTTTTTTTATTATTATTCTTTTGGTGCAAAAGTTTAGGCAAAAAAAAAAATCCTTAAAATTCAACTATTATAAGTTCAACAAGCATTATGGCTATGATCTGTCTTTGTCATCCCCTTCCAAATGTGAAATGGTGAACATGATTTTGACTATGTCTGTGTGTGTGTGTGTGTGGTGTGTGTGTGTTTATATTTGCTCCATAGAGGGGACCACCACCAGAATGCACACTCACGGTGTGGGGACGAACATTTTTGTGGGGATCAAAAACCTGGTCCCAGTGCAGTTAGGGAAGCACATTTCTTTTTGAACTGGACTGTGGTCAGAAATAACAATACTGTGATATTGGCAATCCGTCACAAAATGAAGAGATCCACTGTATAACGTATATAATGATCTGTTCTGTTTCAATGTCGATGTGTTCATGCGTGCACATCTGCTCACAGACTCATGTTCATGTTTGTGCTGATGTTCAATGTTTTATGTTATGAGTGCTTAGTGTATATTTAGTTGATGTTTTTCTTAGTTCATATCTTAGATGTTATTACTGTTTTTCTTATACATTTTATTGTTGGATGTAACTGGGACCCCGTGTACATAATTTCGCTCCACCACATGTACCACATGAGGTGCGAATGACAATAAAGAAACTCTGACTCTGACTCTGACTCTGATAAGATAGGTAACTCAGTACCGGCCCATAGTGGTAGGTTGTGGTATTGTAAGAATACACACTTACACAACACACAGCAATCTTACTCTGCTGGCTTTGTTGGGACAAATAAAAAAAGCATTTCTGTGGATTTTTTTTACATCTTTTTAAAGCCTTGAAATATTTTTATTATTTCCTCTTTGTTAATTTATGACCTTCACATATGTTTGGAACCACTGACATGATTGCAGATTGGTTATCAACTTGTTTAATGTTATATTGATTACATTAATGGCCATAAAAATATAAAATTATTGGTAAAATGGGTAAATACTAAAATCAGTTTAATTAAATAGCTAACAATGATTTTTTTTTTTACCTATTATCAGTCTGTGGTAATTATTTGTTACTCTTGCAAATGTTATACTTGCAAATGTGTAAAAAAAACCTATGGCATGGTAGTAGCATATTACTAGAACTGCTATAATGATCATATACAACTTAATTTTGTTTATATGTACATGTATGTGGAACCTTTAAAGTAAAAGTCTTGTCAAAATACCATTGTCTCTTTAGAGTGTCATTTATAATTGATATATGAAAACTTTAATATCTTAAATGATCTTAAATGGTTATTTAAATGGTTGCCTCTGAGTTGTGGTCACAACAGGACCTAATTCTGTTCAAAGGGAATTGAAAATACACAGCTTTCCCAATTTAACTTTTTTATTCATATCATCATTACAATTTGTTTTATTTTTCTGATATTGTGTCATTTTAGTTTAACATTTATGCTCATATTGTTTAAATAAAGTCAGTAGTTTATCACCATAGCACTTTCCTTTCAAGTAGTGCCTAAATGTCAAGCAATAAAGCACCAAAATCTATACAAATGCACGTCCTCAAGCAAACTATGCATTTATTGTGTTTGCCTAACTATAACGGGCTAAATTTAGCAACTATTCATAAAAATACAAAGAGCAACCAAAAACAGTATAACGGAAGATGATGACTTTAAAATAATAAGTTTGTTATGGACCCTAGATATGAAAAATTAAATAAAACAACTTGTTCCAGACCAATGGATGAGAAAAAACTGAGAATTTTAATAGAAGTAATGAATGTTTTCTTTTAAAATGCTATCTGCTGTGTTTTCATTCAGAATAAGGTGCTTTCCAATGTATTATTCAAACTGCAGTTAATAGTTACCATGACAGTAATTACCTGACACTATTAACATGAGTTTTATCAGGGATAGATATTTGGGCTGATTTTTTTGGAGTTGGGTGGGTTTTACATTGTAATTGGACTGGAAATTATCAGACCTAAAACGCTGTTGAAAGGCAACGTGTTTATTTGTGAGTGAGACAAATCTGGGATAGAGAGTGAGATGGAGCTATAACCTCATCGTTTAAAAGAAGACAGAAACATAAAATCTGCTTTCTGAAAAGTATCCACTCTGGAACACAATTTAAAAAATGATGGGGTTTGGTCTCCTAAGATGCCAAATCTGTGTGGATACACAGCCTCAAAGACAAAAAAATTGTGTATAGACTTAAAATCATCTCTGTGGATGGGGCCTTAGACTGGTTAAAACTGATGTTCAAACAGGGGTTGTGGGAGTCAGTGGCCTTGTGAATGAGAACACTGTTTTCAGTTTTGTTGTTCAAAGTCACAGCATTAATAGTATATGACTTTTCTATCTCTGAGAATGTTTGAGGTATAAAAGTGTTAGTCAAGAACAAATAACGTCAAAATGCTACTTTATTTGTAGTTCATTCACTATGTTCATTCGCTCAAATATATTTATAATATTATTATCATTATACAGTAATAATATAATTTGGTATAAATGACTGAAGGTTAATCATTTACCCAAATTACAAAGAGACAAAAATGGAAGTTTGCTGTTAGCTGTTAGGATGCTCTTTATATCCTTAATGTCTAGATATCAACTCTGTATTTTTCATATGCACTTCCATATTCAATAGCTGTATATTTGCAGAAAAGAAAACTGGTTAATATCTAAAATATTGCCCACATATGCCTGTTTCTATCTTTTGACATGAAAACAGATTAAATCGATCTGGGGTGAATCATGTGCAATTCCATAATAACATGCCAATGGTTCAAACTAGCCTAATATATTCCAATTGAAAAACATGTAATTAATCCTACAATTTAAATTAAATGTTGCATTCACTCCTTATCAAAATTTCTTCAGTCACTTTAGAAGTAGCAAACTATGGTACAGTGACAGACCTGCTGAGCATCTCCTCATATGTTTTACAAAAGTGTAAATAAAATAGGTTAAGAAATACAAAACATCTAAAGTTTCAGGTAAATCCTCTGTCATTTAACCACACATTTACACTCAGAAAACCACTTGCACTAAAGCAGAATTAATACCAAAAGATGAACACAAAAGCAACTCCAGAGAAAGCCACAACCATACTAGTAGAAGAAAAAAAACAGTTGGAAAAGATCAAACCTTCCACTTGGTTTGCACATCATGAAATGAGACTGTTGGCTTGGACTAACTCAAACTGAGCAAACAAAAATTAATGTGACAAGTTTTTCAGCAACAAAGGTAGTAAACAACAATGAAAAATGTGGGACAGAATGAACAGTAGTCTTCTTCAATAGGCACTTTGAAGAAGTGTTTCTCTGCTGGCTCTATAATTCCTACTTCTAGTTTGTTGTCACTAAGTGATTAGTAAATTAATAAGATAATGTTTTAATGATTCAGATATAAATATTCATTGATTACTGATAAGGTATAATTGGCATATAAAAAAGAAAAGTTATAATTGTGTTTCATCCCTATTGACTGCAAGAAGCGGTGCTTAAAGCATTGAATGATCATTCTTGCACATGCACAGGTTGAGTATCTTATTACAACATGGTCACGTGTGACCCCCGGTGACACCGGTGAGTCTATATAAGCACGTGACAATGGTAGCTCAGTCCCATTCATTTTTTCACATGCAGGTTGAACAGGTAGTAAGAGGTTTGATTTTTTTTGCTTGATGCTGGTAGCCTCAAGATTATGGTCAGAGCTGCAGAAATGTCTCATCCTCCAGAGACTGAACAAGCTGATATCCTCTTTGGTACTTCAACTGGTAAGTTGTTTATTTCTGTTGACCTAGCGGTAGCGCGTTTGCTAGCCACATCAAGTTCCCTTATTGGCTGGAAGTACGGTGTTTAGCCAGTTTCAACCTACTTGTCTTTTATCCTGATGCAAGCTCAATAATCCAGGTAGAAAAATATAAAAAAGTTAAATCTGGTCCTCTGGACATTCAAAAAACAAAACAAAGCAAAACAACAAAAAAATGTAGAAATGTTTCGTCTTTCATCTGAAAGACTTCCTCAGTCTGAGGTGCTGTATTCAGTTCAGTCTTATAAATAGTACCTTCTCAGAGTGGCTCAACCAGTTTTGTTACTGACAACCAAAACCAGCTGCTCCAGCTATGTATCTTTTGTTTGTTTGAGAAACTTGTGCTTGCTTTGTTTTTCATTTGTATAGCCGTATCGACTTATATTTTGCTGGTGTAACAGCTGTGTTCGACTTTGCCCCACCTTTTTTAGGTGTATTTTAGCTGTTTTCGGGCTTACTTTTCTATTCATTGTGCAGCCGTGTCGGCTTGCCGTTTTTCATTACATTGTAACCATTTCTGGGCTTGTTTTTGTTACATTGTGCAGCTGTGTCGGCTTGCCTTTATTTTGTTACACTACAGCCATTTTCGGGCTTGTTTTTGTTACCCTGATTGTGCAGCCATGTCAGCTTGCCTTTATTTCATTACATTGCAGCCATATTTATGCTTCCTTTTTATCAAATCCGTCCTTCCTGCCTCCCTGGATCCTTTCTAGTTTGCATATCGGCCTAATCGTTTGACCGACAATGTCATCTTCTCTGCCCTCCACACAGCCTTCACACATCTGGACACTAAAGCCCCTTATCCACGGGTCTTTTTGGTACTCCTATGTAACTAGTTGTGGCCGATTGCGGGATTTATCAACAATGCCTCTAGTGGTGGAACCCACCCCATTTTTGGGACCTAAATCACTGAGGTCCCAGGTCTGGTTCTTTTAGGGTCTAGTTGTGACATCAGCGCACTGTAGGTCACTGATTGGTCAGGGGGCGTATTCATTGGTGGAGGGCGGAGATTCAGTCTTCCACCGGAAATCACAATCCACCATTTCCTTTTTCACCCGCATAACAGACAACAAGAAATCGGAGGAGCTTATTTTGGAATATTTTATAAGGTAAAATAAATAATCATGGCACAACCGTGGTCGAATGCTGAAGTTCAGGCATTTCTCTGTTTGCTGGCCGATGAACAAGTGCAGCGCGAGCTAGATGGAACGAAACGAAATGAAAAGATTTTTCAAGAGGTGTCTGCGCAGATGGCGGTGCAGGGCTCCATCGCACACCAAAGCAAAGAGGAAAGCTTAAAAAACTAATAGTTGATGGTGAGTGTATTTTATTTACTTTAAGCATATTTCCTTTTCCTCATGCAACCGTTTCTTTGCGTTTTCTGAAAGTACTCTGAACAAAAGAGGCTGACGCGGTTACGTCGTCATTAGTTAGCATCATTGCTAACTGTACTCTGTTGCTGTTTTTCCACTCTTATTTTGATGCAGAAAGTCCCACTGAAGATGAAGGTTCGCCAGATTCTGCTTTTGACTGTCCAATCCTCCCCGCTTCTGACCCTTCCCGACCACACCAGCTCCGAGTACATCTACACCACCGAGTACATCCACGCCACCGAGTACATCCACGCCACCGGGCAACACGCAGCAGAGCGGCACCGAACAGCACCCGTTACTAGGTAAGAAGAAGCAACAATCGTGTTTAACATCACATTGATCGTGTCGATATGAATGTTGTTTTGTTTTTGTTGTAAAACACCTTGCATGTATTCAAACTACTTGTTTATTCTGTTGTAATGGATAAATGTTAAATTTAGTTATTCATTTATTACTTAAACTTTCATTTATGAAGTTTATTATTGAAATTATACAGGGTGTAGTGATTTTTGTTCAGATTAACGATGCTCTGTTCTTTTTCTAAATTAGCACAAACCGTTGTAAATGACTACATATAGTTTATTTATGCCCACCTGCTTACTATCATTAAAGTACTAGACTGCTTTATGAACAGAATCATTTCTGATCTTGTAAACAAACACCTTTTGAAATTAGCAGGAACTTTAATGTAAATAATTTATTTAAAAACTCTACCTGTACTTCATCATCTAACAGCCATTTTCTTGTGTGTTATTCCTAGGCAATAGAAAGCGCAGATCAACAAGTGCAGCAGAGAGCTTTGTTTCTGCACATACAGAACAAGAGGAGATGAACCGGAAGCCGAGAGAGGAACACTTCCATTTTATTTGTGAGGATGCCAAAAAAGCAAGGCAAGAAGAAGCTGCAGCAGCGAGGAAGCAGGAGAAGGCAATTAGGAGGGAGGAGATGGCCTTGAGGAGAGAGGAAGCAGATGTTCGCAGAGAGGAAGCAGCACAGCGAAGGCAGGAGGCTGAACAGAGTGCTGCTTTCAGTCAGGCACTCCTTGGGGTGCTGGAATCCATTGCCCGTTCCATGGCAAACAGACATGTTTAAAAATATTTAGAGTAGATCATAGTTGATCTATAGAAATGTAGATCCTGCAAGGTAAGCCCACAAATAGCCAAACGTAGCTTGTTAAGTTTGCATATATAATTAGTGTATAATTGTTTTTTTTTGTACAGGTCTTTATTTCTAATAAAAGAAACATTTTCAAGTCTTGAGCTTCCATCTGATCATCAAAAGTGAAGTGCTTACAGTGTTTTTTTACGTCAATAGTGTAGGATAAGTGAAGTAATTGTTTTTTACCTGTAACAATGCTGGTGAAGATTCTCAGTTATCCTTGACACGGCAAATCCCCCCC
>NC_056518.1:8450710-8471512 GCF_014905685.2 Nematolebias whitei | reverse complement strand
AACCGGACACAACAGGCTACAACAAGAACCAGACCTGTGGATACCAGGCTTAAGGACTCTTATGTTAGAATGCTGTTCATTGACTTCAGCCCAGCATTCAACACCATCATCCCCCAACAGCTCATCCTTAAACTGGGCAGTCTGAGGCTGAACACCTCATTGTGTAACTGGCTGCTAGACTTACTGACTGGGAGACCACAGGCAGTACCGGTCGGCAATAACACATCCAACATTGACACTGAATACAGGGGTCCCCCAAGGATGTGTGCTGAGCCCCCTTCTATTCACCCTGCTGAGATACGACTGCATACAATTATACAGCTCCAACTACTTTTTCTAGTTTGCGGACGATACGACTGTGGTGGGTCTCATCAGCAAGAATGATGAGACAGACTACAGGAACGAGGTGAGCTACCTGGCCTTGTGGTGCGGACATAACAATCTTTCTCTGAACGTGGATAAGACCAAGGAGATTGTTGTGGACTTCAGGAAGATGCACGCCCAGTATGCCCCTCTGACCATCAATGATACTACTGTGGAGAGAGTGCAAAGCACTACGTTCCTGGGAGTGCACATCTCAGAGGACCTGTCCTGGACCATCATTGGCCAAGAAGGCTCACCAGCACCTCTACTTTCTCGGCAAGTTGAAAAGAGCTCGAGCTCCAACACCTATCATGTACACCTTCTACAGGGGTGCCATAGAGAGTGTCCTACACTGCTGAATCACGGTGTGGTTTGGTGCATGTACTAAATCCTCTGCAGGCCAAGGGGTTGAAGATCCTGTCCTACTTGAATGATTGGTTGATCTGTGAACCCACAAAAGCGCAGGCAGTTTTGGACACACTGAAAGTGCTCAATCACATAGACCTGTTGGGTCTGTGTGAACTGGTAGAAGAGTATTATAGAAAATGTTTCTACTTTATCTTAAATATAAAATTCATGTCTTGTCTAACTAGGTTTTTGTTTTAATCTAAACAGAATGGAGTACATAAACAGTCTGCTCCAGATATCAGAAAACACAGGGGCACAATGACTTTTATTCATTACCTATTTTTCTGGTCTTTCTTGAATCACATGCGAAAGAGCTATAAAGTGGGATTGGACTTCTTGTCATTTGCACCACTCCTGCAGGCTGTGTGAAAAAGCATTCTGTATGATTGGTGCCGGTAAATGGTTTATTGCGATAAACATATTTAAAGAACATTTTTGGAGACATCTTTTATTAATTCACATGTTTCTGTGCAAGTTTTATTTAGATTTCCACAACAATATTTGTTGTCAGAAGTGGGATCACTGCCAGTCTGTTGGGCCAGTTCATTGTCACTGGTGACTGATCATCAAGACCCAACTGAGATGGTTACCCTCGAATCTCCTATAACAAATTCGGAGTGAGTGAGGGCCGACACATTGGGATGGACCGAACGACTGCATGTGATTCTTGGACCTGCCTTCATACTACAGAAACACGGGGAAGTATCACTAATTATCACCAAAATTAGTTCTATTGACATAAATGTGAGAAAGTTATTTATACGTTATTGAGATTGTACATCTATTCCAATCATTAAAGGAGACTTCGGGAGGTGAACAAGTAAAACTAAGATCAAGGAAATTGTCAGAAGTGATCAGATCACTTTCTAATGTAGGGAGCTAATATATAGACCCTGAGAGTAGGCCGAGAATAAAGATCTAATTTGTAAAAAACTAAGAAGAAAAATATCCTATTTAAAGTAAAATTTACAGATTAAAAAAATCATAAAATGAAAGTTTTATTCAGTTCAATTCATTTTATTTATATGGCAGTTAGTTATAGTTTATAATAAAAAGAGCTTCAGTACAGAGCTACGGTTTTAACTTCAAGATTATTGTTTCACCATTATCATTTTTTTTCTGTATTTGTTAAATTTGTCTGTAAATTAAATGAAAAAAATAATAGTAATAAAAAAGTTTTAAGTACATACAGACACATAGGTGACAGAGTTGCTAATACCATACCATACCACTTTATTTATAAAGCACTTAAACAGCTACAAGTCTAACCAAAGTGCTGTACAGACAAAACAACAGGTAACACACAAAGCAAAATACAAAATGAGGTAAATCAGAATATAGACATAAAAACAATGCAGATAATGATGACAAACCAGTGTGGAGCATACAGGTTCAAGACACAGATCATCTGGTGTTGAAAGCTACTGAATAGTAGTGAGTTTTTAAGCAGGACTTGAAAACCGAGAGGGAGGGGGCCTGTCTGACAAACAGAGGTAACTCGTTCTAGAGTCTTGGTCCTGCTACAGAGAAGGCCTTGTCACCTCTGCGCTTAAGACGAGTTCCTGGAACTGTGAGGAGCAACTGGTCCGCTGACCTCAAGGAATGTGGTGGGACATACGGTTGTAGCAGATCAGATAGATGGGGGGGCGACACTGTTCAGTGATTTGTAGACATACATGAGTATTTTGAACTGGATTCTAAGGTGAACTGGTAACCAGTGCAGTGAGGCCAAAACTGGTGTAATGTGCTCTCTTTTGCATGTACTGGTTAAAAATCAGGCTATTACATTCTGGACCAGTTGTAGTCGTGCAATGGAGGTCTGACTGATACCAAACAGGAGTGAATTGCAGTAATCAAGCCTAGATGTAATGAATGCATGTATTACTGTCTCCAGGTTATTTTTGGACAATATGGGCTTCAGTTTAGGCAGCCGCCTCAGTTGGAAGAAGCATGATTTAACAATCATGTTTACATGATTGTTAAGCTTAGGGAAGGGTCCATTATCACGCCCAGATTAGTGACTCTTTGTTTTTCTGACAGGGTTAGAGCAGAGAGGTCGATACAGTGGTTTGTGATCGTGTCGTTGGGAGGGAACAACATGACTTCAGACTTCTTTTCATTGGAACTCAAGAAATTTAAAGCCATCCAGTCCCTGATGTCAGCCAGGCAGTTGAGCAGTGGTTGAATAGAGCATGTACCATTGTGTCTTAGGGGGAAGTAAATTTGACAGTCATTGGCATAGAAGTGGAAGGGCATGTTGTGTTTCCGGAAAATAGCACCAAGCAGCAGCAGGTATAAAGAGAATAGGAGGGGACCCAGGATGGACCCCTGCGGAAACACCCATTTAAGTTTTGCCTCTGCGGAACTAAAATCCTTGATGGAAACACAAAAGGATCTGTCAGCGAGATAAGATCTGAACCAATTGAGGGCTGATCCTGTGATGCCCACCCACTGCTCCAACCTAGCAATGAGGATCTCATGGTCGATGGTGTCAAAGGCGGCTGTGAGGTCCAACAGGACAAGCAGTACAGAATCACCGGTATCTGTGAATCTGAAGATGTCGTTAAAGACCTTCAGCGGGGCAGTTTCCGTGCTGTGGAGAGGTTTAAAGCCAGATTGGAAAAGCTCTAAGATGGCGTGATCCTCCAGGAAGCACTTCAACTGGGACTCGACTATTTTCTCTAACCCTAACCCTAACACAACTGAGGGGTCAAGGTTTGTTTTTTTCAGGAGAGGCTGGATGGCAGCATGTTTAAAGGATTTTGGCACCACGCCAGTGGATAAACTACTGTTTACTATATCAAGAATGGACTGACCTAGAATTGGAAAAACTGCCTTTAGTAGTTTAGGGGGGACCACATCAAAGGAGGAACCAGAAGGTTTCAAGTTGCACATGACCTGCTCTAGAAAAGATAAAGTGATGGGTTCAAAATGGTCAAAAGGAAGTACAGATTGAAATGGGATAGATGGGTCATGAGTTGGAGGGGAAATGAGAGCCCTGGTGGTCGCAATTTTTTCCAGAAAGAAATGTAAGAAGTTGTCGCACAGCTCAGTTGAGGCTTCCAGAGGTGATGGTTCAGTGAGGTGGAGAACAGAGTTTAGGGTGGAGAAGAGGACACGTGGGTTGTGAGAGTTTCAGGTAATTATATCAGAGAAGTATTTGGATTTAGCAGCTTTTACTGCTTTCTGATAACGGCGCCAACTCTCTTAAAGTATTTGAAAAGAGACCTGCAGCCTGTCTTTCCTCCACTTTCGCTCCGCCCTCCTACATTGCTGCCTAACGGCCTTGGTGACGTCACTCAGCCAAGGTTCTGCTCTCAGTTTTGATTTTCCAGTTTTAACAGGCGCAACATGATCCAGAGTCTTTAAGCAGACAGAGTTGAACTGGGATGTCAGTTCCTCAGTGGTGGTGAGAAACACTGGGGCCTGAATTATCATTTCAGAGTTATAAATATCTGTGAAACGTGTGGCAGTGAAATGGTTAATGGCCCGGGTCCTACTTGCAGAATTGCACGACTTAGGAGTTAGATGGGGGAGGGTGAACTCAAACCGGACTGGCATGTGGTCTGAAAAAACATTATCACCAATAACAAGATTATTAACAGTCATATCATGAGTTAAAACAAGGTCCAGTGTATTTCCACACTCTTGGGAGGGACCGTTTACATGCTGCGTTAGATTAAATGAGTCCAATAAATCTAAAAAGTCCTTAACCAAGGGCTTCTCAGGACAGCATAGTGCAAATTAAAGTATCCAATAATGAAAACATGCTCATATTTTGGTGTGATTTCAGCCAAGAAATCAGAAAACTCATTTATGAAATCTAAAAAAGTTAAATCTGGTCCTCTGGACATTCAAGAAAAAAAAAAAAAAAAAAGCAAAACAACAAAAAAATGTAGAAACATTTCATCTCTCATCTGAGAGACTTCCTCAGTCTGAGGTGCTGTATTCAGCTCAGTCTCTTAAATAGCACCTTCTCAGAGTGGATCAACCAGTTTTGCTGCTGACAACCAAAACCAGCTGATCACATGGTCAAGAAGGACCATCAGCCTAACAATGGATCATTAGCACACTGATGGCTGTTTACTATTCACAGAGGGCTGAGTGATACTAGCAATCACAGCATTGTAAGAGGGGGACAATTGAACACGTAGGCCTCCACCCCTGTTTAACGATGGACTGTTTCTTTTCACAAAGATGGCCTCCTTTACTCCTCTCTCAAACCATCGTTCCTTTCTATCCAGGATGTGCACATCTTCATCCCTGAAAGAGTGACCGCTGGCCTGGAGATGAGTGTAGAGTGTTCTACACTCATCTCCAGGCCAGAGGTACGCTCATATTTTTCCAAATAAGCGACTTCAGTGACAGAAAAACGAAGATCCAAAAGTTGTTGTCTGTCATACCAGCAGAGAGTTGATGTCACAGATGAGAAATGCAAAAAACAAAAATAATCCGAACACCATCAGCAGAGGTGGATTGCAAGCCATGTACACGGGCGCCATCTTACCGGAAACTTAATGCAAATGAGTATTTTAGGAATTTAAAATGGGACTTTTATAAGATTTTTTGGAAAGATACAAAGAAAATATTGAGCTTGAATCCAGCAATTTCTAAATATCTGTCTTTTTTTATAGATAATGCAAATATTTTTGCTAAAGTTTGCTATTTACAAGGTCAGTTTATCGATAAGCGAACAGTTTCTGAGTCACAAGTTAAGAGTTCACCCTTCCTTTTTGATTTTTCCTCAGGTCAATCTTCTGTCTGAGAGAACAATCAGTATCAGGAACAAAGTTTCCAAGATGGTTGTCATTATCGTTCTCCTGTTTGCTATCTGCTGGGGTCCAATCCAGATCTTTGTCCTGTTCCAATCTTTCCATCCAAACTACCAACCGAACTATGCAATGTACAAGATCAAGACGTGGGCCAACTGCATGTCATACGCCAACTCCTCGGTCAACCCCATCGTTTATGGCTTCATGGGAGCCAGTTTTCAGAAGTCCTTCAGGAAACCGTTCCAGTTCCTGTTTAAGTACAAGGTCAGAGATAGCAGCATGGCCTCCAGGACTGCCAACGCTGAGATCAAGTTTGTCGCTGCAGAGGAGGGCAACAATAACAGCACAAACTGATTCCGGTCCTCAATGATTCCAAGAGTCCTCTTACGGTCTTGTAAAGGCCGAGAACATCACAGTGATGATGGATGAACATCGGTCTGATCTTAAAGGCAAAGACTCTGATCAACCTGAAAAGATTTGTGGGTCTTTGACAAAAGCAGATTTTTTTTTTGATTTTCCTGAAGCGCAGGAAGACTTTTGGAAGAACCCGTTCCAACAAGTTGCAGGGTGGAGCGTTACAACTGATGGGAATATTCAGAGGATTTCTGATGACGTGACAGACTGGTGACACTTTTTGAAATTGACATTAAAAAAATAATCATTAATTTAAAGTAATGTGACTTTTACCATAAGAACTGTGAGGACATGATTACAGACATGTGTGTATGTGAGTGAGTCTACACGTTTCACACTACAAGCAGCCCAAAGCAACACATTTCTTTTCCTAGTACCAATCTGTCATGCAATACCACAACATTTAGGCAAAATGTTGCTTAAATTTTCATTTTATCTTGGCACGATTACAGCTCCTGTTTTCATCTAACAGAGATTTTGGTCATTCCAACAATGTACCCGCTTCCCATCCATTACTTATGCAGCAAGGAGCAGGAGAATGTTTCTGGGTAATGGGATGTCTGGATTACCCTCTGGACTCGTTGCCTTGGCAACTTGACCTCCGATAAGCTGATGAAAATGGACCGATGCTTTTTGTTTGTTTGGTTGTTTTAATTACCAAAGGAGGAAAATGCTTTAGAGTTTTGATTCTTCCACTTGCATGCAGTAATGTAGTTTAAAACACTCTGGCTCGATTAATGCAACATTGGGTTCGGCCAGAGAGCAAATTTTAGTCAAGTGTGGGCAAAAAAATGAGTTTGTAGGTGGAGGCATTTATTAGTACACTCAAAATCCCCATTTAGTGAATATTGAAAAAAGATTAAATTAAACTTAAACCATTTTAAGGCTTCATTAGTTAAAATTATTTTATTTTAAGCATTGTGCAAGATCAAAAATTATTTTTAATAATAGGGTGGAACTTGAAAACTACCACGTTGGTGTTTTATTATCCTGATGGAGCTTTTATCAAAAACTCCTTCTACACTTTGTCAGTATTTATTCATTTACTACCGGATTGTAGCTTTGTGTCTGTGGTACATGTCGAATTGTAGTTCTAATAAATATGAATTTCTTTGAAGTTCTAACTCACTATTTTCAGTCTATCAGTGCATTACATCAGTATATGAATAAACAAAATTTAAAAATAGTCAGATTAATAAATAGTTTTTTATTTAACCTCCTAATGACTAACTCACTATTAATAGCATTAAAGAGCAAATAAAAAAGTTTTGCTAATTGTCCATTTCTTTAAAACATAGCAAGCCTTTTACTACTTTTAACTATTAGTTAGTCTTTGCTGCTTTAAACTAGTCTTTTGCTACTATTAACATTTTGTGAGTTTTTCTGCCACATGCAGCTTTTAGCTCCTCTTAGTTCCTTTTTGTTTTCAGCTAGTGTTTTGCACCTGTTAGCTTTTAACAAGCATTCTCCTTCTGTTAGCTTTAACAGCACAGGTTCAGCTTTTTAGAGCATTTTAGCTTACCGTACTTGCCGCCATAAAGTTCGCACCGCTGAACAAGTCGCATCAGTTCAAATATGTCTAATAAAGTGGGAAAAAACTTTTTTTTTTTAAATTTAATAATCTTTATTAAAGCAAATGACAAGTATACAACAAACAAAAGGCTGGAGTATACAGACGAGCACAACACTTACATGAACAAACACTGTCATTTAAAATTCTTCATAAAAAATACCCCACTAAACATTATATGATAAAATTTTAAAAAAGACATAAATATTGGTTGTAGCTTTAGTGGTGACCTTCCAGAAACTGTGGCACATCTTTTTTTGGCACTGCCCTTTCACGCGCAGGTTTTGGAAGGAGTTTAGCAGGTTTATTAATAATCATATTTAAAGGAATTTTTCCTTACTTTGGGAAAATGTTTTAATTTGTGGGCAGCACGGTGGCGCAACTGGTAGAGCTGCTGCCTCTCAGTGAGAAGGTACCTGGTTCAAACCCCGGTCCAGGGGCCTTTCTGGGTGGAGTTTGCATGTTCTCTCCGTGCATGCGTGGGTTTTCTCCGGGTGCTCCGGTTTCCTCCCACAGACCAAAAACATGCATGTTAGGCTGATTGGTAACTCTAAATTGTCCCTAGGTGTGAGTGAGAGAGTGAATGGTTGTTTGTCTTGTTTGTCTCTATGTGGCCCTGTGATGGACTTGCGACCCGTCCAGGGTGTACCCCGCCCCTCGCACAGTGATTGCTGGACATGGGCACCAGCGACCCCCGTGACCCAAAATGGAACAAACGGGTAAAGAAAATGGATGGATGGATGGGTTTTAATTTGTTTTTCTAGATTCCCTAGAAAGGATGCTAAATGTTTTTTTATAATAAACTTGCTAATTCTTTTGGTCAAATTTTTCATTCATAAATGTAAATTTACTAACAAAACGCCATGCTTTCTTCATTTTATTAAGGATGTGGAATTATATGTAAAGTTAATAACAGACTCTACCAACAAAAAGGCCTTTAGGACAATTTCTATATGTAAATCTTTGCAAATATTTGTTTAAAAAAACACATTCATTCATTCATTCATTCAACCTTTATATATACAGGTAAATCCCATTGAGCCCTCGGGATGCATTTAAGAGACCTGATTTCAACTAAGAATGATGACAACTGTAGTGAACTAAGCCTCAGGTCAAATCCTGACCTTGAGGGCCTTCCTGGGACAAGAACTGTATTTCCTTGATTTGAGTCCAGAAACACAAGATTAAGTCCATCCAGAGACTTTCTAAGTGTCCTGCACTGATCAATTGAAAGAACACTCTCTTTTTCTATTATCATTACTATCTTACAAATGTCTTGATAATCAAAGTGTGTTTAGTTCAAACCATTTTTAAATGTTGAAGTGAACTACTCATTTTAAATCAACTGTGAAACAGTATTAGTGATTTTTTAATGTTCATTCAAAGTAGAAATCAAGTTAAAATGTGTTACAAACGAATTATGCATTTTCTGATTTTCTGTCTGAAATGAGCAAGTGTAAGTTGGTCCAAGGTTGGAGGCAAGAAAACAAGTTGTTGGAACGAACTGTCATGTTTTTATATCCTCTCAGACGTAAATAGAGAAGCTGGCACCTGTTTTCCCCCAACTCGCCTAAACATTTCTCTCGTCTGTCTCAAAAACATCTTCTGTCCGTTCCAAAACAATTTTTCTGTTTTTCTGACTTCTAGTGACCTCTTACGTCACAAAAACACACCCCTGATTAGCTATTTCAGCCAATCAGGACTTCCCAAATGAACCGGAAATAGAACTCTTTAAATGTCGGCACTTCCTAGTTCCAGCCAGTCGTGTGCGGTGGGAGAGTAGTTCAGTTCGGAGAGCAAAACCGAACAGAAGAAGTGCTGGAGAGAACGGGAGGTTCAGACATGATCCGCAGTTCTTCCGAGTCTTGTGGGAATTATGGAATCTTCCACATCTGAGTGGAACTCTGATGGACTCACAACTCATGTGAGTCCACCCGTGAGGCGAACGTGTGTCAACAAGTACCGTCACTACTCCGGACGTTCCCAACCATCCTGCGGAGACGCTGGAAATGGTAGCGTTAAATGGGACTCCGTACCAGCTGATTCATCTTCAGAGAGGTAACGAGTCGATTTCCTACTGAAGCGTACCGAGATGAAACTGGGTCGAATGGAGAGTGCCGTTCTTATACCGACACATAACAACCCCTCATCCATCTTCTCTCTCAATTTTAACTCCTTCATCCCCATCTTTAAACTCTTCTATCTTGCCAGTAATCATTCAGATATTTTCAGAAATGTCTGTTGTGAAGCAGGAAAATCATGGCCGTATGGTTTTCCTGACTGTAAAGCTAATTAATTAAGCTGTTGTTGAAATCAATTTGCCAAATTAATGTAAATGTTTGATGTTAAACTTTGATTCTGTTAATAAATGACCGCATTCATTTGATGGGTCAAAGAAAATTGACGTCTCACGTTACATTTAATTTCAATGCACGATATTATTCAGTCCAGAAAAATGAATGAATCCGTTTAATTTATGGATAATATATCACAGATATATGTTCTCTACACAACAGTGGATAACATCAACAATAGACAATCATAAAAGAGGCATATAAATTTAATTTGTTTCTTTTTAAAACAAATTAAAATAAAATGGCGACCAAAAGGACAGTCAAAAGGAAAAAGTAGCAAAAAAAAAAAAAAACAGCTAGATTATAAGGCGGTGTAGAAAACTAAAAACAGGAACATGTCTGCATTGGCTTTTGTCAGGAACTTAACAGATGTTTGAAGCCACTTAGAGAGGTCAAGGTTGAGAACTTCAGGTCTTTTTGCAATATATTCCAGAAAACAGGAGCGGAGTAGAAGGCCCTTTTGCCTAGTTCAGTTCTCAGTTCAGTCTATTACTGCAGGTAATAATGTCCTGAGAGTGCACGCTGTAGCTGCACTCACGCAGAGACATGTAGGAGGAGATGTATGAAGGCAGCAGACCAAGAAGTGATTTAAAGATGAAAATGTACCAGTGGGGGAGTCTGCGTGAAGTTCCTGATGACCAGTTAACCAGTGAATACAGGGTGCAGTGATGGGTACGATAGTTACAGCCAGTTATGAATTTTCCTGCACGGTGATAGACAGTGTGCAACATCTGCAGAGTGCTTGTAGGAGCATTCATGTAAATAATGTCACTGTAGTCAATGGAGAGAAGGAAAGTCACAGTTACAAGGTGTTTCCTAGCATTCAGAGTTAAACAGGATCTATTTCTGATTTATTATTTACTTATCTTTAATTTTATCAAAGAGGTTTTAGTGTTGTTTCAATTTTGGTACCCATCCTCTGCAGTGGACCTCGAGCTCACTGGGTGTTTTTGGCCATCACTGCCAAACTCTTACCAGAAAGCTGCTATCTGAATGGGCTCTTTGTCAAACTGGGCTCTCATGGCAGTGCACGGGCTGTGCAGGTTTTCTCAACTGTTGCACTCTGCCGGGATAGATCATTGCTTCTTAAACTTTCCATAATGAGTACCACCTGATACAATATTAGGCCTTCCAAGCACCACCATTATGGCAGATATAAAAACAGTAGTACAAGCTCCACAAGCTTGAACTACTGCGTCTTCAAGCTGATTTTGAAACATATGACATGAATGAGCAAACTTACCAATGTCTTTGATCATCTTACATAAATAAACTAATGCTTAATTTTCCTGTTTTTATTCCTGTAATAAATCTATTTGGCTGAGACACACACCGAGGCCTTCATCCTTGGCTGGACTCTTCTTTACGTCAGTGGAAAAAAAAAATGTCATTATAAACTCACTGAGCCTCCGCCAGCTCCATCTAGTCTGGATGGAGCATGTTTCTATTCATCCCACACAAACACATTCCAAATTAAGAACTTCAATTATGTCCCTTTAAAAATCTGCTAATGCAGTTTTCATTAGATTTGGAGATACAATACTGCTTGGTGTCTTCAGGACACCAATGACATTAAAGAGTTTTAAAAGGAAAGCCAACATCATTTTAACTCACATAATTAGTCATAGACAGATGATTATATATATATATATATATATATATATATATATATATATATATATATATATTGTCAATAAACCAGGTGTCTGTAGTGGTGATACATGAACAGGCCACCAGCTTTAAAGAAAAATGAAGCCTGATCAAAAGTTCTCCTCAGCAACAGCTAAGAATGATAATGTGTAACCGAAGTTTTACTGTTTTTATAATGTGTAACCAAAGTCTTACTGTTTTAATAATGTGTAACCAAACTGTTTTACTAAATAATCAACACATAATCAACTGATAGAAGTATTAATCTTTAAGACATTGTATAATCCTTTGTATGATTGTGTGAGATGGTAAAAGTAAAGAGGCCTCATGTAACAGAAAAACAAGTTCTGGAAAGTACCAGAAGTCACAAGGTTTAAACACGACTCCTCTCATGATGACTCATCTTTGAGCAAAACAAGTTCTGGAAAGTACCAGAAGTCACAAGGCTTAAACACGACTCATCTCATGATGATTCATCTTTGAGCAAAACAAGTTTTGGAAAGTCCCAGAAATCTGGTCTAAACCGGTTGAGGTGCAAAACAGCACAGAAGTTACTGGAAAAGAGATGATGTAATTTTCCATAACCCCTCCTTAAGAGGAGGAGGGATGAATGAGTCTTTAAATACAGACTGACCAGAACAAAGCTTGGTCAATGCAAGTTGGAGTTAAACAGGAGGAGCTGAGCAGAGAGGACTACAGGCGATGAACAACTCTTCGAATCAGAGGGAGCCTAAAAGGAGTTGGATTATACCAGTTTGGAGACGATGATGGGAGTTAATTCTTTTCTTCACTGACATGGGATTGGATTTAAGTTCCTTTCATCAACCCTGAAACTGGATGGGTATTCTGCTCCTGTGCTTGACCTAAGGCCCGTCCAAAACCTCTGATTCTCTAATTTGGATTAGTTGTACTCGTCTTTGAGGATTCGGCCGGTGTCTCTCCCCTAGAGAACTGGAAATCTGCCCTTACCCTATGGTGACTCACTAAGGGTCACCTCAAAATCATGGTAAGCGGACGACCTCAATCTTACTCTGCTCTAATTAAATTGTTTCATCAAATTGGAAGAACAGCATACAGAATAAATTTGGGAGTACTAAATTGGTTACTGGTAAGATTTGCTCGAAGGTGTTTCTGGTTCATGAGGGAGTTGAGAGAAAATATCTTCTGGCTTGAGTTGTGAAAGGTCTCTGTGAAGGAAGTATCTGTAAAAACCCTCAAGGGCTCTTGAGGTTTAGAGTTTCACAGATAGTAGTCACCACCTCGTTAGGGAAGGAAGTGTATCCTATGTACTCATGAAAAATTAAATCATTATAAAATTGTGCCTGTTGCTGTACCCCTGCGCAAATTATTGATTAAAAGCAAAGCAAAATGTATAAATTTGGACTATTATTTCATTCTTATCAATTAAATACATGGTAAAGCTTGGTTCATTTATCAACACCAATAATAGGAGGTTTTTGTAAAGGTTTCCTAGCTGATAAACAACGCCCTTGAGCCCGTTTCCAGGGCCCTAAAGATTACCAGAACAGTTAACAATTGCAACGCTAAAGTGAGAGGTGAGCGGCCACAACGCGAGTTTCTCTGGACCAGAAGATCCATCCCGGCTGCTTGAAGGATCGAGGTACAGAGTGAGATCAGGGTGTGACTCACGGATTTAAGGTCGTTAATATTCTGGATGAATCACCTCGTCGCAGCCTTAATGAGGTTATTTTAGACAGCTGCTGGTAATACCATGGCGCTGAAGTAAACTCCCGGACCCCTTGGAGGAGAGGCTGCAAGCAAAGGTGCTTATCGCTAATTCCAGTGGTTACCTTTTGCTCATCGGAAAGCAGACATGGCACCCCAGATGGGACCAGAACAGTCCCAGAAGTGAGGACGCGCTACAGAGGACTGATAGGCGTCAGTAGAGCAGCTCTAGAGAGTAAGGAGCTGTCAGTGACTGGGAGACCCCCCAGTTAGTACCCCCAATAGATCACTAGAGGCTAGTGAGGAGGGGTAGAAGGCTTACGAGGGTTACTGACCATAATCCAGAATCGTAGGTAAGCAGCTAGTCTGTCCTAGTCCAAAACGTTAGGATAAAGTCTGGAGACTTTGAGGACCGACAAACTTGACCCGACAAGAAAAGACATAAAGATGGCCTCAGGAGAGGCATCTACGAGTGTAGAGCCAGACAAAACCGAGCCGGCTCAGGTGAGCCAAAAAGAACAGAAGCCAGTAGAAGGAAAGACAGATGGCCAAAAGATAATGGTACAAAGTACAGGAGAAAAACCAGTAGGAATAACCAAGGCGGAAGTCATCCTATATGGAAAAGGGTATCATACCTGGAATCCAGCAGTGAAGAAAATACTAAGAGAAAGTAATCCCCAGCTAGATGGAAAAGCTCTAGAGGACGGACTGGAAAAATTTATAAGAGAAAAAGGAAGGTTTTGCTGTACGAAAGCCCGGAAGGGAGTCCAAACGGTGGTGGTAAAAGACCCAGGCGAAGCAAAATCAAAAAAAGAAGTAAAAACGTGGTTACAATGGTGGGTGCAACAAATAGAGACACAAAAACAAACGACCATAGTGTCAGTAATTAGCCCCTCAATTGAGTATGACCCTATAGTAAAGATGATATCCAAAGTGACATGATTAGACGGGTACATCACAAACCCTCTATGCAGGGCAACAGCAAAATATAAAGAGTGTGAAGAAGAATTGGCAAGGATGAGGGAGTATAGAAAAGAGAAAAAATCAGAGATGGATCCTGAAAGTGAGCACAGCTCCATTGCACAAACCCCCGAAGCGTCGGAAAATGAAGAAGACCAAAGCGAACCAGAAGACGAGGTTTTAAAGAATATACCCCCCCTCAATATTAAAAGGGAAGGAGAAAACCCAGGAGGCACAAGGCTATGGCAGGGATCTTACCCTCCAGCCTCTCATTACCCCCCCACGTTCGTGAGCTCCACTCCAAACCTGAGTGCGTACAGAGAAACTCCCAAATACCATTCTGATACAGACGAGGAAACCAGAGCAGAGCAACTGAGATTATTAGCAAGTATGATCAAAAAAGAAAACAAACCTGATGAAAGTAATAATGAGAGCATAGGGTGTAAGGACTATCTTAAACAGGTTGACAAGAACTTAGACCTGCTCGCCCAAAGCATAGTGGACAGGATGGGGAGGCTCGAAACCACTGAAACCGGGTGGGCAGAAAGGGGGTTACGAGGAATGCGAGAGCAGAGACAGACAGAACCACTAAAAAACCAGCCGATTAAACAAGAAAATCCTAAACAGAACCCCCCAGGAGAAACCCCAAAAACTTATGGGAAAAAGAAGGCTAAAGAAAAACACTTAAAACCAGAACCTGAGTCAGATTACAGTCAAGAGGAAGGGGAAAAAGAAAATTCACAAAAGAAACAAAAAATTAAGCAAACAACAGGGCTCAAACAGGTTCTAGAACCACTCCCGAAAGAGACTCAATGTGTGAAGTTTCAAAATGGTACCCGAGTATACCAAGTGATAGGGACACCATGGTCTATAGAGGCAGATGCGTTACTGGTGTTTACGAATCATAAGTACAAAATCCATAACTCAACCTACAGAAAAGCTTTAAAGAAAGTAGCCGGTAGGGAGTACCAAGTTGAAATAAAACAACTCGCCAGTGGACCACAAAGCGAAGAGCCAGAAGCAAGAATGACCAGTGGAGCCGATGCTCCGTACTATGCGATAATACACATCCCAATTCGAAGCTATAAAGAAGCAACCGATGAGACCAGGTATCTCAAGGAAATGTTAGAAGCTCTGCAGAAAGGAGTGTTCCGAGCCATAGAGTTCGACTTCAGGCGCATAGTGATAGGAATAGATGGGCTCCGGTCCCATCATTTGCAGTGGGAAACGGCTGAGAGAATAGCGGTCAATTCAATGATGTATCTGGCCAAAGACATGCCAGCGGGAGCCCACTTAAAAGAAATGATTATAATGACCCCCACTCATCTAGATGAAGATCGAAAATCCAGAGTCGTGGCCGCAATGACAAAACGAGAAGAGAAACCAATTAAAGAACCCCTAAAGTTAGGGAGAGAACACACAGAAAAATCATCGACACCGGGATCATCACAGGGAGCCAAGAAAAGTGAAGACCCGTTAAGGATCAGTCCTCAGGGGTCAAAAATGTCCCTGACCTCATCTACAGAACATGACCTGATAAGTACAACCACAAGACGACGCAGAAGCGGAGCAAACTCACGAGAGGGACAGCCAAAGAGAGAGACAGTAACAAAAATACAACCCTTAAACATAGAGAGTGAGGAGGATGACGACGAAAGCTCTCAGGGAGAACCAGACGTAGACCCGAGTCAGGAAGACACCGATGACGAAGGTAGTGCCAGTCTAGAATCAATAGCAGGCCAATACGACGGTCCAGTTAAGCCATTAAGAATAGGACAAAGAAAAGGACAAAAGAAGGGAGTAGAAATACTGGACGTACATAGAGTATCAGAAAGGTTAGCCAGGGACTTGAGTTGGGGCCCGGTACAGGCGAGTGATGGGCGTCGAACTTACATCCCTGAAGCTGGCCAAAATCACTATGACATTCCACCAGTATGGGCAGACAGGTCAGAAGAGACAGTGGAACTGACTGTTAAAGCTACTTTGGGAGAGTGGGCCAACATTTTAATGATGCCCTCATACCCCACATTGGCAGCCCACAAACCCCTAACTAGTAACTTTAGGACCGCTTATTTAGGGATAGTACATGATGTGATGCTGAGAAGAATGAAAAAGACGGCCTACAAGTATGCCCAAGAAACAGAGAAGAAACTGCGAGATGAAATATCGGCCGATGAGGAAGATGATACATACCCGGCCGAGACAAGCCCACCGTATCAAATGCCTGAATCAACCCATGAGCCCAGGCAGGCTAGACAAAACCAAGCCCCAGGCCCAGAAACTGACAGTTATCGTGAGTACAAAAAGCTGAAAACCTTAGTGAGAGAAAAACAACCCCAGGAGACCACCGAGGAATACATCAAAGATGTGTGGCCCATGGTAGTTAGCTCCACTGAGTGTGATGCAGCAAAAAAGTTGTGGCTAGGTAATGTCACCACAAACCCAATGAGCAAAGGGGAATCAGCTCAAAGCCAGTATGAGAAACTAGTCCTAGAAGACATGGACGACGAAGACTCTCACATTCAGCGGGCAAGAATGCGCATGGATCAAGGCCAACGCCTCACCCCAGTTTGGTATCAACTTAAACAAGTAATTCCCCCTAAAAGGTATGTTAAAGCCTTAAGGATCGTATCCAAGGGAAGAAGGGGAGAGCTCACCTTTGCCAGAATGCCTCATGAAACTAATGACGCCCAGATAGACCAGGCAGTAAAATCGTATGACCTAGAGCAGCTGTTCTGGGAAGAAAAGAAGAAAAGTGAGAGCAGGCAAAGCCAAAAACCACCAAAGCCGACACAAAAGGCCCCTCAACAGCCACAATACAGAGAACAGTTCCCGAGACAGCAAGGGACACAGTACAGGGAGAGACCACCGAGGCAGTCAGAACCTCAATATAGGGACCAACAACCAAAACGATTTTCAGCTCCAGCTTCAAACTCCACACCACAGAAAGGAGGTAAATACCTACCCCCAGAAGAATATGCAAAACTGACCCCAGAAGAAAAACGAGCCCTCCATGAGTCCCGTGAGAAAGGGAGTGGAGGGCCAGCTAAATAATGGCAGATAGGTTGCGGGTCACTCTGGAAGATGCCTATTGGGAGGGGGACGAAATCTACACTAAAGTAGAGGGAGAACCTTACCTAATAGATTCCGGAGCTGAGGTGTCTATGACCCGCAAAAACCTAAAAACAGTAGGACACCTGACAGTTCAGTTAGCAAACGGAAAAATTGAAACAATGCCTTACGGGTTATGGCAAGGAATTGTGTGGATAAAAGGGCCTTATAACCTCATGACAATTACAGATCTGAAAGAACTAAAGAAACCAAAGAAGAACCGAAGAGCCTTAAACAGAAGGTTAGAGAAGTTAAAATCTAGGCTAGTAAAAATAGGGTTCACACACAAACAAAGTGAGTCCGAAGACTGGTATAAACCTGTAAATATCCCTGAAGTGACAAAACAAAAAATAGATGAGAGTGACTTCTCCCCGGCTGGGAAAGAGAAGTTAAAACAAATACTAGAGAAAGCCTCAATAGCCAGATTTAAAAATGATTGCGGGGATCTAGGCCCAAAGTTTGTACATATAATCGAAGGAGGAGTTCACCCGCCCGTAAGACAGTATCCTCTAAATCCAGGAGCAGTTGAAGAAATGAACAAAATTGTGAAAGAATTAGGAGCGTTAGGAATTATTAGGGAAGAAACAAACCCCATAACTAACAGCCCGATCCAAGCAGTTAAGAAGCCCGAATCAGCAGGAGGAGGGTGGCGACCAGTGATTAATTTCAAAGCCCTTAACAGACGAACAGTAGCCAACAGAGCGAGTCTAATCAACCCGCAGGGCACCCTAAAAACTCTACAAGTGAAAAAGTACAAATCTTGCATTGATTTAGCAAACGGATTTTTCTCTCTTAGGCTGGCAAAACAATCACAGGGAAAGACAGCTTTTACCCACCAGGGAAAAAGCTATGTTTGGCAGCGGCTACCGCAGGGATATAAAAACTCTCCTAATGTATTTCAGTCGGTCGTGATGGACGTGCTCAAAGACTTAGGCGCCACAATTTACATCGACGATGTGTTTATCGCAGATGACACGGAGGAAGAGCACCTGGAGAGGTTAGCTAAAGTGGTGCAGCGAGTCACAGAGGCAGGATTGAAACTGAATTTGAAAAAATGCCAGCTTGGACAGTTCCAAGTTAATTATTTAGGGTTTCAAGTGACAGCAGACCTAGGACTCTCAGAAGGGTATAGGGAGAAACTCGAGCAAATTCAGCCTCCTGAGTCAGAGAACGACTTACAGAAGATCTTAGGACTATGTAATTATGTGAGAGATCATGTCCCTAACTATCAGAGATACGCCAAACCACTGTACGCCTGCCTAAAGAAAAAAGAAAATGACAGTCAATTGAACAGTAAGAAATTATGGGTCTGGACAGCAGAAAACCAACAGAACTTAGAAGAACTTAGGAAAAAGATTCAGGAAGCAGTAAGGCTAGAACCAAGAAGCCTAATGACAAAACTCATAGCTGAAGTCAGCTGCGACAGTGATGATGCCATGATAGCCGTGAAGAACGAAAACGGTGGATTGGTCACTCTATGGAGTTACACCTTGACCTCAGTAGAGAAAAAGTTTCCTCAGGAAGAAAAAGAGCTAGCAGTGCTTGCTAGATACTGGGGGACATTAAAAGATTTGGCCCAAGGGCAGCCTATTAGAGTAGTGACACAAAGCCAAGTGCACAAGTATCTCAGAAAAGGGACAATAGAAAGTACCAAAGCTACTAACACAAGGTGGGGTAGATGGGAAGACATTCTATTAGACCCGGATTTGGAGATAGGCCCTGCACAACCAGTGAGTAAAAAAGCAGCCAAAGAAGTGCCCGAAGAACCGAAGCAGCACGACTGGACTCTCTACACAGATGGATCCAAAAAAGGGTCAGATCAGGTAGCACATTGGGGATTTATCCTAAAATATCAGGGGAACGAGTGCTGCCGTAGAAGGGGGAGAGTACAGGGTAGTGCACAAACAGGCGAAGTTACGGCAGTACTCGAAGGGCTGCTAGAATTAACTCACAAGAGAATAAGAACAGCTAAAGTAGTGACAGACAGCCACTATTGTGCACAAGCTCTAAAAGAGGATCTAGCCATCTGGGAAGAAAATGGATTTGAAAGTGCGAAGGGCAAAGTGGTAGCTCACCATGACTTGTGGAAGAAAATAGCTGAGATCAGGCTAAATCTGAAGTTAGAAGTAGAGCACCAGAAAGCCCACACTAGAGAGGGAAAATACTGGCAAGGCAACGAAGAAGTTGACCGCTATGTACAGCAGAGAAAAATAGTCTTTGTCGGGATCGAGGAGTGGGACAGAACCTCCGACGGTCGGAGAGTCCCAGAGAAGTACGTGGAGCAGGTTGTACGGGGCGTGCATGAGGGTCTAGGTCATGCAGGCGTACAACCCACACGTAAGGAGTTGGAGTGTCAGGAGCTCAAGATCCCGTTGAAACAGGTCCGCAAGGTGTTGCAAAACTGTGATGTATGTGGTCAATACAACGCAGGAAGGCGAGGGCACCGAGTGGATGGACAGACCATCAAGAGTACCACACCATGGGGTTCAGTATGCATGGATGTAGCTGGACCCATGGGAGTTACAGGCAAGAAAGGAGAGAAATACCTTCTAGTGCTGGTAGACTCGATGTCAGGGTACGTGGTGGTGAAACCAGCTAGAAAAGCTAATGGCAACAGTATTGTTAGTATGCTGGAACAAGTCTGTGGGTCGTTAGGAGTTCCAAAAGAGTTGAGAACCGATAATGGGACGCACTTCCGCAATGCACAGGTGGATCACTGGTGTCAGACTTTTGGGGTCATGCGCGTTTATTCGCCTCCTTACACACCTCAAGCCAATGGAGTAGCAGAAAGAACCATAGGTTTAGTCAAAAATTGGATAGCTAAAAATGCTAATACCAAAGAATGGAGTACTAAAACTGTGGAGATAGGTCAGGCCTTGAATGACAGGAGAAGAGCTGGTAGACCCTCCCCCTCAGAAGAGCTCAACCAACGATGGTTTAGCACGCCTGAAGTTGGGCGGAGCTCTGAGGATAAAGAGGAACAGTCAGACTCTGAGGCCCCATTCAGGGTAGGACAGAAGGTGTGGGTCAGAGCACAGGATCACCCATCAGCAGTTGCAGTGAAGCCTAAATATAACACCACAGACAGAGTGAGAAAAGTGTTAGATAAAAACACAGTTGAGCTAGAGAAGAAAGGGATCCAAGGAATAGAGCAACTGAAGCCAGTTCCTAGCTAGTTGAAACCAGAAACCAGAGTATGGCCACAGAACCAAGCACCATGCTCCCCTATATTAGACTGGCCACTATATGCGGGGGAGTGATACTAAGAAGAACAGTCTCAGGGCTTTGGACGGGTAGGGCCTTGAGCACATTGGAATATGCAAAGAAAGGATACCTGTCAAAAGAAGGAGAAACCTTCAGGTGGAGCCTGCAGGAGAACAATTGTACGCTCTGCCTGAAACCAAGTGGATTACCCCTTCTCTGGGAAGGACCAGGGATGGAGAAGCCCATCAAGCCTAAAACAAACAAGATGGACGCACGTCAGCTGCAGATAAAACCTGTAAAGGTAATGGAC
>NC_056518.1:8443984-8450610 GCF_014905685.2 Nematolebias whitei | reverse complement strand
CCTTCACCCGTACTAACCTCGGGGCGCGTCAGGTGCTGCGCCTTAAGGGGGGATCTGTCACAGTTTACACTCTGTTTTTTCCTTTTCTCATCACTCTGTTCACTTTTTGACTTTTTCTTCTCTGCTCTCCTGGGTTTTTCCTCTGCTGCTTCTGCCAGCCTCTTTACATGCCACACCTCCCTCTCTGATTGCTGCTGATGGTTTCCACCTGTTTCTGGGTGTATATAAATGGATGGTAAATGGACTGTACTTATATAGCACCTTTCTATCTTATTTCAAGATATTCAAAGTGCTTTACACCAAAATATGTGTCCTCATTTACCCATTCATACAGCACTCTACTAGATCTCTACAAAGCTAATTGAACAAATCATTCTAATGAGACTAATCAGTGCTTTAGATCACATTCATACAGTGATGGCACACGCATCAGAGGCAATGAGGGGTTCAGTGTCTTGTCCAGGGACACTTCGACATGTGACTGCTGGTGGATTCGAACCCCCAACTCTCGCATTGGAGGACAACTGCTCTAACCACTCAGCCACAGCCACCCCTAGAAAAAAAAATTGAGCTCACACGTTCTGTTGATGCTGACACAGCAGCTGGGTCAGCAGGAATGGAGGCAGCTTCAGGCTCTAACCTCAACCCTGCCACTCCTTTCTTAGGAATATCTACGACGTCCCTCTTCATCTTGCGTCTACGGCCATGCTCGTTCCGGCGGTACTGTACCATATTTTCCAGATCTGCCACATAAAGGAACCCTGCAATCAGCATCTCTGTGCTCTTCCTGCCCTTTACAAAAGCCTCCTCCAGCTCTCGACTAGTCCTCTCATCATACTGCCACCAGCCGTTTCGCCCTTCATAGTACCAGGCGTAGTCCCCACGAGACCCACCCCCACTCCGACTCAGTGCTGAGGCCACAGCTTTTAGCTCTTCTGGAGAGAGCAGAACTGGACGCTCCAAGAAGTCCTCTGGGATTTCCTGTCAGCAGAGAGTGCAGCGCTTGCTGTGCCAGGAGGCACCTTTCACACACAGGAAGCAGAAGACATGGGAGCAGGGGAGACAGACAGGGTGGATGCAGCTCTGCAGGCAGATGGCACACTCTGGAGTGGCGGGGGCGGAGTCCTCTCCCACTTGCTCTTTCAGCTTGGAGAGAGCTGGGGCATTCACCGACAAGTCCACTTCTCCAAAGCCAGCCATGTTCCTACGCAAGTCCCGTGGGTGGTTTGTCTTTGTGCTACAGGATGTCCTTTGTTCCACTTTTTACCCTGAACAGCGTCCTGAGCCGAGTGCTGATATTTATACAGCTGCGGTCATATCTGATAAATGTGAAATATAACTGGTCCAAATGATATATACTTCCTGCTTTCTCCACTACATTGCCAGATCAACTGCTTGCTTCCAGCCACAGTTATCCATCGTACTCTCTTTGTTCACAGCTCTTTAATCTTGATCCACGCCTGTTTCCCTCGACCACGCTTTTTGCCTGTCCCTTTTGTGCCTCAGTCTTCTGACCTTGTTGACAACCTATGCCTGTTTTTGGATTTCGCCTTTGCCTCTCCCTATCGGTACTGTCTTCTCTTCTGATCCCGTGTATGAACCCTGCTCATTTTCGACTACGCCTCTGGATTTCCCTTGGTTTCTGCAGCTCTGTGTCTCCGCTGGAGCGTCCTGTTACTACAAGAAAGGTTAGTGTTTCATCAGACCGTCTGTATTCAGATAACTACTTGTTATTCTGTCAAACACTAATCTTTCCCCTCTGTATCATTTTAGATACAGTTCTTGCCCCTGGACCTGAGACACCAGAAGCTGTTTATTTACATAATAAACATTTTAAAAACCTTTCTGAGTCTGTGTGTAGGGTCCTCTGCCATCAGATCTCTGACAGATTGATATGGCCAAACATGGATCCTGAACCGGGCTCAGAATGGCGCTCTGGCGTGGAAGGTGCCATCAGTAAATTAGAGAACGGCATGAATGAGATCATGAACATGCTTAAGACTCTAACTCCTCACTCTAACCCTCAGGACTCAAATAATGCTGGCAGTCCCACTCTGGGAACCATGGTTGGCTCCACCAGAACTGTTTTCAGGGGTATCGGACCAGTGCCGCCCGTTCTTAACACAATGTGAGATTAATTTCCAGCTCCAGCCCTCATCCTTCCCCTCTGAACGTGCTAAGGTGGCGTATACCGTGTCCCTCCTGTCTGGAAAAGCTAAGTCCTGGGGGACATCAAAATGGCAAAATGATTCAAGGTACTGCTACTCGTTTCATGAGTTTTCAAAAGAGCTGTGCAGAGTTTTTGACCCCATCCTCCCAGAAAGAGAGGCTGTTTGTAGACTGTTTACAGTGAAGCAGGGAAAACAAAGAGTAACAGAGTACATTATAGAAATTCATGCTACTGCTGCTGGTTGTAAATGGAATGAAGAGGCACTAACTGATGCTTTCTACACAGGGCTTAACGAGGAGATCAAGGACAACCTGGCAATCAAGCAATACCTGGACTCACTGCAGGACCTGGAGGATTTGGTGACAAGGGTGGATCTGCGCTTGATGGAGAGATCCCGAGAACGAGCTGAGAGATTCAGCAGAGCCTCAAGACCCCTTGAGGAACCCAGAGAGGCTCCCAGATGGCTTCCCCTGGGACCCCCCTCTCTATCATGTCCACAAGAGACACCACCACGAGAGGAGCCCATGCAGATTGGGTGCAGCCGTCTTACTCCAGAAGAAAGTGAGAGGAGACGTCGGAACCGGCTGGTTTCTACTGTGGTCATGACTCTCACAACATCTCTAACTGCCTGTTAAAAGGCCAGACTCAGCAGAGAAGAGGAGACTCCTGCTGAGTCAGTCCCAAAATCCAGCAATCTCTTCACCCTTCACGTTTCCAGCTGAGCTGTCTATTTCTGGTAAGACCTGCACCTCCATTAAAGTACTCATTGACTCAGGGGCCGACTCTAAGTTCATGGACCTTCAGTTTGCCCAAGAACGAGGAATAAAACTGTTTAAGTCTCCTAAACCACTGTCCATTGTAGCCTTAGATGGTCACCCTCTTCATGACTCCTCTTTAATCTCCGAACCAATGACTTTAACCATAGTGGGTAATCACAAATAGACATTGCAGTTTTTTATTATCAAATCACCCCTCTCCTGTGGTCCTAGGGGCCACATGGCTCTCAAAACACAACCCACATATTAACTGGCAACAGAAGGAGATTGTGGGTTGGTCCGATAACTGTTTGTCATCTTGTCTTTTTGATGTGGTCATTCCGTCCATTCCTAAGACAATATTAAAAAGACTTACCCAGATCTTTCTAAAGTCCCAGAGGAGTACCATGACTTAAAGGAGGTTTTTAATAAAGTCAAAGCCACCTCTTTACCACCACACAGGCCTTATGACTGCCCTATTGACTTGGTTCCTGGTTCTACACCCCCTAAAGGGGCCCTGTACTCTCTTGTCAACTCCTGAGCAAGAAGCCATGCAGGAGTACATCAAGACTTTGCTTCAAGCCAGCATCATCAGGCCTTCTACCTCTCGAGCAGGCGCTGGTTTCTTCTTTGTGGGGAAGAAGGATGGATCCTTAAGGCCCTGCATAGATTATAGGGGGTTAATCAAAATAACCATAAAAAACAAATACCCCCTTCCATTAATGTCATCCGCCTTTGACCTCATCCAAGGCGCTTCAGTATTCACCAAGCTTGACCTCTGTAATGTGTACCATATGATGCGCATACTAGGGGTTGAACGAGTATATAATTTTTTAACTCGACATTAACATAATACAACCCGAGTAGAACTCGAGTATTTGATGACGTCATAAATCTCAAGATACAAAAATAAATAAATAAAACCGCAAAAAAAAGGTAATTATTTACAAAAAAAAAAGACCAACAAAACATTGGGAGCATATATTATGCTCCTACCATTTATCATACTGCAAATAAGTCACAGGAAAAACTAAACTATTACTTATTATTATTAAACTGCAAACGTGAAGAAACATGCAGCACGTCAAAAACGAAACTTAAACTGAAACTGGTTCTGGTTCGGTGGATTGGACCCGGTGTTACACCATACTCTGTGACCTGCAACAGTGCAACACCGCCCCCTACGGTCATACTGTGGTCACATAATATGACGTCACTACGGATACCCGACGTTACATTTTTAACCTCGATAGATGTCCTAGCAATCGATGTGTAGATTACTCGAGTACTCTGTTAATGCCCTAGTGCATACGTGAGGGAGATGAGTGGAAGACGACCTTCGACACACCCAATGGTCATTATGAATATTTGGTCATGCCTTTTGGTTTGACCAACGCCCCAGCTGTGTTCCAGTCTATGGTCAATGATGTCCTAAGGGACATGGTAAATCAGTTTGTTTTTGTTTACCTAGATGATATTTTAATATTCTCCAAGGACCTAACTTCACACAAAAAACATGTCAGATCTGTTCTCACCCGGTTGTTACAAAATAATTTATTTGTTAAAGCTGAAAAATGCGATTTCCACCAGTCCTCCACATCTTTTCTCGGTTTTAAGATTTCACCCAATTTAGTTGAGATGAGTAATGACAAGGTGTCTGCAATACTAGACTGGCCAGTACCCAAAGACCGGAAACAACTACAGAGGTTCTTAGCGTTTGCTAATTTCTACCGGAGATTTATTAAAGACTATAGCCTCATTGCTAACCCCCTCCATGTTCTCACCTCCTCCAAGAAGAAGTTCTTATGGACAGAGACAGCTGATGCAGCGTATAAAAAATTAAAAACCTTGTTTTCTTCTGCCCCTGTCCTCCCTACCCCCAACCCAGAGGTACCATTTATTGTTGAAGTAGATGCATCTAGTGTGGGTGTGGGGGCAGTACTTAGCCAACAGGATAAGGAAGGAGTTATTCATCCCTGTGCTTTCTTCTCCAGAAGCCTATCACCAGCTGAGCGTAATCATGATGTTGGGGAACGCAAACTGCTGTCCGTTAAGCTGGCGCTGGAGGAGTGGAAGCACTGGTTCAAGGGTGCCCAGTTCCAGTTCCAGGTTTGGACCGACCATAAAACCTTGAGTACCTTAAGCTGGACAAACGTCTCAACCCTCGACAAGCCAGGTGGGCACTTTTCCCGTTTTAACTTTGCCCTCACCTATAGACCCGGTCACAAGAACACAAAACCTGATGCCCTCTCTCGCATCATGGAGGAGGATTCTTGTTCCTCGCCACCTCCTGCCGGGGAGTTTATCCTTCCAAACTCTGCCCGCCTGGCTGTCACTCAACTGGAGCTGGACCTAAGACAGGCCAACCAGTGGCACCCTCCTCCAACCGCCTGTCCCCCTGACCGATTATTTGTACCCCCTGAGTTTGTCCAGGAGGTCCTCAAGTTTTGCCACAGCTCCTGCCTAGTTTGTCATCCTGGTTTTTCTAAGACTATTTCATTAGTTTGTGCACAGTTCTGGTGGCCCACTTTAAACCAGGACATGTGCTCTTTTGTTTTATCCTGCCCTGCCTGTTCCCAAGCAAAGTCCTCACGTCGTCCCCCCTCTGGTCTCCTCCATCCACTTCCTATCCCATCACGCCCATGGTCCCACATCAGTCTAGATTTCATCACTGGTCTTCCTCCCTCTGCCAGCAACACCATCATCCTGACGGTTGTTGACCGTTTTCCCAAGCTTCCCTCAGCCAAGACCCTGGTGGGATCATGTCACGTGAGGTCTTATGCCTGCACGGTCTGCCCACAGATATCATTTCTAACAGAGGACCTCAGTTTGTCTCCAAGTTCTGGAGAGACTTTTGCGAACTCCTGGGGGTCTCCATTAGCCTCTCCTCTGGCTTTCATCCCCAGACTGATGGCCAGATGGAGAGGGCGAACCAGGAGGCCGAGGCCAAGCTGAGGATCCTCTGTCAGAAAGATCCGAGCCAGTGGTCCCCCAACCTCTCCTGGGTCGAACACGGCCTCAACACTGTCCCTTCCTCTGCTACCGGTCTGTCCCCTTTTTACAAGGTTTTTGGTTTTCAGCCCCCTTTACTCACCACCCAGGAACGTGAAGCCCAAGTGCCCTCTGCTCACCAGTCAGCCTTACGCTGCCAACACGTATGGCGGAGAGCCAGACGAGCCCTCCTGGAGACGTCCGCAGCCTACGTTAAAGGGGCTAACCGGCGGAGGTCTCAACAACACACTTATCAGGAGGGCCAGAAGGTATGGCTCTCCACCGAAGACCTCCCATTAAAAGTAGAATCACGCAAATTTGCTCCCCGTTTTATTGGCCCTTTCCCCATATCCAAAGTCATTAACCCAGATTTTGTCCATTTATCTCTACCCAAATCCATGAAAATCCACCCATCATTTCACGTATCCAAAATCAAGCCCTTTTTGCCCTCCCGTTTTCACCCTGCCCCAGAAACCCCCCCACCCGCCCGGCTCATTGATGGGGCACCCGCCTACACTGTGCGCCGACTCCTCCGCTCCAGGAGATGGGGCCAAGGAGTCCATTACCTGGTCGACTGGGAGGGATACGGCCCAGAAGAACGTTCTTGGGTCCTCTCCCGTCACATCATTGACAAGTCCCTCATCAGGGACTTCCATCGCCTTCACCCGTACTAACCTCGGGGCGCGTCAGGTGCTGCGCCTTAAGGGGGG
>NC_056518.1:8436908-8443884 GCF_014905685.2 Nematolebias whitei | reverse complement strand
ATATATATATATATATATATATATATATATATATATATAATCTTTCAAATGTATTTTTTTTTTACTTTACAAAAAGGAAACATTACAATGAAACTCAACGAGTGATGACTGTCAACAAACCAAACATTATTTTTTTTTCCTGCAGCGTGTGTGAACAATGCATTCAGTGGTGAGCAAAAAGCCTTTATCTGACCTGTGGTGCATCAGAAAATAGAGCTCATTGTTATTGGGCAGTGTACTATGATGTCTGAGATGAGCTGAGGTCTTCAGTAGTGCGCTCACTACAACAGTTTGTGGGTCTGAAAGGGCTCAGTGCGCTGTGGTTACTACAAAAGCGAGCTATGTAGTGGGATTGGTACGGCCAGATAAGATCAGGCCCTCTGAGGAAGTCTGGTCTGATTGCTACAAAGGGCCCAGGTCAGGGGCAGGAGAAACAGTTTATTCATCTAAGTATCAGCAGATCAGGGAGTTGGTGGGGCGCTGCGTGTTTAATAGGTATAAAAGAATCAGTGTAATGCCATGGAATAAAAAGATAAAAATTGAAGAGGGGATAGAATGGCTATGCACTGTAATAGCTCCAAAAGCCAGGGGATCAGAGATTTGTTGTATATGTGCCTAAATCTTTTATGTGCTGCTGTGAGTGTGTGCATGTGTGTATCTGCGTGAAGACTGTGTCTGCATGCATCGTACCAGACTGCGTTTGGAGCTTAAGGACACAGACGAAGAGATGGAGGGGACACCATGAAAAGAGGCAGGAGGAAAGATGAGTGCTGTGGAGGCTAAATGTAAACAGGGTCGTGGTGCACACCAGCGCTGCTAACCAGCTGTAAAGCCTGCTCACAGTAGGAGATGAATTTACAAAGGATGTCTCCCTCTGATATCCAGGAGACGCTGCACTGATCTCTGCTTCACGGCTCTCGGTGCTCCATTGTAGTGCTAAGCACAGTGCCACTAATGGTACTTGTATACCATAATGCCTGGAAAACATTTACATTTTGCTTCAAGCAGAGGGGAATTATTCGCAAAGGAAGAGGTTTCTTGTCGTTTTTTTTATCAAGACTATTCTGTAGATAAACGTATCAAGACGTTGTAATTTCCTTTACCCATCACATATTTTGAAATGCAGTTCCTCGAGCCCATATTGCTCACAATACAAAGAAAGCATTTTGTAATATTAGATGATGAGCATCAATGACTTTTGTACATTTGTGGAGTCAGAACAGAAATACTCGCTGGTATCAGGTAAATCAGAGCACTCTGCTTTAAAAATCACTGATTAAACATGAGGCAAATTGTCAGCAGGAAATGCCTGTAGTATTAGCAAGGTATCAGATTCAACCCCCCACCCCCACCCCTCTTCCCTCCTTGGACAGGATGACTGCCCCTGGAAAACCCACATCCATATTTTACATCACCAGAGACAAGACCCATGTGTTTCATCCCAGCCTTCAAAACTGCTTCTTCCATTTATTTAATCGTTTTTATATCAATTTAATTAGAGGACACATAATTAAAAGTAACTGTGTTCTTCTTCTCAACATCACGTGCAAACCTATAATCACACATTTCAGATTTAAAATCTGTGCGTTGAAAAAAAAGGCATGTACAATGTGAGAAAGTGCGCTGCATTAAAGAGGGGGATTGATAATATATTTTTTTGAATTGTATTTCTCTCCAAACGGCTGCGTGTGGAAACAAAAGGCTGCAGCCCAAGCTCATTAATCATAGTCAACGGGTTGTCCGGGTGCAATTTGCATGACCGAGGTGGCTGCACATGCTGCACGTTCAGCCGAGGCTGCTGGATCTGCCTCAATTTGGCCCGGCCGTTAATGCTGCGTCAATCAAAGGTAACCCAATAAATATGACAGAGGAAGAGAGAAATATATATTTCTTCTCATTACCAAACACTTGTCTTCTTCTTTATACTCTCTTTGACTGCCCACTTAAAAAAAAATAATAATTATAACTAAATATACAGCACAGACAGAAATTAGTTTTTATAACAAAAAGTTACATTTTGTGACTTTATTCTGCAGAATTACATTTATTTTGTAGCATGCTTGTAATAATAATTTAGTTGTGGCATTTGATTTGAATGTTACAAGTGTTTTCACAGGAATAATCACTTGTATCTAATAAGAAAACTTTTCTGTGAGTCTTTGTCAGTCACAGTTTGCAGCCTCGCCGAGCCGTTTTAAGTGCAGGCAGATAATTGGGTTGAGGCGTGATGCAGAGAAGTTCAGAACGAGGTGCAGCTGTAATCTCACCACTGCCTCCATACGCTGAATTCTAATTATCTCTTGGTGAACTTTAAAAATAGGAACCCTTTTTAAAATTTATTTAAACTTCCTAAAATTGTGCGTCTGTGATTGTGCATCAGAGAAGTTGTGTTTTGTGTGTCACACACACACAGAGACACAGACATGGTGTGGCCTCCTCTACCTTGCTTTGCTGCCGAGGATCACGCTGTGCCCCCCCCCCCCCTCTCCCTCTATCCCCTAATATCCTGGAGGCATTTTTCTCATTATCAAATATTGTTTGATGTCTTTGTTTCTTGATGATTAAGCACGGTCACCAAACACTGGTCTGGATTGTTTAAAATTTAATTTTGGGGCTCTGAAGTACCTGCAGAGGGGCCGACTGGTGGGGACACCCGTCTTTTATGCATGCTATTCTTCATGCAGGACATACATTGAAAAACACAATAAATCCTGGAGGAGAATCATTAGTGGAGAACTAGTGCTTTTTATGACCATTGTTATTCCTCGCTGCATTAAGATGCAATAAATTATTCTGTTTATTAAGCCTTTATGTATTCAGACCAGCTTTCTGAATAATGTTGATTCTTCTTGTTCTGCACAAATATCTGTTTAAATAAAATATTTTACAAAAAAAATAATTAAACAAAAAAAAAATATATGCACTAAAAACTTATACTTTTTAATGTTTTAGGAGCATCCTTTGCAATTTACTTTACTGACCTTGTGTGTAATTTAAGCATCATAAAGACAAATAACTTGCCGCGGGAATCCCAGATTTATGATAGAATCAACTTTGCAAGCAAACAAATAGGGAAACAATGCTCTCCCCTAATGCCAGCATGTCAAAACTATATTGAATACTTGAAATATCTGTGTATCCGAGCCTGAATAGCAACCATTGTATCGCTCTAATGATATTATCCCATGAAATTTGGAGTGAAAGAAAAATGGCAGAAATGAGCGGTACCATTGTCTGCCCCGTTTTATTTAAACAAATTGCAAGAGCAGCAGAGATAGAGAGCACAAGACGGACTGAGGGGAGGAAAGATGAGGAGAGAAAGTGCTCTGTGAATGAAAGGTTATGCGTCGTCCCATGTGTTTGTATTGTCAATAACGGGGGAAGGCTGTCAAGAAAGTGGGGAGATAAAGGTCAATAACTCAGGCAAATGTGTTTGTATTTGTGCACTCCTGCTGATAGCACAGCAAACGTCAGAGCTGTGTCTGACACCGCACAATAACACAAATAGTCGGCCTAGTGCTACAATAGTCATTACTATTGTTGCTGCTGGAAATGAGAGGGGACCTCAACACATGGCTGTGACAGCCGGCACCGTGTCACTCAAACATCACTTCATAATAAAACGCTAGAGATCAGACACTGGGATAATAAAGTGTGAACACACGGACATTATGCAGCCACATTACTCTCAGATTTATTTGAATTGAAATCATTGTAAATCCTGAGGTAAATGCATTAATTGGATTTGTTCTATGTTTATGGTTTGTTTGTTAAATTTAATTTTCTTGTTTTTGTTTTAATCAGGCCTGCATTTTTTTTTATATTGTTGAGTTCATTTGTGTTTATTTAAGAAGGCTTTTTATTCTTTGAATAATTTTCCCTGAACATGGAAAGAGTTTAGTAAAGGACTTGTTTGCGTGACACAATGTGGAGCTTTTTAGGCCCATAATGTAAATTCTTCATTTATTTTTCATTACTCCCATACATGTTCAAGTCTTGTTTCATCCCAGCATCATTTAGTGTTTTTCTGTGGCCTTGAGTGCAATAAATGTGCAATTAACAGACTTAACTAATTCATGAGGAACGTGGTGAACCTAACAAAGGGTGTAAGTAGTGCGCAGACACCACTGTCGTTGGAGAATATTGTTATTGTTCTGATTTTAATTGCAGGAGGAGGAGGCAGAATGTTTTGAATATAGGTCTGTGGTTGCCATAGCAATACTAAAAAAAAAAACAGAAACCAGCTCCCTCTTGACACTTATATTTAATGTCACAGGGTATACTGAAGTGTTAACTTTTCTTGTTTAAGCCAAACAAATGGTCCTTTTCAGAACACAAAGAAAGCAGATAGTGATGCCTCGTGTAACAGCGTGAAATCCTCTGGCCATTCAGTTTGATCTGTAGTCAAAGAGAAGCTGCCATTTAATGCACACGCTTTCTTATTATGGAGAAATTTTTCTCTTGCTAGTTCAGCTCTTGTCAAATGAGTCTTAAATAAGCCTCCTTTCTGTAGGAAACCACAGTAATTAAAGCTATAAATCATTTTAAAAATTGCCTAAAAATGCTGCTGAGGATCAAACCCCTCACTTTGGCCTTTTTATGTAAACCTGAGAGGCTTTCTGCTCCGTTGTCACCAGCACAAAGTCCATAAAATGTGCAAACGTGTCCTTTTGTTGTGAGCAGCTGAAGCTTAATGCACTTTCAGCAGGTATATAAAGTATATGTGCAGAAAGCAGATCTGTCTGTGTTTGCTGTGAGTTTGTTTGCTGGCTGCAGAGCCTGCAGTGGTTTACATTACATCTGATTATGTAAATCTGGAGCTGCTCCTGTGCATTAAGGGCCAACGCATTGTCAAGATCTTTTCTAAAGCAGTCAACCTGCTATTTCTGAATTCTTTTATTATTTGGGTGTGCAACAAAGAAAGTCTTTTGTTCACTCTATGCTGTGCATGCAAACACACAAACTGATGCGCAGAGTCCTTGCAGCTTGTCCATGACTTACTACTGTCCCCTAGTGGCGCCAGCCTCCGTTTCCATGAACTTTGTGCACTTCCATTCACCTGATTCCCCCCCTCCTGTCCCTCCTTCTGCCTTATCATACTCAAACATTTAGAAGGGCTGATTTGTTGCATTGTATGACGGAGCGCTCCAATTATGTGTCGCTGTGTCCACAGTGACTGTGCTTTCAATGGAGGGTTCAAACAGTGTCAACAAAAACAGGAACCCTGATGTTTTGTGGCTATTGTGAGGCCGGGCCTCGTGTCAACAAGGGATTGTTTAGTCAGAGTGCCGCTCCGAAACTGCCGTGAGAATGTTATCAGACCTGTGGAAATGGGGTGTAATCGTGTTAAAATGCAAGTGTGATTGTTTGGACAAGTGCACAAGGAGTACACTGGGCCCCTCTCGCAGGCATTTTTTTTTTTTAAAACAAATGCTGATTGAACATTTTTTAGAGTTAAGATTTTATGTTTGCATTCACTAATTTATTGTCTTATCATATGGGTTCACTGCTGTTCCACTTCATGGAGAGATAACCGGCTAATAAACAAGTAAAGTCTCTGGCAGGACGAGGAAACACAGTGGAGTCACTCATGTCAAAGGAGCAATTATGCAGGTTATAGGGGATGGCACCTCTGTCTCCGGTGCCCCATTCCTCCTGGGATAGCTTTCCAACGAGAGGGCTATCACTCAAACCCAAACCACATTCATTCATTAGTCTGTTAAGTTGAGCATCAATTATTCATTGAGAAGGTGGCCAGTGGATTATTACTGTCAGCACAAAGCTTATTGTATCAAAGGCTCATTATGGCTCGCTTGATTGAGCATGATCTACTGTTTGTGTCATGTAAAAACAACATTTGACGGCATTTTAAACTGGATATATGAGTGAAAAAAGTTTGTTTTCTACCCATTACAACTTTTTTGCTTCCTGGCATCCCCTCACATGTTCAAGCTCACACGGCACTGTGAAATAATTTTATTAAAACAAAAAAAAGTCCAGTGTTTTTTCTTTTTCTTTGTGAAACGTCCAAAGCATCGAGTCTCTTTGGAATAATGTAATGATTCCTATGTGAAAATTTCATCATTAAATGATTTTTATTCATATTATTATTTATTCATGGGTGAAAATAGGTTTTGTGCAAATATTTCTGGTATATAATGAAGCTTTCGTTTTATTTTTTTATTTTATTTTATTTTATTTTTTGCTTCATAGCACAAAACCTAATTAGAATCAAAGCAAAAAGTAGAATTTAGGCTAAATATTACATTATGGATGTTTCATATAAAAATACAGAGAATTGGTTTAGTAGAAGCTTACTGTTTAAAGTGTTTGTTAAAGGTGTCGTTTTCTGTTCACAAAACACCCAGAAAATCCCTCTGACAATAATGTATCATTATTTCATCATTCCACATGCCTGAACATTAAGCAACATTTTCCTTCTTTTGACCCACAGGATGCCTTTTGAAAACACGCCTGAGTCAAGTGCCGTTTAAGCAAACAGGTTGGGAGTGAGGCAACGCTTCAGCAAATACACATGCAGTGAGTGGAGATTAGCATCCTGTTGCCACACATAGCAGGGCACTTGTGCTTCATGGTTTCTTTTTTAATATATATTTATATATATATATACCTCCAGACTTGAGAAAAGTTTATAAAGCAGCAAACATCTTATAACATATTAGCAAATGTCTTAAGTTTTGCTTTTCAGCTGTTTAACTTTTCTATACTTGTTCATAATTTTTACATAGACCCTCCATTCTTGTTGTAATCCATCCATCTAATCACCATTTTTGCCACAAAGTTACTAAAATCATTCATCTTTAACATATTTGTTAATGCTAGGGATGAACGATATTATCGACATGTATTGGTATCGGTTGATTGCGATAAAGTTAAATATCGGACGTCGGCCATTCCATCAAAATAACTCACCAATATAAAAGGTGCTGTTTATATATATATATATATATATATA
>NC_056518.1:8428290-8436808 GCF_014905685.2 Nematolebias whitei | reverse complement strand
TCTTCTGATGCAGTTTGAAAATCACAAAACCAAATAAAAAAATAAAAGTAAATAATCTGCAGAACTAGAAACGGTGAGTAAACATTGATATTTGTGACCTTTCTTCATGCGCTGCCTTTGTTTTCACCCTCTCTCTGTCCGTGCGCGCGCGCGCGTCTTTTGATTGCCAACAACTTATCGTGCAGGAATGTTGCACAGTGTTCGGCCTGGACTCTCGTTGGAGCCTCGCGCCAGCAGGAGACAGCTCCATCATGTATTTATCACGCGCTCACACGCGGAGGCCTCTGCTCGCTCTTCTCTGGCCTTTTGCAAATGAATCCCACCAAACAGGAAACATGAAGCTCTGCGACATTAATAATAAACCAGACAATTAATTTAGGATGTTATGCTCACATCTAAAACTAACACACACACACGCAAAGTGCATCATTGACAAAAACGAGTAAATATTATTATTTATTATTTTTAGTGTCCTCTTTTTAACTGTCATCCTCCTCGGCCACCAAAAAAATAAATAAATCCTAACGATGTTAAAATCATAATTAGTCAGAGAACACGGGCCTGGAGCTGCAGCCGCAGTCCTGCAGCCGCTGGGGGGGGGGGGGGCAGAATAAATAAAGCGCAATAAAAAGGGAAATAGCCGGAGTTTAGTGGAGCCTGGAGCTGTTCACAGCGTTATTTCAATCAGTTAAGATTTAATTAGAGGAGCCTCGGGCCCGCGTTTTCTCATTACGTTGCCCTACTTCCTAACCGCTGCGCCACCGTGCCCGCAGCCTCTTTTATTTCTTTTTAATCCAGAGAAATAATCGCGTTGCATGGCCGAAGAAGTCATGAGATTATCAAATAAATCCAGCATCATTCCAAAATAAGGAGACGCGAGAAAAACATTCATTTATAAGTTTATTCTCTTTTTTTTATTTGGAGTTTTAAAACAAACAAACAAACATACAAAAAAAACAAAAAAAAACACTTAGGTCTATGTTGTGGGGAACCGAGGGCAGCCAAGTGAGACATTTCACAAGAACTTTAAATAGAAGAGGACTGAGAGGGAGGTGGGCAGCACAGACACGCGCTCGTGCACACTTTGGGCTTTTTCTTCATCTGCAGTTTTGTTGTGTTGGTGAATGCGCGCATTTCCTGAAGTCATGAGATCTGTTGGAGAATGAGCCCGATGTAGAGATCACTGAGGGGCAGGAGACAAGAAGAAGAAGCTGGAGACCCCCCCCACCCCCAGCCATGGGCGCATTGTTTCCACAGGATGGCGACCCCTTCTGGAGGCCAAAGATAATTTATTTATAAGAAAAAGGAAAAAGAAAAGCGCCGCCGATTCTTTTATTATCTATTAGAAACCATCAGATTGGACCCTTGTGCATGCCTGTTGCGTGAATGCCCCCCCCCTTTAAAAAAAAAAAAAAAAAAAACCTATGGAGAGATCAATAAAGATGGATAGGAAAGGGTCAGCATGACGGCGCGCGCCTGGGACTTGTTGCCTCCCTGAGTGCGCGTCACGGCGCGCAAACAATTAATAATAATCATAAATACAGTCCTGAGCTGCAGAGCTGACGTCATCCAGGCTCCAATACCCCCACATCATTAATCATGGCCCACTTGAAGAGCATAGAACCCGCAACCATTATCGTGTTAAAACCTTTCAAAATAAAGTCATGAGACAGGAGGAGCAGGAGAAAGAGGAGGAGGAGGTCCACGTCTGCAGCTTCAACTGGGTTATTGTTCAACAACAACAACAACAACAACAACAACAACAACAACAACAACAACAACAACAACAACAGATTTTGCTGTCTTTATTTTCATCAAATCGCTGCATTATATTAAAAAATTAATTAAAATTTAAAAATCCTTTAGAGACGAAATTAAACACATTTTTATGGTAACAGCATAAAAATAAATCATAAATAATATAAAGTAAATATAAATAAATAAAACACAGAGACATAATTTGAAGGAAAAAAGAAGAAGCATATCTAAGAGCAAAATGTGTCAAAACATTTTTCATGGTTAAAGTTTATACTCTTTATAAATACGTGGAAATATTTAATATAAATTACTTTTAATACCTGCATAAAAAGCAGCCATCTAAAAAAAAAAAAAAAAAAAAAAAAAACCTCAGAAGATGTGTAATTTAATAGTTTCATAAAATATATATTTTTAATTAAAACATGATCAGTATCAACACATTTTTGTTACATTTTGAGAGATTTCCGTCTGTTTTGGTTCCAGGTGTTTTCCGGGCAGTGGCCCCCGTCAGTGGCTGCTGATGAGAAGATTTATGAGGAAGATTTCATGTGCGACAGCCTGTAATTTATCTGATAAATTTGCCGTGTGAGTCTCAGCAGCAGCATATGAGAGAGACACATGGGGGGGGGGGGGGGGGGGGTGGACAGGAAAAACCAGCTCAGTCCCTGTTAGCAGTCGGAAGCTTCAGTGATGAAAAGCAAGAGCTGGTGTCAAGAACTTTTTTAGCACATCTCCACAGCTGGTGGGAATAAATAGCCAACCTAAGAGGAGGAGGAGGAAGAGGGAGGGGAGCGTTTGGGTGCCTCCACAATAAAAGTATTGTGTGTGTAAGTATCTCAAGAGTCCAAGTTTGTTTCTCAACAACTACATTCAGATGGCCTTCATAATGACTGCTCCCCATCTTATCTGCAGGCCAGGTAGCATCATACCTGCAGGGGGAATAAGTGATAAAAGGTGTCCGGGCCAACAGAAAGCCTCTTGTCCGCCTGAGAGTAGTTAATAGAGAACGCCACTGGAGACAGGAAGTCCTCAGAAAGTGAAAAGCACTTTCCTGCGCACCTGAAAGGCCTGGCGTAGAGTTTCCCTCAAACCCGATGGGAAAACCACATTAGCGTTCCCCACACGGGGTCATTACAAGCGTGCAGTTCAAGTGATCCATTCCATTTGAATGGCAACATGGCCATCACTCCATTCATCCCTCCCTCGTGTGTGACCCGCTTGATGATCCCTGTGGAATTGGGATGTTGTCCGCAAAGCAAGATTCGGATCTCCTTCAAAACGTGTACACCTTCCTCACGTGTTGCCGTACGGAGTTCAAACAGTTGTGGCGATGGTTGCTTTCTCGCAGCAACAGGTTTGTGGAGCCATAACACCAAACACACCGCAGCATGACATCATCAGGCCCATAAAAATGAACTGTAACATCGATCCAGTCCAGGCTGACCTCCCATAAGTCACATGCAGACGGTGTGGGACGTGTTTGGATGGAGGTGTATATTTACCTGTCACTGGGAACTCAAGGACATGGCAGCAGCCAAGTTCAATCCACCCCCTCACAGTGGAGTGGTCTGGAGTGAGAATGAGCTGTAAAAATGACATATCGTGCACCTTTTTCAACCTAAAGGAGCACAGAAGCTCTGAGCTTCCAGCTAAACACTTAATTGCTTCGATCAGAAAAGAAATTCTCACAACGCGTGAAAAAAAAAAAAATCTAATCTAGTCAGTTCTGCTCTTATGTCAGTTTTTTTTCTCAACTGGCTTCCATTTCTGAGATTCACAATATCCCAGCACAAAAATATTATGTTGCCAGGGGCAACAAGTCAATGGAATAACCAATCACATCTGTTCTTGCAAAAATGTTCGAAATGAAGCCGAGTCCGTATACAAAAGAGACGTCCTCTGATCTGTGAGTTATAGGGTTCAAGCTCGGATTTATTGAGGCGTGATGAATGATCACAAGACGTGTTTTGACAAATGCAAGTGTTATTTCTGAACGAGTGGCTCAGTGATGGACCAGACCCTCTGTTATCATTTGGATTAGTTGCTCCGATTATTATCTTTGTTCAAGCGTTGGTCACAGAACCAACCAGAGCCCGTGATTCATGTATTGTCTCCCTAGCTGCCACCACATGTGCAATAGCCTCATCTCGACTTAGTTCCTAACACGGAGCTTTATCTTCCATCAGATCATCCTACTTATCCGACATTTTTTTTCACCACTTGCTCTTGTGCAAGACGGACACCTTTCTTTCCTCTTCCGTCCTTCTCCTGCATTTTTTGCTCTCCGTCTTGTGTATCGGAGCTCCTATTTACACATCTTCCGAAACGTAAACTACTGTCAGGGAATTGGTCAGATAGACTTTCAACGAAAGCGATAAAAAAAATTAAAAAAAAATTTAAACAAAGCAACAGGGTCCTGGAGAACCTTCATGCCCCGCTGAGATGCACGCGGCAGGATACGTCATGGATCTGATGTGCCTTTCTGTTTTGTCTCAGGAGGATGCCAAAGATATTGGAATCATGATAGCAGGGTTTCTGCTTTTTGGCACCGGCGGGTACCTTTGTTATCAGCCATTAAAGAAGATGGCGGCAGCAGTGGCAAAGCTGCCGACCCTGTATGAAGGTTTGATTTGTGCTTTGAGGACTCAAAATCAGCTTATTTACGAGCTCAACCGTAAGATGGAAGTAAATTTGTGAGAATCGCAGGCCACTTGCGGCCTCTGGGACTCGTCAGCATATTGGGGACGACCTTGGAGAAAGCTAATAAGCAGGGACCAGTGGAGTGTCCATAAATCTGGCCATTTTGGAAAAGTACCAGCAGAACTCAAGGCTGATGAGAAACAACAGTCTGCCTGAAAAAAAATCAACTGTGGCTTATCTGAATCTGGCTTCCCCGTTTGGACTCGAAGCAGGCAGACTTAAATTTTTCCTATGATATGTGTAAACTGAGAAATCTGTCTATCGCAACCTCACCCCACCACGAGAACTTCTGTGAAGGCTTATCAGAAACTGTACCGACTGACACCAACATCTTATCAGGACTATGGCGCTATCTGGAAGTGCTTCATGGACAAATCTCACCGTCTCGCCGTCAAATGCAATGTGTCTATAAATGCACTTACTGGTAGAGTTTTTTTTGATGCCTTAAATCATGTCCTGGTAAGGACAAGCTGTGAAGATATCTTTATTGTAATACCACTGTCCTCTCCTCATGGCCTTTTCCTATTTAAAGAACAAGAGGCCGCGCTCTCAGGAGCAGCAACGTGAACTCCGCTCATCTTTCCGACGACTGTACGAACATAATCTCACTGTATTTTGGTACATAAAGCTTATTCTGATTCTTACTAAGAGGAGAAATGATGAGCCAGGGTTTGTTTGGACTGGATCAGTTTTTATCGTAAGATGCTTGCATGCACTCTGAATCTGTAGATGCAGCCATGCATCCTCTGAAACCTCATGAGATGGTAGAATTTTTGGGTTACTTCTGTCGCAGATCAAATGCAACACAAGGGGCCGTTGACCTTTCTGATGGTCAAAGCAGGCAGCCTTGCAGGTTGCCATCCTTGTGGATCCAGCCACAACATACCATATTTTCCATCCATTTTACGCATGTTGGGAAAAAAAAAAGATGGGAGAACTTTAACCTGGCTTAAGATGGTAAAAATGCAGCCACTGGTTGACATCTTGGCCACACTCGCAGAGCTGCACACTTATGGCATATCAGGTCTCACTGGGGAGCAACTCTAAATATGCATCCTGGATTAATCTGAAACGAGGGTTAAGCAACAAGCGGTGCTTTTTTTTTTTTTTTTTTTTTTTTACAAATGGGAGCTTAGCTTCGAATGGAATACCTTAATTAGCAAGAAGCTCAGTCAACACCTCTCTCTTGCATTAGGTTTCCATTGCCAAGTTGTTCATGGAAATGGAAAGCAGCTTGAGTTTGCAGTGGCCATGGTGTCTGTGATGCAATGTCAAATGATCCCTGCAAGTTTATTTTTGCAGAGCGTTCAGATCTTTGATTTCCTTTTTGTTTGTTTTTGGAGCTCTTGGCGATCGCTCTTCTTGTCCAATGCAGCCAGTGAGTCACTGAGAACTAAACTCTCCTGCATGTCCCCCCTCCTCCTGCCTAAATGGACATGTGTCATAGTTGTTCAGTTCCTTCAAACCTACCATCTGTCCTCCATCCCATCAAACATCCACTGCTTTACCATTTACCCCCCCCCCCCCCATTCACTCCATCAGCCTTGACCATTTTTCTTATAATTCACCATTTTTAAAGAACAACCTCTGATTAACAGGCAGACTCTCCTAAAACTAAAAATGAAATCGCTTCATGTCTCCTTCTGCTCAGAAAGACACCCCCCCCCCCCCAATGTTGTTGTTATACCAGCCAAATTTAAATAAAATAAAAGGACTTTTTAAAATTTCAATCCGGCTGCTCCGACTCTTCAAGGAGAGCTTTTATTTATTTCCACTCGATGATGTCTTGCTGGCTCGGGGAGGCTCGAGGATCCCTCCTAACATGGCTCCGCTGCCCGAGGCACAAGCAGGCCCGAGATCTCTTCACATAAATAACACAGGAGCATGGAGGAAGCCCATTTGGTGGTCTGCTGCAGGGAGAGAAGCAAAGGTTTCAGCCCTGGGTCCTGTCCTTCTCTTCTCATCCTCAGAGTCTCAGAGGTCCAACAGTTTGGCTGAAGCGGGATAAAACAGCAGGAACTGGAGGAGATTGGGCCAAGTTGTACATCTGAGTGGAAAGCAGACTTCCAGTAGCCTGCGGGCCCAGACCAGACAGAGTGTGTTCTGTGGACAGCGTCAAACTAATCTCGCACAAGGGAGTCACAGATTTACAAATATAACAGAGAGTGAAATGTGTAAACAGATTAAACTGCAGCTGGAATAAATAATTTATAATCTGCTGGTTTTTTTTTCAGTCACACTTGGATGATTATGGGTTCTGCTCATATTGAAGTTTTGTTCTGGATGCTTCTTTAGAATTGTCCTCCCTTTCAGTCCCAGGAAGCAACATCTCCAAACGGTCCTTATTTGGAAAGCACTCCGAGGTCTTATCGTTACTGTTGCAACAAAAACAATGCATCTAAAAGGGGTGGAAGACGGGGGCAAGGAAAACACTAAATAAAGCGTCTGGCTATTAAAAATAATCATAGACTTTTTTATTCTTATTTTTTTACATCATTCACATCACGGAAATCTTGTCAGCTGACGTTGATGCCAGCGCTTTGAAGTAGGTTTAAAAAAAGCTGCATTTAGTCCACATTGTGTGCAGAAGCTAATTTATAGGAGCTGACCCTGGCTCCTCTTTTGTGCAACAGCCATCTTGGAAAACAATGGCAGGAAGGCTTGGAACTTGAGAGGAACTGAATCTGCTGTTTTCACATTTATTCTGCTCTTGTTCAGTGAAGAAATGTCCCTCCTCGTGTAAAAGAGCTCTGCTTTTTTCATGTCCAACAGGAGTCATAAAGTGATGTCTGAGCATACCACGGTCAGGCAATAGGCCCGAGTTTAACTGGACACATGGGGACAGTTGTTTTCTACCACATGGGGTGGTTGAGGGGTGGAGGTGGGGGGCTGACAGAGGAAGCCATTGCTGCCTGGCGACCCCGTGGTGACCCAGTGGCCTCCTCATGGAGGGATCAAGGCCTAGAAGGGAGCCGGCTGAGGGTTAGAGGTTTAAGGGTAACAAATCAAGCAACACTTTAGCTGTATTTAACCCCCACATACCATATCTCTAACTGCACGAACAGTCCATGGCTGGGAAAAAAAAAAAAAAAAGAGTACTTGTTTTATTTCTGCAAGTGTAAGACAAAATGTTATCATGGAACTCTGACGAGAATCACTTCACTTACATTTTAGTTTCCCTGAGGTGTGCTTCGATTTATCTTTCTGCAGGACAGCGCGTGAGATGAGCACCAAAGCTTCTCTACGTTTCGCTCCACTTTAGTCCATTTGGATGCAGAGAATAATTCCTCTTTTACACAAAGTTCTGCACCTTTCCTTTTTTCTTTCCTCCTGTCGTTTTGCGTGCTGTAAAGAAAAAGGCAGGGACCTCCTATAGGCTGTGCATATCGGACTCTAAAAGCATCACTCAACTTTATGTTTTGGTTCCCCGAGCCCAGCTGTGTTTCTTCCATTAGTATCTCCTCATAAAACGTACCGAGGTTATAAAAATGAGCAACAGACAGGACTAGATAGTCATCCGCCTTTACATGGTAATCAGGTGGTTCCATGTACCTGAAGGCACTCACGGCCAAGGAGGTAGTAAAGTATATAAAATTTATTGTGCTAATCCTGAGAGCAAGAACATATAGGTTTGATAAAACATTTATTATAGTCAAAGAGATCCAGTTACAAAATGTTTTATTATATGTTCCACTCCATCATGCAGCTTTATGAACTCTTTTTACAAATTCCTTAATACAGAAAACAAGTGAGCTAGTTTCACAAATACAAAAAATATCATTTATATTGACTTATTTTATTAGAGATTAGAAAACAATCAGTGTTTGGCAACTAAATATACAAAAATGTTCTAGTTTTCAAGCATGAACCTGTCATGAACACTGATGAGGATTTTCTCAGAACATTAACTACAACAATAGACATATATGCACTTTATATCCCAAGTTATTGTCTCAGTTAGCTTTTAATCATAAATCATTGAAAAATAGTAAATTGTTGACAAATGGAAATAGAAGTATATATATATAAATATATATATATATATATATATATATATATA
>NC_056518.1:8425006-8428190 GCF_014905685.2 Nematolebias whitei | reverse complement strand
AGATAGTGTGATAGCTTCAGTGTATTCTTTTCTAAACTTTATCCTGTTCATTTTTGTCAGAGACTTGAACCTATGTCCAAGCAGACACTGAGTGAGAGGCAGAGGACACACAGGACACGGCCTGGACAGACAAACATATGAGACAACACTGAAATCAAATCCTCGGAGACAAGAAAAGAAGAATCTCTGTTCAGCTGATTCAAATGTCACATCTGTTAGAGTCATTGTGTTACATTATTAAGCATAACGTTTGATAATTATACTATAAAAATGACCAAATGTATCTTTGTCATTACTTTGACTTGATTTTGTGGCCCTCTTCCATCTCAAAAATTCTCTTACGTGCGTTAAATCCTTAAGTGATTTTATTTTTTTTACATTTCCTCCCACTAAGCGATCAGTGCGCATTAAAGGAACAATATGGAAAGCCCACTTTTAAATCCCTTTTAGACACCTTGATATTTTTGCTGTTTGTCAGTATGAAAGCAGCGGCAGTCCGCATGTCAGCGAGTAATGACAGAGGAAGTGACGTCTGACAACTATAGCCTGCCACTGCGGTAGGCTCTTTAAGAGCAAAAGGAGGTGGCCGCGTCTCAATGCTAATGGAGGAGGAGAAAATGGCCGTGTCACTCCTGTCAACGTATAATGCTTTAAATCTAGACAGTTGTTGTCGCTCTTTCAGGACCATAATTTTATGCCATTAAAAGTGCCAAAGGGGGGAAAGAGTGAGGGAAGCTGGAATGAGGGAGGTGGGCTCTGATGTGTGACAGGGTTTTTCTACCTCTTGCTCCCTTTATGCTTGACTCCCTGCTTTTTTGTGCTGGAAACTTTTGGCATTTCTTGAAAACATAAAGACCAGTTGGCACTTTAAAGTGTTTATAAAGTCAATCATGTTGGCTTGAATTACCCACCAATCTCTGTCAGTGAGGCCCCTTTTCAGCCGCCACGCCATGGGATGTGTGTGGGAGGAAGTGTGCGTGCATACATGCGTGATCTTCTGTGTGCGTTCACGTGCCAGCTGTAAAGGAGTGGGCGACGAGAAAAGTCAATATCTAAAACTTAAATTCAAAAGAGGACTTTTTTTTATGGCAAACTGCTTGAATTCACATGAACTTGCTTTGCGCACCTTAAAACAAAATGTTGGGCCGAGTTACGAAGCCTTCAGGTCGGAACAACTCCGACACCTTTCTGTGAAGTTAATCGAAAGCGTTCGCAGGAATTACTGTCACTCGCCTGATCTGTATGCATGGCAACCTTTTTCATCTCAAAGAATACCAGAGCCACAAGGTCTTTACATTATGTGCAAACATTTGCAATTATGATGAACTGCTGCGGCTTATCTCCGAAGGAACAGGTTCTGACTGATGGACAAGAAGACATTTTAATGAAATAAACTGCTCTGAGCTGATGAAATAAAGATAGCTCCACCTGGGGGCACGCTCAAATTAAACGATCAAGATGTGTGCGTGCAGCTTCCATTAACACAGGTGCGCCTAATCACGCTGCACTTGTTACATACAGAATTTACACATCCGCTGGAAAGCTTTTCTGGTTTTCATCCTCGCCACAAGAGCTGCAGGCCTCACCGAACTGCTTCTACTTCATGCAGAGGGGATGAACTAATGCTCAAACCATGTGTTGTCTCCAGAGGCCGAGCGAGGAGACACTGCCATGCTTGCAGATAAACGCCGGCCCGATGGTCTGTCAGACGCCTCTGGAAGGAGCCCAGAGTCCTCGGCCTTAAAACAATGTTGGTGTTGAGGCGAGAGACTGTGATGGCAATGGGAAACACCTGTGCAGGGGTGAGTAGTCCGGCAGCATAGGTCCAAGGGGGGGAGGGGTTGGGGGGTGCACTAGAAGAGGAAAGGAAGGCAAGAGGGAGATATAAAGCCAGTTCCAAAGGCCACTACATCCTCAGCATTTGCTGCAGCTGAGCAGAGGAGATCTGAGGGCATTAGTTACAGTGATGTGGCAGTTGTTGCTTTAATGTGAGTGTGGAAGGGCTGCATGTGAGCAGACCCTGAAATACACAACAGCATTGGATGAAACCAAGAAAAGCATCATACATATTATAATAGTATTTAAAAAAAATCAGAAAAAACAATGCAGCAATAAACAATTATTTGAGTTTTTATTAAATCTTCATTTTTTTCCATGATTTCATGAGGTCTCCATTTTATTTTTGACTTCTACGTCTTCAGTTCTTCCAAGGCTGATGAGAGTACTGAGAGAGAAATGAGGAAAATGTTGACCTGATTCTAGAATGGAAGAAGTGTGGCTCCTATTTTTACCCTCTTTGTTAATGTCATTTATCTATTTGTTTGCACTATTGTTGGGGGTTTTGTTGTTGTTTTGGTGAAAATTCTTATTCTTTCTTCAGTTTTTGTTTGATTGTTGTTTACGTGTTCGCTTCATTCCTCAAGGTCTCAACAACCATCATTAATGAGACAAAAATGTGATCCAACGCAGAGTTTCTAAACCTTACTAGCAAAATTTTCTTGGTCAGCATCTCTAATCTGACATGTTTTATGTTACATATTTTCTATTACTATCGAAGTGTGGGAGTTCTGCTCTGCAGCTCCATGCAGCCACAGCTAACTCTAATCTGCAGCACCTGAGGATCATCAGCTTGATGAGCAACAGGAACATAGAAGGCTGCAGAGGACATCCAGTCAGCGCTGGAGCATTACCTGCCAAGGTGTGTAATCCCTGATGTCCTCCTGCCCCCTGGATTTTCCTCTGTGGACCTCGAGCTCTCCTGTGCCTCCTCAGCTGCCTCCACATAGTCCTACCACTGGCCTGCCTCCTGCTGGGAACCATTGTTCAGACAAACACCTTGTTCACCTGGAACCACTGGGGCAGCTCTCCCCACATCTGACTCTTACCGTAAGAAAGATCAGCAGAAACATTATCACCCCTGCTGACAGATCATTAACTTTTTTCTTGATCTTCAGGGTTTCAGCTCCCTCCCTGACACGTTTGATGAAATATCACTTTATAAATAAACACTGTAAATATTATCTGAGTCTTGGTATCTGTTTGGTATTTGTATAGTAGTCCCTCATTTATCGCGAGTAATCTGTTCCCTGAAGACCCACGATAAGTGGAAAATCCGCGAAGTAGGAATAGTAGTACAGGTAAGTATTATATATATATATATATATATATATATATATATATATAT
>NC_056518.1:8419826-8424906 GCF_014905685.2 Nematolebias whitei | reverse complement strand
TATGTGTGCTAATATTCCTACTTTACAGTTTTTCACTTATTGTGGGTCTTGAGGGTACGGATCCCCAGCGATAACCAAGTAGTACTGGAGTAAAGTGCTGCATGAATGGGTAAATGAGGTACAGATTGTGTTGTAAAGAGCTTTGAGTATCTTGATAAGATAGAAAGGTGATATATAAGTACAGTCCATTTACCATTTAAATAAAAACTGGTCAGATTAGCGCATTTTTATGGAAAAGTATTTGATGGATGTGTAAAAAATATAATTGCACAACTACAGAATAATACATATTTTTACATCAAAATAAAATAAAATGGTTTTAGCCTTTTTTAATAGTATTTGGGGAAAAGTGAAGTGTTTTTTTATTCAACACATAGATGCTTCAGGATCAGTTTTAAGGCAAATGTTTTTCAAGCCACAGCTACACATAAAACACACCTTTCAAGATGGTAGATGGCAGAAAAAAAGTTGATGTTTTTCTTGGCAGCAAAAACCAAAATGCACTGAGAGCCTTACACACTCTTTCACTTTCTCCTCCTCCCTCGCCGTTGCCTATCCATTCTTTCTCCCACAACTGATCCACGTTGTCACCCCTTTTAACAGGGGCCAAGCTGTTAAAGACCCCATTACTGAAGCGAAGCGCACATTTCACATTTCCTCTGTGGACTCGGCAGTGCGGACTACAAATTTTATGTTGAAACGTATTGAGATAGGAGGCGAGTTCATGCGTGGAGTGGAAGAGGAGGGGAAGGCTGGAGAGGGAAAGCTCTGTCAGAATGGAAGGGCCAGAGTCGAGAGTCAGCGAGCGCTTCAAGCGTTAACGTAATTGCAAGAATGTGAAAAATGAGGTGGCGGGGCTCCCAAGTGAAGCGAAAGGTCAGAGCATGCCTCACACAAAACAACTGGCTAGAGGACGGCCTCATTAGACCATTAAATCAGTTGCCCTTGTCTCTTTCTCTCATTCTCTCTCCTTTTTGGCTCGACTACTTTTTCACCTTTTCTACTCTTCAACCTCTGCTCTGAAATGACTTTTCCTTCACCCAGTTTTAAATTTCTACCCATCTTCTAAACTGCTTACTTGGTTTTTATCATAAAACAGAGCTTCTGCTTGTTGCATTGAGCAGGACTTGGTTTATGTGGGCCGTGCACACGCTGCTGTACCGTAACTGTCTTTGGCCTGCATTGATCCGCTGTTACTGGATACGGTGGGGAAAGGAGTCGATAAGTGCTCTGTGGATTACAGGTCACTTGTACTTATGTGTGTAAGATAATCAATAGGCAGTGCATTTCTTTTCTCTCAGTCTGCCCCCTCCATCTCCTTTTGGCTGCTCTTTACCTCCATGTGCAAAGAGAGAGCAAAAACTCATCTTTTGCTTTGGCTCATGACTTTCTATAACACTTCATTTTCTTTGTTTCTTTATTTAATGATTGTTTCAGATATTTTGTCCATTCTTAATGATTTGCTTTTGACAAAAGTTTCCCCATTCAGTTTATTTTCTATCTGAGCATAAACCTTCAAGTGTGAGAATATCAGGTGAGAATAATGGAGATTATCGAGGTGTTTGAAGTGTGTTTAAACTGGGATAGTTTAGATTTTTGTAACTGGAGTTCTTTGGAAAGGCTAGGAATAATTAAAACTATTTTATAAAATTTTATACTACCCTCAACTTTGTATTACACATATTTTTCTGTGATGGAAATATTACAGCATTCCTGTTGGAAGTGCTTCAGGCTACACTGGAAATGCTAGAGCTAGGTCCCTTTGTTTTCTGCACTCAGAAACAAATATAAACATGTAAATAACCATATAACAAGGTTTATGTTTATGCAAACATTTATACAGTAACGTTTGCATGAACTTGTCATGAAATCTTGGATTAGAGGTGTTTTGTATTTTTGAGAACCCCCTCTATAATAGCCATTAGCTCAACAGTTTGGTCAAAATTAAACTGTCTGTAAAAATCTTTATCTAAAACAGGTTAGATAATTTTTGTTCATGAGCTCCCTACAGAACTCCATGTAAATAGACATGAAATATCAATATTATAATAACCACCTTTTAGGTGGCTATTGTTCACCAGGCTGCTGTTTAAAACACCTTATGAATGCGATAAATCACTGATTAGTCTCTTTAGAATGATTTGTTCAATTAGCTTTGTAGAGATCTAGTAGAGTGCTGTATGAATGAGTAAATGAGGACACAGATTGTAGTGTAAAGCGCTTTGAGTATCTTGATCAGATAGAAAGGCGCTATATAAGTACAGTCCATTTACCATTTACCTTATTTATATTAAACTATTATTGATTAGCATTTATCTTATCTTATCTAACATAATGGTACTTCATCTAGCAACCTAACGGTCACCAATGGTGTGCCACAAGGCTCAGTTTTAAGTCCCACTCTTTTTACAATTTATATAAATAATGTAGGTATAAACATTCCTGACCCATCCTTGCATCTCTATGCCGATGGCACTGTTGTTTATTGCCAAGTTAACACGGTTGCCAAGGTTTTCCAGTTTCTACAGTCTGCATTTGACATCATTCAGTTTGACTTATTCCATCTCAAGCTGGCGCTAAATGCTGACAAAACCAAAGGGATGTTGTTTTCCAACAGAAAGTCGGTGCCAGCAACTATTGCTCCTATCTCATCCATGCATGGTGTTCCTATTGAGTTTGAACATTCTTACAAATACATGGAAATTTTGGTCCTTGCACATCTCTGTTTTAAACCACATATTGAAAACTTGATAAAATTAAAATTGGGTTTCTTTTTCAGAAATAGATATTGCTTAATTCTGAATGCTAGAAAACACTTTGCAACCACTACCTTCCTACCGGCCACTGACTATGGTGACATTATTTACATGAATGCCCCTGCCAGCTCCTTGCAGATGTTGGATGCTGTCTACCATGGCACGCTAAGATTCATAACTGGTTATAACTACCGTACCCATCACTGCACCCTGTACTCCTTGGTCAGTTGGTCATCATTATCTGCATGTAGACTCTCACACTGGTTCATTTTCATCTATAAATCCCTCCTTGGTCTGCTTCCTTCTTATATCTCCTCCCACATGTCACATCATCAGTACAGTTACAACATGCGCTCTCAGGACATCATTACCTGCAGCGTTCCCTCAGTGCAAACTGAACTTGGCAAAAAGGCCTTTTCCTACTCAGCTCCTGCACCTGGAACACCTTGCAACTGGAATTGAAGTTGTCCTCCATGATTTATTTACAGGCTTTCAAACATTTGATAATGTCAATAAAAAAAAAATCAAAGCGAATATGTTCTTGTCTTTAGTATTTCACCCTGTTTTACAGCACCCTGATTTATTGTTTTATACACTACTCTTATTTTAACTGCATTTTTACTGTAGTTTATTGTTGTCATTGTTGACTCTTATTGTTGCCTGTACTTTATATATTCTGTCTGGAACAGGTCTCTCTTGTAAATGAGTCCCTGCGGCTCAATGAGGCTAGCCTGTATAAATAAAGAATGAATGGAAAAAAAAATAATATATATATATATATATATATATATATATATATATATATATATATAATCCTTGTATACTGTTTCTTCTTTTTATACTTTATATTTTTGCTATTTTGGGGTGTAACTGGGACCTTGAGTACAGAGTTTTGTTCCACCTCATGTACCACATGTGATGCGAATGACAATAGTCACCTTGAACCTTTTACTTATACCTGTTCTATTGGACCAACACTTAATCAAGCCTTGGTCTTTTTGTTTCCAACGGGCCTAGACATGAGAGCGTGATCCAACAACTCCTGACACAGCTGACCACAGAGGCCTTCTGTGGCCCTCTGTCTGTGGTCAGTAATGCTTCCAAAGCTGCAACTGTTCTTTCTGTCTGGACATGAGAAGATGGTTTAAACACCACACAGTTCATCAATACATTTGATCGCTCACTGGCAAAACGATACATTCAACTGATTAATAAGGCTTTACTCCAGGGAGAGCCAGTTAAACCAGTTTGTGTGTGTAGAAAAAAAAAAAAGTGCAATGTTTTAAAAGTAAAAACTGGACGTTTTCAGAAGGCACCCGTATCTGTAGAAAAACACAAACGTGCACACTCCTTCCAGTAGAATAAGATTTTTCATGCACTTACACCAGACAAATACAGAAATAGAGAAAATGTAAGAGTGTTTAGTGTTGTATCTAAACTTACCAAACTGAGTTTATTCTTTAATATAATTCACGTCAAAAACCAGCACACCATGGCAACAACTCAAGAACGACAGCTGTGGCACACACTGTTCGTAATCATTTCAAATGCTCTTGTTTTAAAATGCATTATGAGTGTTTGGCAGGTTGACTGCAGGATAACACAATGAGACGTAATTATGGGCTGTTGTGTGGGCAAAGTTAATAAGGTTTAAATTCAAGTCAGAACTGGCAGAAATATACTATTAATCACCAGCTTTTGTTTGTTGCTCCAAATAGCAACATTTAGGAAAGCTTCTCATTGGCTTACGTTAGGTTTTGCATGTGTTTCGGTGCTATAGAAGATAAATGTGTTCATTTTTAGGTGTGACTGTCAGTATGGACGCTAGTCAAAAAATGGGATAATCCAAAAGGTAAAAAGAATGTCTGGGACTGAAAAAAGATCTAGTTGCTGTACAAAGTAGATTTGACAGCAGCTTTTCCTATACAGTAGTCCCTCGCTACTTTACAGTTCGTTTATTGTGGACTTGCTCTATCGCGGTTTTTCAAAATAAGATTGGACATGACACACAAGTGGCTGATGGATGGAGGAGCCGCACGATCGACATGAAATTTTTTATTTAAAATAAATTATTTTAAAGTATTTAGCACCTCCTGCACCTCTGTGCGGCCCTTACTGTGGGATAAACTTCCTGCTGCAGCTGATCAGCTGTTCTACATGCAGAGCGGAGAAGTGGGTGTGGCCAAGAACGCTTGCAGGTGGCAAAAAGCAGCTGAGGCAGGGAGCTGAAATCATGCCATTCTGTGCTCTTATAGTCTTTAGAGCTTAGAAACATTGTTTAGAATATTGCAAGAGTGTGGGAAGGGTTTAAAACGCCTTTACAT
>NC_056518.1:8416971-8419726 GCF_014905685.2 Nematolebias whitei | reverse complement strand
CGAGGGGCGGGGTACACCCTGGACGGGTCGCAAGTCCATCACAGGGCATATATATATAAAGAATAATAGTTACTACTTGTACTATTTGATCTTACTTTGCGGTTTTTCACTTATCATGGGTCTTCAGGGTACGGATCCCCCCCCCAGATAAACGAGGGACTACTGTATCATCATGTCTTGCATGGACATATGCATGTATGAAGAACTTGAATAAACATGGACATGCGTGCTTGCATATCTGTTTTGGTGCTAGCTCACCTTGTTCGCTGCTGTTGTCACCGCTCTGTGAAGCGTGTCCCCCGCTGGAGGGCCCCGGTGTGCCGGCTGAGTGCGTGGAAGTGGCGTCGTCGTGGTCTCTCCAGGAAGCTGGGTTCTGAGGTTTAAGACCAGAGAAAGCAAGAGTTGGATCCATCCAGCCATCCGTGCATCCAACAACATCCCCCGTCCAAGCCACACACAAGTAGATCAGAGGCATGGAAGAAAGAGGAAGAAAGAAAAGCACTCAGAGAAAAATTCCACGAGTTTTCTGGAATCATTAAGGAATCTGTAAGCTTCTACTGTGAGGGATACTTGGCCTGCTTACATTATCCTGCCAAGGCTAAGAACCTCAGAAAATCAGGGAAGCTATGAAAATCATAAATAAATAGAAAGAAAATGATGCTCTAATGTGGTTGGCTACAAGTCAAAACACTGTAATCAAAGCGTTTCATTACGATGTGAGAGCAGCACCGTTAATGTGGCAGCTGATTTTGAGAGCTGCGGGTAGAGCACTCGTGAATAATCACCTAAACATATATGGCGAAGCCCAGTGGAGTTCATTTGTACCATAACCAATCGAGACTTCCGTGTCAAGTGAGAAACATCGAGGTAAAGAGTCCAAAAACACCACAGCTGCCATTAATCATTACTGCTGTCAGAAAAGAAAATAAGATATGACAGTGATTCTCCCGCTAATCTGCCAAAAATGTGCACACGCCCACACCGATACACACACACACCCACAGAGGTTTGTAGAAATACCCTCACAAGCTAATGACATAACAAAGCAAGAAGGATGAACTTCACTTTTCTATACACAAAGGCATTCTGGAAGAACTTAAAGCTCTGTGTGCTAACATAAACGGTATGTCTATAAACAAATGCACGGCTGTCAAGGCAACATTTTTCCTCTCCTGCCTCTCCGAACGCCTTTTTTCTTATTTTTCCTTCTCTTTCCTGGTCATTCCCACTTCCCTGTCAGTGCACACAGGAAAACAGGATTTTCTATTGTACAGGAAAGGCTTTATCAGTGCCACATGAAGGCAGGCTAGAGGTGGAATTTCCTCTGCCATTCAGGCAATAGCAGGACAGACCAATCACGTCATTTACTACATTCAGAACCGCACAGGCTCAATCAATTGCACACAGAGTGGTAGCCTCGTAGCTCACGCAACCCATGCAAGTCTTTCCCAGTTTAGCATGTCACCTGAGCACGATGACAAAATGTTGGCAAACGTGAGGCCAAAGCAGCCCCCCGAGCAGAGCTCCAGCCAAACAAACACAGGCCTACACCAAGGCTTCCCACAAACCTCAATCCACTTCTCATTCCCCGCTGCATTTTTTTTCCTTCGGCCCCAAATACACATAAACACAAATACATGTATACAGAAGGAAAATGTACACAAAGAACTTTCAAAGTAATAGTTTTTACCATGTTGTCCAACTGGCGCTGTCTTAAGGACCTCTCACATGTACCACAGAGAAACCTGCCTGCTTTTGCACCCCAGTCAGAGTGAGTTGTACTGGAGAAGGACAGACAGAGAGCCTGGAGACTAATGGAGGTTTACAAGGAAATCGAGGCTATAAGACAAGCCGCTGCCGAGCTCCCCTTGGGAACGCAGTCCTGATGTGCTGCTGCTTGTTCTGCTGCAAAGGCGAGTCAACTGCTGCGCCTGTAAACGAGGCCCTTTTATCTCCTAAGTTTTTCAGGAAGGCGGGCTGTTTTCTCAAACAGCTTGGAGCTGGAAACAGCAGACAGAAACACACAAGACCCTTCAGACGCCAGGCTCCACTCGAGGCCTACTCAGCGTCAGCTGTTTGCCGGATGGCAATCAGATGAAGAGCTCAGAGAATTACTCAGAAGAGGGGTAAGGAGACAGCTCGAACAATGGCCCATGCGTTGGTTCTATCCCTCCACTGTGAGCTGATAGAAACGTGCCCCTGCTCTGAAAGGGGCCGATGATTGTGTTGTGTTCATGCACATCAACACATGGGAGCTGGCTTCGTTGTTAAAGTAATTTTCTGTTGCACTCAACACACTGTAAGTTAAGTAAAATTGGTAATGTGGGAAAAGCCCATCACTTCTCTTGTCCTTGTCAAATTCAAAAGGAGGAAAGACAAAGAGGTAAAAGTCTGCACACCCTGGATGGGTTGCATACACTGGCGAGTTTAGCCTCTTTTTGGGGGTGCTCAAGCCCCACTAAATTTTAACTCAGCACCTCTGAAAAATAAAAAGACCATCATTAGGATTTTGTAAGGAAACCCAGTTCTCAAACCTTAGATTCACCAACATTTTGAATACATTTGGAATAAATATGAAAAAATGATGACACTCTTAAACGGGCCAGTAAAACCTATGATTTTTTTCACAAGTCAGATCCACGCCACCTGTCAATCAATCCAGTATCATCAACTGACCATTCAGCAACCTCAATCTGTCCCGAAGTGAAATGCCCCTTGCATGCAGGAGCTGGGAAGGGGGGGGGGGGGGGGGGGG
>NC_056518.1:8414015-8416871 GCF_014905685.2 Nematolebias whitei | reverse complement strand
GGGGGGGGGGTTAGGATGCTACATCTGTAGCATCTTAGCTAGTGCATCTGTATTGTGTGTTGCAATACAGTTGTCAACCGGGGATGTTAGGATGCTGAAAGAAGTGGACTGTGTTCTATTCACACAAGGAGAGCTGTTGGTCAGGCTCCTTCTTGTTGCTCTCTGAAATAGTTATTGAATCAAATGTTTACAAACGTAGGAAAAACTAAATGTTTAAGAACTCATTAAAATACACCAGAATGCATGGAAATGGCATCTATTTTATTCAAGATGTTCTGGGAGAGGATGCCACAGACTCCCCATTAATGTGTTCCCCCCCACAATACAAATGTTTCTGATGTCAATGGCCACTGCGCTGTTCAAGCCCCCCTAAAGGTCAGATTCTAGAATCGCCCCTGCTTGCCCATGAGCTCAGATGTGTACTCCATTACAGAGCTGCTGGATTTCTAAAGAGAAGAAAATGACCACGTTCTGCTTTCTCACAACAGGACAAGACAAAGGACAGACCTGGGAAACTAAACGTGCATGCTTATTCTGCCTCACCAGCTTCAGCCTCAGCATGGTTTTAATGCAACGGTGGAATCGATAGGACTTAATTTAGCTATCATTGCGGAGTAATGTGTCATTTTTAATGGTGCTGGCACTAAATTAAATTCAAAGACACCTCAGCTAATGGTGTAAAAGGGAATGGTATTTTTGCTGTGATTTGCTGCCCTGTGGAGTTAATCTGCTCGGATGCTGAGATATATTTAGAGATTTGCTAGCTTGACTCTTAAAGAGCAAAAAGAGGACTGCAACACTTAAAATGACCTCATAATTATAATAATAAAACAGAGGACAGTGCACAGACTCATTTTAATACCTGTAAGTCACAGCTAGTTCATAAACAGCAAAAACAAGAGCACAAATATCACAACAACAGCTTTTTAACTTTGCACACTACGCAAGACGACAAAAGCAACAGCCTCTCCGCTCCATGAATAATTTAGAGGGCCTCTCTGAGCTACGGCGGGTGCATCATCAGACACCATGCAACACACACACACAACCATTTTGTCGCAACCCCCGTGGGTCTGATAAAGTTCAAACAAGTACGAACAAAAAAAGGAAGGGAGATCATGTCACCCGAATCGTCTTCTTCAAACCTTCACAAGGAGCACTCAAAGGAAAGGAAGGAGCAAACGCCTCCAGCCCATGTGACTATTCCCTGAAGCTGGGCATAATTAGGAGTCAAACATGGTTCACTCCATGCTCTTCACTAATTGTGTTAAAGAGCAGTGTTACCAGGAGGAGGAGGATACGAGCAAGCAAACACACACGCATGTGCAGGCAGAAACACACACACAAATGTACACAACAGGGCGAGATAGCAAGTAAGATACAAAAGAAGCGCAGTCTCCTGGGACAGCCTTTTGCTGGGCTTAGCAACTGGCGGCTGATAATACAAGTTGTAATTAATATAAAAGCAGGAGACAATATGGGAAGGATAGTGCAGCAGGTCTCAGGAGAGCGGCAGGACGCTGCCGTCTTCTTCTTTGCTCCTGTCCCCCGGTTCTCATTTACAAACACCTGCCTGGCACAATTTCACTTTCCGCGCTGCACTCTGCCTACATCCCTAGGAATTTCAGATAAAATTGATTTAGCAGCATCATTGAATTTCACTCAAATTCCCCTGGAACCTGGAGCGAGGGGGGGGGGGGGGGGGAGAAATCAGCCTGTGTAGTAGCAGTTTAAGGTAGGTTGAGAATGACTAACCTTGTGTGTGTGTGTGTGTGTGTGTGTGTGTGTGTGTTGTAAAACTAGTGTGAGGAGCAGCGTACAGGACCTGTGCTGAGCATGTAAGAACAGCTGACACACCAGAAACACACAGGACTGTAAATCACGAAGCAAGCTGACGTTTTATGACATCTTGTCGCTTGACATGAATAGAGAGGTGAAAAAAAAAAACCTGCTTACGCATTTTTTTAAACTTGAAGTTTGTAATTATAAGCAGCGACTTCAGAAAAGCGCAGGAGTATTTACCACTCCCTCAATTATCCAGAATATAGAGAGGCTTCATTTAGCAGCTAATAAATCACTACACTGTGTTTTAGCAGACAGAGGGGATAAGCTGATTTTATTTACGCCTGAAAAGTTTCTCTGGGGTGTCACAGCAGCTATATTCACAAATATGTCTTCAGAAAAAAACAAACATTTTTTTATTTGTTGTTGCTTTATGTTGTGATTCATGGATTTGGCTCCCACAGAAATGACATCTCCAAAGAAATTAAAAGGCTTATAAAAGTGACAGCTCATTACGGATTGTTCTGCTTTCTTTTATTTCTTGTAACTAATAAAACGTGGACCTGTTAAATTAGTATGTTAATTTATGCCTCTGCTATCATCAACTGCATTTCTTTTATTGTCATCCAAGTGAAACAGTCAAGTTTCTCACGATCCCAAAGTAACGGTTCATCACATCCATCCAGAGTGGAAGAGAGAAGCAACAAGCCGGTGCAGAGACAAGTCCTCCAACCTCTGATCAGCTGGACCAGGGCTCTGCAGCCTTTACGATCAAAGGAGACATTTCTGTTCCTCGTTCACTAAATTAAACGTGTCCAGAGCTGCAAAACCTGCTACTGTTGTCATTTTCAACTGGTGGCCCATGGGCCACTTTAAGTTTGTTAGAGGGGCCTTTTCTGGCCAGTAGGCGTGAAATTATAAAACTAAAAACATCCAATAATAGTTCATATTTATTGATATTTTTACGTTTTGAGACAAAAGAAAAAACTGGAATCCATAATCCCATTATCTTTACTTGTTTCTTCCTTTTCAGCTTGAAGGGGGGGAGGGGTCACTGGTGCTCATATCCAAGTA
>NC_056518.1:8412449-8413915 GCF_014905685.2 Nematolebias whitei | reverse complement strand
ACTATTAAATAATGCAATGTTGTGATGTGTGTATAAAAAACACAGATGCAAAGAAGCTGATTGCAAAATTTTTTATTTTTTTTATGACAACGTAAAATAGTTAACAGGCTAACATAGCATCAAACAAACAACAACAAATGAACAGAAGCAGGAGACAACAAACAAGCAATAGGGACACAAAGAGACAACCGTTGGACAAGTGACATGAGATGCAAAGAACTTTCTGAATGGAGAGTGGTGATCACTGCAATGAGGAGCAGGTGTGCTAACTGAGCAAAGACTATGCAGCTGAGGGGCACTGATGGAAACAATGAGCCATGAAGCAAACTGAAATGCATTTAGCTCAGGAAAATATTCAAGTAAAAGCAACAACCCACATCATATGAACAAAATAACAAATAATAAGAAATATCTCAACCTAGAAAACAAACACAAAGATGGCAGTCGGTCTCTTGCTTTAAACAATTTGTCTTTGTTATCCTGCTATTACTTCTGACCTTTGTTAGACTTGAAAATGTTTTGCTGATACTTTGTTCAAAGTCTCATAGAGGTGATAGTATATTATACATTATGATTGATCTTTGTATTTGTTGTCAGGATGATCTATTTAGGGTATCTAGCTGTTCTAAATTGGCCTTAGGGGTTAGTGATTGTCTGAGCTGCCACCGTGTCCTGTCTAATTACTGCTGGACAGACACCAACAAGCAGGTGAAAGCATGAACGTATGGATGTGCTGATTCCCTTCGCTATATGCCAAATACATTAAATTCAGATTAAAAAAGAAAAGTAGCCATTTCTCAGCATCACATTAACATGCTACTTTCTGAGAGAAGATATTTTGAATACTAAACGATAGTTACAGTAAATGATCTTGTGTCTCACAGAACAGCAGCAGCTTGTGAAGCAAAACATTTTTATTCATTCAAAAGCGTTTCTGTGTGTGGATCCAGTTGGAAGAAGGCTATACCAAGCCTGATTTTCATTTGGTCATTTAGGAGAGGGGGAAACAGCTCTTCGGTTACTGTTTGCAGACTCAGGCTGTTGTTAAAGACAGTGTCATAATCAAACACAATTTGGATCAAACCACGATTTTATTTCACATCCTCTCACATTTGCAATCAAGGACCGATTAGCCTCAAACATTAATGAGCCTACTAATCCATTTGGGCCCTCGTGATAACGGTTAATTGTCTGTAAAAATGTGTACAGATCCCCGTTTGGGTTGTTTACTAACTGATTTGGATGTGGTTGGGCCCTAAAGAGGTATCATTATGCTGATAGTTGTTTGGAAAATGAGCCCCTGATGGAAGAAAACACCAGAGTGGAGTAGAGTTAAGAACACACTGGGCTGCTTCCAGCTATCACTCACTTGAGTGAAAATTTATCAGTCCCTCAACACAACATTTGGCCATCATCTGTGCTCATTCAGCGTCATCTATAATTAAGTTTTCTATTTTTTCCCTTTA
>NC_056518.1:8405212-8412349 GCF_014905685.2 Nematolebias whitei | reverse complement strand
TTTTTTTCATTTACCCTTTATTTATCCAGGTAGTCTCATTGAGCTACGAGAACTCATTTTCCAGAGAGACCTGTTTTTAGGGAGCAGATGTGGGTTAAGGGCCTTGCTCATGGGCCCAGGGTGGGGCGAATGAGGGTGGGGACAGGTGTGGGTGCTTGACCTACCCCACCCACATTTGTTGATGTTGTCGGTACCGGGACTTGAACTAGCGATCTTCTGATCACAGGCCCACCTTCTCTAACCTCTGTGCCACCACTCCCCCATATACTCCCCAAATAATAGCTACATTCAAAGCTCATTTTTCAGATGCTTGGAAGCTCCGTCTTATTTTAGTACCAGGCAAACTGATGGCAGTGACAATATCTAAGATCTTTTCATACTTAATCAAACTAATAACCCACACATACAAACAATAAAGAAGCAATATCATACAGGTAGTTGTAAAACCTCGTATACCACAATATGTTTTTTGAGATTAGATGCTGAAGTCTTGTCAGCTGCTGTCACCGTAGAGATCAAACAAAGTTTGCATCTGGACTCTGTCTCCTTTTCACCCTCTGTACATGAAACATTCCTCCAGGTACGACCATGGGCACTCGTCCTCAGCCTTTACCTCCCCATTTTCTCTGTGGACAGTGTTGTCCTCTGTCTCCATTTAGGCTTTTTCTCCAAATCTTTGGTCCATAAATGATTCTATACTCTACGGAGTTGTCCTTTGCTTACGTCATAGGTAATTGGTGCGTTTGCGATCTGAGAGCCTTATTGGCTACAAAAGATGAACGGTTTGAATATTAATTCAAATTGTGGTCGTACTCAGTAGCGACTTCTGATTTTAAAGTAGTTAAGTAGATTACACGTTCTAAATTGTACTTAGGTATGAGTAAAATTACACACTTGAAAGAAATACTCATAAAAGTACAAGTACCCCAAAAATCGACTTAATTACACTAATGTGAGTATTTGTAATTTGTTACTTCCACCCCTGGATTTGACCCAGCAATCTTCTCACTGAGAGGCAACAACTCTAACAACTGCACCACCATGCCATCTGAAATATTTCATGGGATCTCAATTCATCTCAATGAGAAACTTTGAGCTGAAAAAGCTAAATATTTGAAAAAGTTTAAAGGATATCAATTTCAAAAGTCATAGCACTCATGTCCTGGACGAGCTGAACATTTTGACAACTAAATTGCTGAAATGGCAAAAAAAAAAACAAAAAAAAAAACTGTGTGGCCAGTTAGATACCAAAAATCGTACAGAAGACACTTGAACAGGAGCTCAATAGTATGGATGTTCAGCATTCGCACAATAAAGAAAAACAGGGAAACAATTGTGTAAAAGCTTTACAGCATCCATGCAATTATGCCAGTGCAATAAGTTTGCATGTATGATGGCCAGTTAGCTTGAGAGGGAGGGTTTTATCTATAAATCTTGGTGCTCCATTGTCACCGATTCTGTTCATAACTTTTATGGACAAAATTTCTAGGAGTAGCCAAGGTGTTGAGGGGATCTGTTTTGGTGGCCTTAGGATCGCATCTCTGCTTTTCGCAGATGATGTGGTCCTTTTGGCTTCATCAGGTCATGATCTACAGCTTTCACTGGAGTGGTTCGCAGCTGAGTGTGACACGGCCAGGATGAGGATCTGTTCCTCCAAATCCAAGGCCATGGTCTTGAGCCGGAAAAGGGTAGAGTTCTCGCTCTGGGTCAGGGAGGAGGTCCTGCCCCAAGTGGAGGAGTTCAAGTATCTTGGGGTCTTGTTCACGAATTAGGGAAAAATGGAGTGAGAGATCGATAAGCGGATAGGTGCAGCATCGGCAGTGAAGCGGGCGCTGTACCGGTCTGTCGTGGTGATGAGAGAGCTGAGTCAAAGGTGAAGCTCTCAATTTACCAGTTGATCTACATTCCCCTGTGATGGACTTGTAACCTAACTAGGGTGTACCCCGTCCCTCGCACAGTGATTGATGGACATGGGCACCGGCGACCCCCGTGACCCAAAATGGAAGAAGTGGGTAAAAGATAATGGATGGATGGATGGATCTATGTTCCTACCCTCATCTATAGTCATGAGCTTTGGGTTGTAACTGAAAGAACAAGATCATGGATACCAGCAGCCTAAATGAGTTTTTTCCGCAGGGTGTCTGGGCTCTCCCTTAGATATAGAGTGAGAAGCTCGGTCATCCGGGAGGGATTCAGAGTAGAGCCGCTGTTTCTCCATGTCAAGAGGAGCCAGGTGAGGTGACATCTAGTTATGATGCCTCCTGGATGCCTCACTGGTGAAGTGTTACGGACACGTCCCACCGGGAGGAGACCCAGAGGAAGACCCAGGACACGCTGGAGGGACTATGTTTCTCAGCTGACCTGGGAACGCCTCAGGATTCCCCTGAAGGAGCTGGCCCAAGTGGCCTGGGAGAGGTAAGTCTGGGCTTCCCTACTTAAGCTGCTACCCCCGCGAACCGACCCCGGATAAGTGGAAGAAAATGGATGGATGGATGGATGGATGGATGGTTGAATGGATGGATGAATCTTGGTTCTTCATGGTAAACTACCATTACTTCTTTAGAAAGGCAACAAGAGCATTCCAACAATGTCACCAAAGTCAGTGTGAGACAATAAAGTTGCAGCAACAAGATGTTTCTTCATGTTACATGAAAAACAGTTTATTTCTGTCAGGTAAGCTCAGATTTGTATCTGTTTTTGTGATCTCTAACAAGGACTACAACAAAAGTTTGAATAACATCAAATTTGAACAGCAGAAAATCAAATATCAGGGGATAAGTATTAAACAGTGATAAATAACTGTCATCTGCATAAATATGCATCCGTTTCAGTACAATTCAATTCAGTTTATTTATATAGCGCCAAATCACAACAAAGTTGTCTCAGGGCACTTTACAGGAACATTCACATAAAAGCCAATTGGTAAAGTTCTCTATCTAAGGAATCCAGCAGACAAGTTGAATCTTGGCTTCGTTGCAGTCTCCCATCCTGAGCAAGCACAGTGGCAACAGTGGAAAGGAAAACTCACTTTTAACAGGAAGAAACCTCCAGCAGAACCAGGCTCAGGACAAGCGGCCATCTGCTTTGACTGGATGGTTTGAGAGGACAGGAAGAAGAGACATATAAACATAGAATGGTAGGTCCAGGTATATCTGAAAGACAAAAAAACACATGTTAAGGATAGAAAAAATAATTACAAATACAAAACAGGTTGAGAAGAGTAAGTAAAGACAGCAGCAGAGTGAAAATGGTGGTAATTTTGTCCTCCCGCAGTCTAAGCCTAAAGCAGCATAACTAAGGGACAGCTCAGGAAACCCAAGCCGACCCTAACTATAGGATTTAGCAAAAAGGAAAGTCTTAAGCCTAGTTTTAAAACTTGATAATGTGTCAGTCTCATGGAGAGAGACTGGAAGTTGGTTCCACAAGAGAGGAGCCTGATAACTAAAAGATCTGCCTCCCATTCTGTTTTTGTAAATTCTAGGAACCACAAGTAAGCCTGCAGCCTGAGAGTGCTCTGTTGGGAAAATATGGAACAATAAGATCTGTAATACAAGATGGAGCTAAACTGTTGAGGGCTTTATAGGTTAGAAGTAAGATTTTGAATTCTATTATGGATTTGACAGGGAGCCAATGGAGAGAAACTAAAACTGGAGAAATATGATCTCTCCCAGTAACTCCAGTTAAGACTCTGGCAGCAGCATTTTGGATCAACTGAAAACGTTTTAAAGAAGTATTTGGACACCCAGATAATAAACCATTGCAATAGTCCAGTCTAGACGTGACAAATGCATGGACTAGTTTTTCTGCATCAGTTTTAGATCAGATGTTTCTAATTTTAGTGATATTACGCAGGTGGAAGAAGGCGGTTCTAGTAACGTTTTTAATGTGGGGGATAAAAGTCATGTCCTGATCAAAAATAACACCAAGATTTTTAACATTAGAGCTGGAGGACAGATTAATGCATCTAAGGAGGGAGAAAGACTGAAAAATTCATTCCTAAGGTGCTCATGTCCAAAAACCAAAACCTCTGTCTTGTCTGTGTTCAACAGGAGAAAATTAAGTCATCCAGGTTTTTATGTCTTTAAGACATGCTTGTAGTCTAAGTAGCTGATTTGATTCATTGGGTTTAATGGAAAAATATAATTGTGTGTCATCAGCAAAACAATGAAAATTTTTCTCATGTTGTTTAATAACTTTACCTAATGGAAGCATATATAAAGTAAAGAGTATTGGCCCAAGCACTGAGCCCTGAGGAACTCCATGACTAACTTTGGTGTATGAAGAAGATATATCATTTACATTTACAAACTGGAATCTATCAGATAGATATGATTTAAACCATTTTAGAGCTGTTCCTGTAATCCCAATATCATATTCAAGCCTCTGTAGTAAAATATTGTGATCAACTGTATCAAATGCAGCACTGACGTCTAACAGGACCAGTATGACAAGTCCATTGTCTGAGGCCATGAGAATATCATTAGTGACTTTTACTAGTGCTGTTTCTGTGCTATGATAAGCTCTCAACCCAGAGTGAATCTCTTCAAACAAATTATTTCTTTGTAGATGTTCACACAACTGACCTGCAACTATTTTCTCTAGAATTTTTGAGATGAAAGTTAGATTAGATATAGGTCTATAGTTGGCCAGAATTTCTGAATCAAGATCAGACTTCTTAAGTAAAGGTTTAATTACAGCAACCTTAAAGCGCTGTGGTACATAACCATCCATTAAAGACAAATTAAGTAGATCCAAAATGTGGACATTAATTAGGGGAAATACCTCTTTAAACAGTCTGGTTGGGATGGGATCTAGCAGACATGTGGATGGTTTGGATGAGGTTATTATTTTTGACAATTCAGAGCTCAACAGGACAAAAACTGTCCAAACATAAACCAGGCTCTAGTGAATTTTTTAAAGTTGCCTCATTTGACAGGGGACTAGAGATAGTAGAAGGAAGGATGGTTTGAAATTTTTCTCTAATTGAAATAATTTTATTTATAAAGAATCTTATGAAGTCATCACTACTTATAGTTGTAGGGATACATGGTTCAACAGAAATGGGACTTTTAATTAGTCTAGCAATAGTACTAAACAGAAACCTAGGGTTACTTTTATTGTCCTCTATTAAAGATGAGTAATATAAAGTTCTAGCTTTACGGAGAGCTTTTTTATATGTTAACAGACTATCTTTCCAAGTTAAATAAAATTTGTCAACATTAGTAGAGCGCCATTTTCTCTCCTGGTTTCTAGATGCCTGCTTTAAAGTACGTAAAGTACGTAACAATGAATTGCATGTGCTACTTGCAAGAAAGATAAGTTTAATACCAACCAATAGCTTGATGTGAAAGGTCTATCTGTCAATGTTGAGTTAATATGAACTCCAACATTCATGCCTGGATTAATATTTTTCACGATTTCATAAAGGTAAACATTTTATGTGGCTATACTTCTTGTTAGTTTGTGACAAAACTACAATTTTGACATTTGTTTTTAATAAAAAAGCATTAAGTTTGATCAGTTTCATCACCTTAGCAATGATGTCAGTACGAGAATAGAGACAAACTTCAAAATGGAGCCTCTATGGAGGATTATTGATCAAACATGAAGGTTAGCCAGAAGTATTAGAAGGTTGGCTCTAAGAGGTCCCATGTGGTGAGGAATGCCCGCATCTTTGTTTTAAAAAAGCACAAAACAGGAAAGAACAAATGAAAGCATATCGGTGAGAGGAAGGAAAGAACAAGCCTAAAACAATGTTACAAAGTCTGAGAAAATGTGTTTCAATAAACCACAGGAGAAAAAAACTGCTGGAAGAAAAATGTGTGTTTTACACTCACTTGTTTCGTCTGTTATACTGGATTCAAGTCTTCAAAGTTATTTTAAGGGCACAGTGAAAGTCAAATGTAAAAAGGTCAGGTGCTGGTTAAATTGCTTGTTTATCAACCTTGTTGTCCCCCACATGTCTGCCTCAGTGCCAGCCTTTGTAAGCATTCTGCCTGGCACTGTGTGATTGTCCAGGAGAGTCAGAGTGGCATTCTAGGTGAGCAGGTGGAACCAAGCAACACACCACCTGGTGTCCTGATGAAAAAACAAAACAGGGAGAAGTCACACACAATCTCCCAGCACAGCTTGTTGGGTTCTGACCCACCGCCACCTTCACCCTCTCTAAAACCCACTCACACTTCCTTCTCCCTGCCATCACATTCAGATCAGCCATGCATCACCTGCCCAACTGGCATAGGAGGGGGTCCACCTCCTGCTGAGCAAAACTGAGGATGCGAGGAAGCTGAGAGGGAAGGAGAGGAGGAACATAGTGGTAAACAGCAGCACCTTTAGTCCTGCATCTGTCTGAGCCGGGCATCCTACAATATGTGACAGTTGGAGATGCATGTGGTACATTCAGCAGCCGCTGACAGAGATGTTGAGTCATCCCAGATGGCCTTCACCTTCCCTGTTTGTGTTTCTCTTTCACTCTCTTTCACCACCTCCCGTCAACAGATTACAGCCACACTGGTGTGACTTTGAAAAATGAGAAAGAACAACTGAGCTGACCACTCAACTAATTAGTTTTGCTTAAATTACTTTTGCTTCTTACAATTAATGGTATCAGTGTAACAAGGATCAGTCATGCAGTGATATTATAGTAAGTTCAAGATGTTAAGATTTAAGTTAAATAATATCATGATTTACACAGTTTTCACCCAGAGTAGACAAACTGACAGCGAGAGAGACGACAATGGAAAAAGTTAAGTGATCTTTATTTACAGTGAGTATTAATAGAAGCTGGAACTCAGGATGAAGCTGTGGAGAAGCACATTGGAAGGTAAGTAGCTTGTAAACAGATGAATAACGATCCTCAGTATCCAAAGTGGATCCTTACTTTGTTTGTCTATGTCGAAGACGAAGAGAACAGCGAGGAATCCAAACAGGCCGTGGTGCAGGAGGAGATGAGGGGAGTATTGCTTCATAGGAGAGTAGCAGGATGGAAACCCCAGGAATGACCCAGTTAGATGATGAGGAGCAAAGTTAAGTGGCTCCAGGCTTGCTATGGTTTTTTGGTGTAATGCAGTACGCACTTTAAAATAATTTTTAAAAATATGGCAAATGCTCACCATCTTTAATGCTATAATAATTTAG
>NC_056518.1:8394201-8405112 GCF_014905685.2 Nematolebias whitei | reverse complement strand
TATATATATATATGTGTGTGTGTATACATGTAATTATAAATTAATATATTTACATATGTATAATAATATATATATTACCTAATCTGAAGGTAATATCTTGGTTATATCTTAAATCGCTTGGTAACATCAAGCAGCACACTCCCCATCGCTAAAAAGAATAATCAATATATTGGGAATCAATATGTTAAAAACTTGAAGCAAATTTACAAAAAAAATTAAAAACATAAACTTGATTCCTTAAGAATGGCAATTGTTGAAATTGATTATGGAAACACGTAAAGTGAAACAAATCTAAAACCAAATCAAATTTAAAAGACAATATTTTGTGTGAATGTTTAATTACATTAAGTTTGTTTTAAAACTGTGGTTAAATTATTTATCCAGGCCTGATTTACACGCCCAGTGTTTTTAATTTTAATGTGACATGCCATTTAAGTAAAAAAATAATAACAATAATTTTTTTAAGTGATCTCACCTGGTGCAAGCACACTTTGAACTTGATTTGAATACGTCTGACATACAGCTGAATCATATAACGGAGGCTGGTTTGTTGTGTGTGATGTGTCCGCTGATTGAAACGAGCGCTGCCTGAGGGGTGGAGTCTCTCTGTCAAACTGTAAGGAACCCTGCACCAAGGGAACCTTACAATGAATCTTTGTTTGGGTCGACTCTCCTCCTCTAGATCTTCTGTCATCCTTTGATCAAGTCAGGCCTCTTGTTCGCTCTCTGTCTGGCCTCGTGGGGTTGACAGGGAGAGAAGACGCATTGAGGACTGCGCCAGGAGAGAGACAAAAGTACATTACTCACTATGTCATCCTTCTAGCCCCGCAGGGTCATTCTTACCATCACCTCGAATCCCCCTCCTCCTGGAGCTCCACCGCCAGGTGACAGAAGGTAAAAAATAAATACTTCTGGTTATTCCTAGCTATGAGATGGTGAGATGGGATCTCTTCTGTATTGTTTCACTAACCAGCACAAGAAGTACAGTATTTTAACCAAACCTTGGGAACTATGTTTTTGCTTAATCTTATGATATTTCATGTGTTAGCGCTCAGAGAATGAGTTGAGGATGACTCTCCTCTGGTACTGAAACAAATTTCAGCTCAGTATCTGTAAAACTGGCCGAGTTATGTCTATTTTGTGAAGTAAGCTTGCTTTGGTGACCATCTTGAATTGGACTGATGTAATAAAAAAATAGTGCTGGTTATGTTAATGCGTTATTATCACGTTAACGCATCCAATGCTTATAGGCCACCGTTTTTTAAACGCTTTAATGCTGTTAGTTTTTTTTCTTATTTTTTAAGTTTGTTGCTCAGTGGCTATGAACACACATAGACAGACACATTGGTCATGGGGGGCAGGATGTTGATCTGTATGGATGGGCATCATCGTGTGTCAATTCAATTCAATTCAATTCAAAAATACTTTATTAATCCCAAAGGGAAATTATTTGTTGTTGTAACTTGTTATCCTCATTTCATTAAGAGATGTTATAGATACTGATGGCTGCAGACAGGAAGGATCTCTTGTAAAGGTCCATTCCACAGTGGATCCTAAGAAACTGGGTGCAGATGCCGTCCGATTCATCCACCACTTGTCTGGCCTCTCGGTTCCCCTGGGCTGTAGGACCACCCGAGTGCAGGGCAGAACTCCTCCCAGAGCGATGGCCACTCCTCCCAGCAGCCTGCCGAGCTCCTCATTGCTGCGGACAGCTAACTGTAGGTGCCGATGGACGATCCTGTCCTTCCGCTGTCACGAGCCGTGTTTCCTGCTAGTTCCAGGGTCTCAGTGGTCAGGCGCTCGAGCACAACTGGCAGGTAGATGAGAATGCGTCCACAGAACATCCTTTTCAACTCATTTGAGATTTTGGGCCGTAGTTGAGATATTTTTTGAGCTCTTGAGATGTTAATCAGCTGCTGTTGGTTGTAGAAAACTGCCTTGTTGCCATGGTTACGCATCATAACAAATGTCCAAGACTTAAAAAGGTTCAGTAAAAATCCTTCGATCTGCCCAGCATCTGATACCAGAGGAAACAATCATCCAAAACATTTGATTTACATCCAGAAAAAGAGGAATTAAAGTTTCCAAAAGCAAAATCTCAGAATGAAAGTAACAGAGCCGCAACAACATGCAGCCACCTTGAGCAGCGCAATTCTAGAACATCTCAACGTCTCAACCAATGAGAGCCTTTGTTTAGTAGGGCTGCTGCACGCAGCGCTCTCATGAACCCTATCAGAAACTGAGCAGCAGGACAGAAACATGGAGAAAGGTACCAGACTTTTACATCGGCATTATTATTTTAAAACGTTTCCAGACGGCAGGCTGGATAGAAGTAAAGTTATCTGTAAGCACTGCAGCTCTGAACTGTCTTACCACAGGAGAAGTTCGAACCTGAAAGATCACCTGAATTTAAAACAATCCGTCGATGCTAGCCAATCATCCACCATACAGTGCAGGAAGGCTTCTGCAGACGAGGCTGGTGCAGCACGTGGGAGGAAAATAGACAACCAGAAGCAAGACAGTCTAACAAATGTTATATGGAAGTGGATAGCTACAAAGTGCACGTCAATTGTGGACGATGCTTGGTTGTGTATTCTTAGAGCTGCAACAAATGACAGTATGTCTGAACCTTCCTCATGCATGGCACACCACCACAAGACAAATTCACGAGTTGTGTGAAAAAATAGAGCAGCAAAAGTTAAAAAGTTAAAATTAAAAATTAAATATTTTTTAAATAAAACAGTCCCATAAAAATGCTCTAAATGTGTTTGAGTCATAATTTAATTTTGAGCATAATAATGAGATTAATCGAGATGAAACTCAAAAATATCTTGAGATTAATTGCAATTAAAAATTGTAATATTTGCCAAGAACAAAAAAAACAAATCACCTGTAAATGTGCATCTAATGATACTTATGGGTTTAATTCAAATTCAATGTTTGTGGTTCTAGAGATATTTTGCTATATACAGTATTTTCTCACTTACCGCAGGGATTATGTTCCAGACACCCAGGTGAAAATCTGCAAAGTAGGGACGTTATATTTATTTTAGTATTTATATATATTAAGGCTTTATAAACCCTTCCCACACTCTTGCAATGTCCTTAACATGTTCTAAACTCTTAAACCTACGTAATTTCAACAGCATGCATGTACAGTGCCTTGTGAAAATATTTGTCCCCCTTGAACTTTTCAAACTTTTGCCACATTTCAGGCTTCAAACGTAAAGATATAAAATTTTAATTTTTTGTCAAGAATCAACAACAAGTGGGACACAATTGTGAAGTGGAATGAAATTTATTGGATGTGTCAAACTTTTTTAACAAATAAAAAAACTGAAAAGTGGGACGTGCAATATTATTGGGCCCCCTTGCGTTTATACTTTGTAGCGCCGCCTTTTGCTGCAGTTCCAGCTGCAGTTCCAGCTGCAAGTCTCTTGGGGTTTGTCTCCATCAGTTTTGAACATGGAGACACTGAAATTCTGCCCATTCTTCCTGTAAAACAGCTCGAGCTCAGTGAGGTTGGATGGAGAGCGTTTGTGAACAGCAGTCTTCAGCTCTTTCCAGATTCTCGACTGGATTCAGGTCTGGACTTTGACTTGGCCATTCCAACACCTGGATACGTTTATTTGTGAACCATTCCATTGTAGATTTGTCTTTATGTTTTGGATCATTGTCTTGTTGGAAGATAAATCTCCGTCCCAGTCTCAGGTCTCTTGCAGACTCAAACAGGTTTTCTTCCAGAATGGTCCTGTATTTGGCCCCATCCATCTTCCCATCAATTCTGACCATCTTCCCTGTCCCTGCTGATGAAAAGCAGGCCCAAACCATGATGCTGCCACCACCATGTTTGACAGTGGGGATGGTGTGTTCAGGGTGATGAGCTGTGTTGCTTTTACGCCAAACATATCGTTTTGCATTGTGGCCAAACAGTTGGATTTTGGTTTCATCTGGCCAGAGCACCTTCTTCCACATGTTTGGTGTCTCCCAGGTGCTTGTGACAAACTTTAAACAACACTTTTTATGGATATCTTTGAGAAATGGCTTTCTTCTTGCCACTCTTCCATAAAGGCCAGATTTGTGCAGTGTACGACTGATTGTTGTCCTATGGACAGACTTTCCCACCTCAGCTGTAGATCTCTGCAGTTCATCCAGAGTGATCATGGGCCTCTTGGCTGCATCTCTGATCAGTCTTCTCCTTGTTCCAGATGAAAGTTTAGAGGGACGGCCGGGTCTTGGTAGATTTGCAGTGGTCTGATACACCTTCCATTTCAATATGATTGCTTGCACAGTGCTCCTTGGGATGTTTAAAGCTTGGGAAATATTTTTGTATCCAAATCCAGCTTTAAACTTCTCCACAACAGTATCTCGGACCTGCCTGGTGTGTTTCTTGGTCTTCATGATGATCTCTGTGCTTTGAACAGAACCCTGAGACTATCACAGAGCAGGTGCATTTATACGGAGACTTGATAACACACAGGTGGATTCTATTTATCATCATCAGTCATTTGGGACAACATTGGATCATTCATAGATCCTCACTGAACTTCTGGAGTGAGTTTGCTGCACTGAAAGTAAAGGGGCTGAATAATATTGCATGCCCCACTTTTCCTTTTTTTATTTGTTAAAAAAGTTTGACACCTCCAATAAATTTCATTCCACTTCTCGATTGTGTCCCACTTGTTGATAATTATTCACAAAAAACAAAAATTTTATATCTTTATGTTTGAAGCCTGAAATGTGACAAAAGGTTGAAAAGTTCAAGCGGGCCAAAATACTTTCGCAAGGCACTGTATGTACTGTGCAGTACTGCAAAATTTTATATGGGGACTCACCAATACATCTGCCATTTCTGACCCGGGCCCAAAGCCTGGTCTGGCCTTACCTGAATTGGGGCCAGGCCGGGCCATAATAATGAGCTGGATGGGTGGGCTGGGTCAGTGTCAGGCTTTTGATTGCATCAACGGACATACGTGGCTCACAATCCAATTATATGACAACATGGCTTGCCATACATTCACCAGTCACATGCGGCCATTTGAAAATGAGCTCACCGGCCTTGAAAGAGGTAAAATAAAGTTCAGTTAAGCTTCAGATGGGACTATCGATACTGCCAGGAAATGATCCATTGCCCAAATGGACCTTCATTCAGCCGCTGCACTCAGCGGATGTGTGCGGTCGACAACCCAAACAAGTGAGATCCCAAAGAAGACATGTTAGAGCAGGGTCCGTATCTGAATAATGCAGAATGCAGGCAGAAGCAGGGATTTAATGCGCTTTGACGACCATGAAAGGACAAACACCCCCTCAGTTCCGACCTTCTGCCCCTTCCGCAGACCGTTAATAACTACAGTATATAAGCAGTCAAAGGTTAATTAAAATGTCGGGGGGTGTGGGGGGGGGGGGGGGTTGTTCGGGTTCAGACCTGTAATTACTGTTAATTCATCGGGTACGGTGGGGTTCGGAAAATGTGGCTACGGACTGGGGCTGGGCCGGGTCAGATTTTTTGGACCCAAATGTAACACTACTCACCAGTGAAGATACTACAACTTGAAAGTTGAGTTCAACTTCAGGATTATTTGCAACTTTCCTGCCAGCTCTGTGAGCTTAACGGATAGAATGTTACTTCTGACTTTGTAGGGGCGCCCCGTTTGCAGTTTTCTGGCCGATTATCGATTTCTAGAAAGTCTGAACTGCCGATTTCGATTTTGGCTGATACCAATTTTGTTTTATAAGCAACACTGTCAGGTGTTATAAGGTCACAATGCACCTTCAATTTTCCATTCGTATTTTATTGAAAAACATACCCTTGAACAATATCCTAGAAACAATACAAACTTGTTTTAACTGGCCAAGAGGTAGTGCTCTGAAATATAAATGAAGTTCAGACAGTTGTTAAAGATAAAAAAAAAAAAAACTGGTAAAATTGGTTTCTCATGCAAGTATAGGTCGATTCCACAAAATTAAGAAAATCGGGACCGATAAATCGGCCGGACGATTTATCGGTCCCAATTTATCGGTGCACCCCTATGACTTTGTGTTGCAAACGTATTTTTACCACATCAGTTTCTCTAGTGTTTGCTCCCTCCACTGCTGTTTTTTGAATTTCAGCAGAAAGCAGCGGCTGGAAGAACTGTTGGCTTCTGGGCTGTGTAGTTCTTTTGACATGTGTTACAGTGTAATGAAAAAAAAAAAAAAAAAACTACAAAATGGTGGCGCTTGTCCAAAGTATGTTTTTTGTTTTGTTTTTGTCCTATTGGTTGGTTCCCGCTCTCGTCCTCTCCGGTTAACTTTTTATCCCGTACTGTCCCAATCATCCATCCATCCATCCATCCATTATCTTTACCCGCTTATTCCATTTTGGGTCACGGGGGTCGCTGGTGCCCATGTCCAGCAATCACTGTGCGAGGGGCGGGGTACACCCTGGACGGGTCACAAGTCCATCACAGGGCCACATAGAGACAAACGAGGCAAACAACCATTCACTCTCTCATTCACACCTAGGGACAATTTAGAGTTACCAATCAGCCTAACATGCATGTTTTTGGTCTGTGGGAGGAAACCGGAGCACCTGGAGAAAACCCACGCATGTACGGAGAGAGCATGCAAACTCCACCCAGAAAGGCCCCTGGACCGGGGTTTGAACCAAGGACCTGCTCGCTGAGAGGCAGCAGCTCTACCTGTTGCGCCACCGTGCTGCCTACTGTCCCAATCACATGAGCAAAATTAAAGTTGACTCCTTGGAAGTCCACTGAGAGAGTACAATCAATTTTATACAAGTACAACCTTATGTTGAAAACCTGTGAGTGAGTCTGCAAAAGTCGAACCACAAAGTATCGAGGGACTACTGTATTTTGATATACTGCAGTTGATTCTAATTAATAGCACAATTGTAAAAGGAGACCACACACAATTGGCCAGTACTTTAAGTGTTAGGAATGATACCATACAATACCATTTTATTTATAGAGCACTTAAAACAGCTACAAGGCCAACCAAAGTGCTGTACAGACAGAACAACAGGCAACACACAAAGCAATATACAAAATGAAGGAAATCAGATTATAGACATAAAAACGATGCAGGTAATAAATATGATGACTAACCTGTGCAGAGCAAACAGTTCAAAACACAAATCCTGGGGTTGAAAGCTACTGAATAGTAGTGGGTTTTTAAACGGGATTTGAAAACCGAGAGGGAGGGGGCCTGTCTGACAAGCAGAGGTAACTCATTCCAAAGTCTTGGTCCTGCTACAGAGAAGGCCCTGTCACCTCTGCGCTTAAGACGAGTTCCTGGAACTGTGAGGAGCAACTGGTCTGCTGACCTCAGGGAACGTGGTGGGACATACGGTTGTAGACATACAGGAGTATTTTGAACTTGATTCGAAGGTGAGCCAGTAGCCAGTGCAGGGAGGCCAAAACTGGTGTAATGTGCACTCTTTTGCCTGTACTGGCTAAAAATCGGACTGCTGCATTCTGGACCAGTTGTAGTCATGCAATGGAGGTTTGACTGATACCAAACAGGAGCGATTGTCAGCTACTACCACACCAAACTTTAGCTCAATATTTGTAAAACTGTTAAAAGCATTTTTGTGTTTGCTTAGGCAGCTTAGCAGCAGCGGACAACTTGAATGTCATTTACTACAAAAGTCAATCCCTTGTAGATGATAATTTAATGATTACTTTATGAGAGATTAATTCAAATTTGTACATTAGTTTCTGAGATATTTTGCTAATACAAAGTACTACTGGCAAACAAACACACACACCATTGGGAAAAGACAAAATCTAGAGTCCGATCTTATCATAAAGTTTGTTTTACACATCAAAATAAACAACTTACCATTGCTCTATCCCTATTTTTCATTTTTTACTGGTCATTTAAGGCATATTATTGATGTTTGCATTCATCCCAGACATGTCCATACATCTTTTCCCACTCATGTCTTCTCCCTGACTTGCTCTAAAGCCTCGAACCAAAGACAGGACGTGTCAGCGCTCTGTTGCTGCATTCGGTGCTGCTGTTGCCCAGGTTCAAATGCCCTCAAACTCTGTCGATAATATTGATGTACTCCACAGGCATTTTTGAGTGATCCTGCTGTCACAGAGACATAATGACAGCCAGCGGAGGCCTGATTGGATCTGCACTACAGCAAGGTTGGCCGGCGCACAGCCAAACATTGATAAAGTGTCACCGACTTCAGTACTTTGATTAGCCCTTCGACTAATGCCGTGCTAAGCAGAAACATTACTCTGCCCCTGCTAGCTGTGCAGCTAGAGGAGGGAATGGAGGAGTGGGAGAAGGGGGGCTGACTGAGTGAAAGAGAGAAAATATACTCTACAGGGAAATTAACCAATGTGGATGAAATGGTGTACCAAGGAAATTCTTGGATAAATTAACAACGCAATTACATTACATGACACGCTGCAAGATGGATGAGGAAAACTTGGCTGGTATTGTGTTCTGTTTTCCAAATTGCAATTTATTTGAGGGCTCTAATGGATGCCGTATTAAAACATGTTGGGCTGCGGTCAGATTTCATTGTGTGTCACCCGCATGTGATTGATGACCCTCTCCTCCACGCCTATCGACCCCCACACCCACCCGTGTCCTCTCCTGAAACCTTTTGCTCCTCCCGTGTTCTCTTCTCTCTACATTCGCTGGGAATTTTAAACATTTGCAAAAGGATCCAGAAGGATTCCATTGATTTTCTTATCACTTAATTTCCTTGCTTGCTCCTGCAACGAGGCGATAAATTCCAGGCTGCTCTCAAGCTGCATGTGCTCGAGCTTTCCCCTTCCCTCACCCATTGTAAAACTCTATCAAACACCATTTCCTGGAACCCCAGCCTCTCATCATATCCCTCTGATCTTCCTTTGCCTTTTCATCTGCTTTTGTTCCACTTGCAATGATAGCTCCAGCTCTTCTTAAAGAGAGAAAAAAATGTAATCAGAAGTATTTTTATTGCTGTAGCAAATGCATTAGTGCCTATATGGGACATCTGGAAATCCTCCATTACAAGCATGTTCAGTTATGGCAACATCTTTCACCATTCATAATTACTTAAAGGACAGCAGAAGAAAGGAGCACATGTTATCTTCTTTGAACTTTTGGGAACAGAGTTTTATAGATGGACATCGTTGCTGCTCTTCCCTTTCCAATCGTGCAACATCTTTGTTTCCATGAGGAGAGTGGAGACATTCAGGGTAGAACGTAGTAATGATATTCAGACCAAAAATCAACATGCAAGCACAACCCCTGGATGACATCAGAGACTCCAACATAAAGGCCCATAAACAGCTTCTGTTTTTTCAGGTTTGTTTCAGATGTGAGCAAACAGATAAATAATTAATGAGTTGCACTGAAGGGACACATATTTCACTTAGTGGAAATGGCTTTAATCTAGTCGGCCTGTATTACACTCACAGTCCCTGAAAGAGAATAGCGCTGAGAAAATTATGCTCAAAGAAAGTGCAAAGAATACTGAGCTCACTGGTAAAACTGCCCTAGTTTACAGGAAACCTCTAAAAAGTAGTAAATAAAAAGCAATCTGGCATTAAAATTATTGGCCTAATAAGTTTTGGGACTAAAATATTCTTCTGAATACAAATAATAATAATAATAATAATAAAAGATGTATACACTTTTATTTGCTTACTTTTTAAATAAGTTCAGAAAGCACAAATTAATATCAGTCAATCATAATTACGGTATATGCTATGATTTTTCTTGCTTTTTGGTCGAGATGTAAAGAACACTCGGAGCAGCCACACAACTTTAAACTCCAGTCTTCAACACATCTGCAAAGTAACAGAACTTTTTTTTTTCTAATTCGATATTTATTTACTTATTTCAAGATCCTTGTGGCATTGAGTGAAATTCAGCGTGACTTTCATTTTCCCAAGTCTCGATGGTTAAAATCAAAAACCAGGCTGAGAGTTTTTCTTGGCCATCTCACGGCTTTTAGGGGGTTTATCCAAACAAAGTTTTGGGGTTTGTAAATAGCAAAGCTTATCTTGCCATCGAGGCCTCCAGATGGCTGCTGAGAGAGACCACCTGCTATGGAAATGCCTCTGCGAGGGCTGGGAGGAGAATTATTCAGCTCTCTCCCAGACTCTCACTTCCATACATGCACGCCTTTACAGCTTATGACTGAAGGACGGATGAGAAGAAACCCTTTGCACATTTCCACTTTTTTTGAGTCTTGCGCCACGGGGACTTCCCATCTTCCTTCTCCCCTCTTCCTCACACACTGACCCCCAATAACTCTCCCCTTGACTTTGTCTGCAGAACAAATCGCTGGACAGGGAGGACTTTCCTGCAGGTCCAGATCCATCATGTAAAAAGATGACACCTTTTGAGAAAATGGGGCAAAAGGGAGACGAGGCAGTTTCATGAGAGAAAACATAAGCAGGACTGTGTTCACACGATGGTCGCCAGTGGCACACAGACATTTATACACCAAAGAACAGAGAAGAGGAAAAGAATAATTGCTTACAAAACACAATTTTTGAATGACAGCCTGAAGACCTAAACCAGTTCTCTTGTTTTTAATGGATTTCTTAAAGTGTAAAGACAAAACAATACTTTTTGTTTTGTGCCACACAGCTTGCATAATGATTCAAGCAAACATATATTTCTAACTATTCATAAGCTAAACATCCACAATAAATAGGAAGAAAAATATTCAGACAGTGTCTGTCAGTGAAACAGCCCAAAATGACTTTACAACCATCAATTTTAACATACGGTGTAAATACAGCTTGAAAATTGCAGAAAAATTGGAAAACTTTTATGTTGTATCCCTATTAGGAGTACACTTACTGTATAGGGCGGCTGCGGCTGAGTGGTTAGAACAGTTGTCCTCCAATGCAAGAGTTGGGGGTTTGATTCCACCAGCAGTCACATGCC
>NC_056518.1:8389439-8394101 GCF_014905685.2 Nematolebias whitei | reverse complement strand
AGAACCAAGAGCAGGATCCGAGGAGACCAGGAAACTGTAGACACAAGAATACACGGTAAGAAATCCCTTTCATAAACTCAAAGTACTGGCTAGGGGCACAACTACCAGAGAGGAAGTAATGCTCCAGCGACGAGAAGAGCTTGACTGCAGCCTTATGTAGTGGAGGAGCTCGTCAGGTGGAATGGTCGTCAGCTGTGAATGATTGGCGGCCATCTTGGGGCTGCAGCAAGTTCAACTCTTACAGTACCCCCCTCTTCACGGGTCGCCCCTGGGCGACCCAAGGCGCTTCTCGGGGTGGGCCTTGAAGAAGGCGGTGATAAGGCTGGGGTCCAGTATGAAGGAACGGGGAATCCAAGATCGCTCCTCCGGCCCATAGCCCTGCCAATCCACGAGATACTGGAAGCCCCGTCCCCGGCGACGGACATCCAGAATGGTACGGACAGTGAAGGCAGGATGGTTGTCAATAAGTCGGGCGGGTGGAGGGAGGTCGGCAGGAGGGCACAATGGGCTCTCTGAAACAGGTTTTACCTGAGAAACGTGGAAGGTAGGGTGGATTCTCAAGGAGCTGGGGAGCTGTAGGCGCACAGCCGAGGGATTGATGATCTTGTCAATTGTGAATGGGCCGATGAAGCGAGGAGCCAATTTCCTGGGGGTGTCCTTGAGATGAATGTCTCTGGTGGATAACCATACCTTCTGGCCCTCCCGATAAGAAGGTGCGGCGGAACGGTGACGATCCGCGAACCTTTTGTTTTGAGCCGCTGTGCGAAGAAGAGCCGCCCGTGTTTGGCGCCAGACACGTCTACAACGGCGAAAATGGTGCTGAACAGACGGTACTGATACCTCTGTCTCCTGACTGGGGAACAAGGGAGGGAGATAACCCAGTGAAGCCTCAAAAGGTGACATACCTGTGGCCGAGGAGGTATGTGAGTTGTGGGCGTACTCGACCCACACAAGATGTTGACTCCACGCCGAGGGGTTACGCTCCACAATGCACCTCAGAGTGGTCTCCAGCTCTTGGTTGCATCTCTCAGTCTGTCCGTTTGACTGAGGATGATACCCCGAAGTGAGACTGGTGGACGCCCCCAATGTCCTGCAGAAACAACGCCAAACTTGGGAAATGAACTGCGGCCCTCTGTCTGAGACCACATCAGAAGGGATGCCATGAATCCTGAAAACTTGTTGGACCAAGATTTGCGCTGTCTCCATGGCCGATGGGAGCTTGGGTAGCGGGACAAAATGTGCTGCTTTCGAAAACCTGTCGATGATGGTTAGAATAGTGGTGTTACCTTCAGAAGGGGGCAACCCAGTGACGAAGTCCACTGAAATGTGAGACCAGGGTCGGCTAGGCGTCGGCAGAAGCTGTAGGAGACCGGCAGGAGGCTGAGTACCGGTCTTATTCCTGGCACAAGTGGAGCAGGCTGCCACAAAGTCCTTGACATCTTTAGAGAGCGTGGGCCACCAGAAATGTCTCTTAGTAAGAGACAGCATACGTGCAGTACCGGGATGACAAGAAAGTCTATTGGTGTGGAGCCAGTCAAGTACCTTGGACCTCATATGAGAGGGGACGAATAAAGTACCGGGGGACCAGTGCCAGGATCAGGTTCCTTCAGGTGGGCCTCACGAACCTCTTTCATAATAGGCCAGGTAAGGGCTCCGACGATGCAGACCGGGGAGATGATGCCCTCCACAGGTTCCGGAGTGTCTGGAGGAGAAAACTGGTGGGAGAGAGCGTCAGGCTTGATGTTCTTGGTACCAGGTCGGAAAGTCAGTGTGAAATTGAAACGGTTGAAAAATAAGGACGAGCGTGCCTGTCTGGGGTTTAACCGTTTAGCCTCTCTCAAATATGTGAGGTTCTTATGGTCTGTCCAAATCAGGAAGGGAGTCTCTGTGCCCTCAAGCCAATGGCGCCATTCCTCCAAAGCCAATTTAACAGCCAACAATTCTCTGTTGCCCACATCATAATTTCTTTCTGCTTGAGACAATCGGCGGGAAAAAAATGCACAGGGGTGTACCTTGTTATCCAATAGCGACCTCTGGGATAGAACCGCCCCGACTCCTGTATCAGATGCATCCACCTCCAGGATAAACTGCCTTGTGGGGTCTGGATGACAGAGAATGGGTGCGGATGAAAATAAATCCTTCAGCTTACCGAAAGCAGCGTCGGCCTCAGGAGTCCATTTAAATGCTCTGGTCGTAGAGGTAAGCTGAGATAGGGGTGCGGCGATGCGGCTGTAATTCCTGATGAAACGCCTATAAAAGTTTGCAAACCCCAAGAATCGTTGCAATTGTTTCCTTGTTTCCGGAACTGGCCACTCCACCACTGCCTTAATCTTCTCAGGGTCGGTCCTGAAAAACCCCTCCCCGAAGATAAACCCCAAAAAGGACACGGATGAGGCATGGAAATCACATTTCTCGCCCTTCACAAAAAGTTGATTCTCATAAAGCCTTTGTAGAACTGCTCTAACATGGTGAACGTGTTCCTCCTTGTCTCTAGAATAGATTAGGATGTCGTCGAGGTAGACGAAAACAAAGTCCCCAATAAAATCCCTTAACACATCGTTGACCAAAGCCTGAAATACTGCAGGAGCGTTAGTGAGCCCAAAAGGCATTACCAGATACTCGAAGTGACCCAACGGGGTTTTGAATGCGGTTTTCCACTCATCTCCTTGTTTGATGCGAACCAAGTTGTATGCATTGCGTAAGTCCAGTTTAGTGAAGATGGTGGCTGGTTGTAACTGCTCTTGAATGGAATTGATTAATGGAAGGGGGTATTTATTTTTAATGGTGATGTTGTTGAGTTCACGGTAATCGATGCAGGGACGCAGAGACTTGTCCTTCTTAGAGATAAAAAAAACCCCTGCACCTAGAGGAGAAGTCGATGGCCGAATAATCCCTGAATCGAGGGATTCCTCAATGTATGACCTCAAAGCCTCCCTCTCAGGACCGGAAATATTAAAAAGGCGGCTAGAAGGCAGAGCGGCTCCCGGAAGGAGGTCGATGGAACAATCATAATGGCGGTGAGGAGGTAGTGATAGGGCCCTCTGTTTGTTAAAAACAGGAGCTAAATCGTGATACTCTGGAGGAACACTGGACATGTCGGTTTCACAGGACTCTAATTTGGGCTTGGACTTGTTTGAGATCCCTGAGCGAAGGCAGCACCTTAAGCACTTGTCGCTCCACCCTTCTACCCTTCCTAACTCCCAATTAATATGAGGATTATGAGTCTTAAGCCAGGGGTACCCAAGGATTAATTGAGAGGTGGGCGACTCAAATACAAAAAAACTAGTGGTCTCATGATGGTTGCCTGAGGTTATTAAATGAAGGTCAGCTGTCTTAAAATTGACCTGGGCCAAAAATTCCCCTGTAACCCCAGCAATAGAGATTGAATCAATCCTTTTGACTGGAAGGGAGAACTCTTTAACCAAATCTTGAGTGATTAAATTTTGTTCGGCACCTGAATCGATCAAGGCTGTGACAGGAAAACGATCTTGATTGATAATAATTACAGTGGGTAACATAAGTCTTAAAGGAGGGGAGATTGATGCCGTGCCCACCTGTTTCCCCCTCTTTATTGGTGGGCGTTGGAGTTTCCCTGAAGCGGACAGGAGGCTACAAAGTGACCGTTCTTCCCACAATAAATACACAGACCCAAACTTCGACGTCTCTGCCTCTCTTGAGGAGTCAAACGGGTATGACCAATCTGCATTGGTTCGGGCCGATCAAACTGTGAATTAGAAGACTCCTCCTGGGATTTGTAGTTCTCTGGGGTAAAACTGTAGTTGTACGCCCCACTCCGCTGTTCTGTGGAACCGGAAGGATTCTGGGAGTTGTAGTTCCGCTCCTTCCGGCGCTCCCGGAAGCGTTCGTCGAGAGATATTGCTAAGTTAATTAGCGCGTCGAAGCTAGACGGCTCGTCACGAGCGGCGATTTGATCCTTCACATAATCGGACAGTGAATTCAAAAAGGTACCTTGCAAGGCCCTGTCGTTCCAACCTGTTTGGGCCGCCAGGATGCGGAAGTCGAGAGCGTGTTCTGACGCCGGTCGCCGGCCCTGCCGTAATCCCAGCAGACGCTTCTCGGCGTTGGATTGCTGCAGCGGACGGTCGAATATTCTACAAAACTCGGTGAGTAGAGAGTCAAAAGACACAGTCTCAAGTTCATGGTGGTGAAGAAACGAAGTAGCCCATTTTAGAGCGTTTCCCTTGAGTTGGTTAATGAAAAAGTTTATTTTAGCTATGTCAGAAGAATAATACTGAGGAGCCCCCTTAAAGGCGAGTTTGCATTGTAACAAAAATCCTCTGCATTGATCAGGGTCTCCAGAAAAAAGTTCGGAGGGTTTTACAAACAATTGTTGATTTGTGGAATGACTTACAGGGCTGAATTCGGTAGGACTCGGCAACGGCGAAGCTGCGGCTGTGGGAGAAGGAGAAACAAGTTGTCTGTTAATAGCATGAACCCTGCATCCAAGTTCCAGTAAGTTTGCCTGGGTGCTCTGTTGTTGGGCCATAATTTTCTTAAGAACCTCTCCAAAATTGTCCATGTTCTCAACGTTAGCGGATGATGATGCTTGTTCGCTTCTGGTTTCGTTCTGGGTATGGTCTGGCTGGAGCATTATCTGTTATGATACGGACTACCCAGTGGGAACGAGAACCAGAACGACAA
>NC_056518.1:8385074-8389339 GCF_014905685.2 Nematolebias whitei | reverse complement strand
ATATATATATATATATATATATATATATATATATATATCTTTCTCTTCGCTCTTATATTGTTTTAATTTTTTAATGTATTTTTCTTTTATTTTAAAATTTTAACATTTCAATTTTAATGTTTAGTTAAGATTAAATTTTTATTTACTATATTTGTTATTTAAATTTGTAATTTTTGAATCTGTCCAGAGGACCTGACCTAACTTTGTTAGATTTTTCTACCTGGATTATCGATCATGCATCACAATATAATTTTAAGTTATTTCCTAACAAAACAAAAAAAATCCTAGCAGCATGACAAAAGTTTAGAAAGTGCAAAATGTTTTTTTCCCCACCATCTTTAATCTGTTATTTTATGCTACATTATCTATTTTTTAATCTACAAATTATAAGGAAGCTTAACTGTTCAAAGCTGCATGCATCACCTCAGAAGGCCTTTTGCCCTCTGCAGTTTGGACTGTGACACAGTTTGCACGACCTTGTTTGTTGTCCTCATTCTGGCTCTCCACTTCCCCACCTCTGGGTGTCTGTGTCTGCCAGCAGAGCAAACACTCACTGTCAGTCATTTTTCTGTCAAACGGCTCAGAGGCTTCCCTCAGGAAGAACATCTCCAATCAGGCAACTTTTTTCCTCTTGTCTCCTGAACAGCATCCCAAAGCTCGTGGCCCACTTCAGTCTCTCATAGAGGGGACACAATTGAAGGGAAGTTTGTGATGAAAAGAGAAGTTTGCTGAGGCGCATGGACAAGTGGTGACGCAGGAGCTCCATTTTTCATATAGATTCATGACGGTCTGCAATGAAGGAGCAACTATCTGGAAAGTCTGCACCTAAAACCTCCCATTGACATACTTTTAATTGATTTTATATTCAAGTTATAGCAACAATTTAGAAAAATATAGAGCTTTAAGAATGGCATCAAGTATTGACATTTAAAAAAAAAACCTGAAATATCTTCACTTAACATGATTTTATGGGTTTGTTGCAAAAGCCCATTAGAAGGATTAACTCAGACATTTAGAAAAAGAACTATTTCTATATTATTGCTGTATTTTTAGTAAATTTTCATTACAGAAAAGGAAAATATCTGGGCTGCATTACTGCAATGTTTTTGCCCCAGATGTGCTGACATTTTAAAATAACTAAAACCTTTCCTGCTCTATTTTTATTTGTTAATTGATTTAGTCTATAAGCTGTAATACGTCTTCATCTGTCAGTTCAACATGCATATAATGTCATGATGCATGCTGCACACACCTTTAAACAGCTACTGCACCAGTAAAGTATTAGCGGCACCATCTTAGGCTTTTAGCACCTCCGGCGAAGCTCAGTGCTCAACACGTTTAAGTAAAAGCAACTCAAGAAGCTCTGTATCATGTCAGTGTGTGTTTGCTTGTGTCAGGAGGCGTCATGCAGTAACCAGGCTGCCGGTTATAGAAGGAAATGAGAACTGCTAGGAGGATTTCTCACACCTCATTAGATGACTCATGATAAAGAATCAGGGATCTTCTTTGCTTTTTGGCAACCAGGAAAGGACAGAAAAAAAAGTAGGCGCATAACCAGGAAGGTGCTTCCAGGAGAACGTTACGCAGGTCATCCACCCGAGTCTGGAACATGTCTGCTTTTCTTCTGTTCTTCATTTGTTTGTTTGTTCATATCATGCATCTCTTCTTCTTCAAGTCTTGTTTTGATTAACGGTCTGCTCATCAGTGCAAATCACAGCTGTGGCTGGTGCGCTTTCTACTTTCACCACTTGCCTGAAGCTACCCGGACAGCAAACACAAGTCTGCAACAACAGCATCCTCATGGGGATGTGCTGACTGTGTGGAAAGAAAGCAGTGAAGTGCTCCACTTATTAATGCTGTTCCTCTCTTAGCTCAGTTAAATGTACTTCTTGTAAAGTTTTGAAGACCGGTGAAACCTGTGCTGCTGTGCACAGCCTAGTCACACGTAAACAGCTGGAGTGATGGAAAATGGGTCAACGATGGGGTCGCTCATAAAAAAAGGTGTCTGGGATTAAGTCAGACACTTGTGATGTATTTGTACACATTTACCCTCAGATTTGTTTGGTAAAGAATATAGAACAGTTTCCACCTGGATTCAGCTGAGTGTTTTGTTTACATTAAGTGCGTACCTGCATTTCAGAATTGAATATCAACATATCTGGAATACTGCTGGAATAAACTTTTCCAAACTGCACCATTTGATATAGTTCAAAATAAACATTTATAGTTTAATTTTGGCAAAGACCACTTTTAATATAATGTTCCGTAAATGTTTTTATGCTCTACGTCACCATGTGCTTGTCTGTGCGGGGTGTTTTTTGTTTCATTATCAGGGTCTTTCTTCTCAGCCAAGAAGAAAGAGTCATGTTCTTAAACAAAGCTAAGTAGACACATCTTAATGGAAGTAACTAATAATGATAATGTGTTTTTATTATGTTCTATTGTTGGTTCTTGTGAATGTATGATGAATGTAGAGTGTGTCAAAGGAGAATTTCTGCCACAGTTGTGGTAGAAAATAAAGTTTTATCTTATCTTATCTTATCTTATCTTATCTTATCTTATCTTATCATATCTCATCTTATCTTAACATTTAATATTTCAAACCATAAAACCAGTTAAGCAACAAGAACTAGAATACAAAACACTTGTTTACTCTAAAATTTAAAACCAAGTGTGTTTAAAAAAATGACCTAACAGTTTAATTACAGTACCTTGAAGGAACCCAGAGAAGCACCGTTTCATCTAAAAGTATCCTTGAATATCAACAGTGGTAGTTTACAGTACAGTACAGTACAGTACAGTACCGTACAGTACAGTACAGTACAGTACAGTACAGCAGCATTTATCCTAGTCCCAACTAAAATCTAATATTCACTCTTTGTTTCACACCATTTAATTTTATACCAACACTTTAGCAAAATATGTGACTCTAAAAACTAGATGCTCTCATTTTTTTACTCATTTTACAAAACGTTAAGATTGAAAGCAGTTTTACAGCAAACATTTTTTTTACAGGGATTTTGAAGATTTAAATTCCATTAAATACTTTGTAATAAAATAAATATCTGCCCTGTAAATAAGGTAAACAGGAAGACAATGACACGGTCGCCTTCCAATAAAGTGTGACTCTCTTTGACTTGCTGTCATGGGTTATTTATTTATTGTCTTATATATTAATAACCCGAGTAAAAAGAAAAACAATCAGCTGAGTTACACTGATGAAGCTAAAGATGCTGCTTTTAAATGGGGCTGTGTCAACTAAGTGGTTGCCAATTTAGCGGTTACGTCATATGCAGTCACTTTTACCTGCAGCAAGTTGCCATGGTTTCCACTTTGTAAAGCCTTCTTAATACTTAACCTTTGTTTCCTCCCTCTCCCTGTCTCCTTCCATAAAGCTGGCATTTGTGCACCTGCTGAAGATTAAAGCATGCTTGATGGTCTGGAGCTTTTTCCAAAGTGGCAGGGTCGAGAAGCAGCCCCTTTCTATTAGCAGACATGAGTATGTGTGCTCAGGACTCGTGCTTTCTTCTCAGATTTACTCCACATCTTAGAATCTGACCATTCTGCTGCTTCACCACAGAGCCAGCGTTGAGTAATGTAGGCACAATATCTCGTGCTCAAATCCCTTTAAATGATGCTTTTGAAGTAGTATTTTTCATTAATGTTTTTTTTTTTTTTTAATAAAACGCTTTTTTTTCTATGTTCTGACATTTTTAGCAGTATCCTGTGTTGTACCTTTCTGCCCTCACATCTTAATGCAGTTGTTTTTATTCCACACAGCACAGATTGTATTTGCTGTAATGCAGAAATATCATTCAGCTTCATGCCTCCCTCTCAAACATTATCATCCAAATAAACGCAGGAGAACAAAAGGATTAAAAGTGATGTTTGGCATGAATTTAAATCAGCTTGAGAGAGCATCCTACCACCTAACCTCACAGTAAAAATGATCAAAGTAATAAATGTAGTCCATTACTAACATGTGGAGAGGAAATTAGAGCAAACTGACTTAATAAATAATTCTAGTTCATTGTTGAGCACATTCAGTGACCAAATTAAATATATATAATTATATATATAATGCAAAGCAGAACTTTTTTCTTTTTCTTTATAGTACAAGTTCAAAAGTTCAGTTGAAGATGAAATTACAATGATTTATACAAGCACACAAAGTGATGCATATTTTCCTATTCATTCATTTTGTATAAACATACATACACATACATATATATATATATATATATATATATATATATATATATATA
>NC_056518.1:8370573-8384974 GCF_014905685.2 Nematolebias whitei | reverse complement strand
ATATATATATATATACATACATACATATCTATATATATATATATATACATTGACCAATGCTTATATATATATATGCTATAAATGTACATTTTTCTGCAGAAGGTTTGGGAGCTTAAGTGTAAACATGTGTCATTTTATAATAGATTTATTTTAAGGTATTTGATTTTTGTTTTACCATCAAAGCTAAAAATCCTTGTACAAACAACATTCAAGGAAAGATGCGTAGTTGTGTTTTTGCCTTACACACTCAGATAATGGACATTCAGTGGCTGCAAAACATCTTCTTCTTTTTTTTCAGACTATTTCCTTATCAGATGCAAGCCGTGTGAAGGTGCGTTCAAAATACCATGAAATGCAGAAAACAGCCGTGGTTACTCAGTTCATTCTTATTTCAGATTAGCTTTTTTTTAAAGGATTATATTTCTCCAATATGCTCATATTCATCATCTTTAAGGGAATTTGGCACAATGAACAGTGAAAATGAAGCTGCTGTGAATTTAAAGAGCTGTAAAATATCAAGATTTAACACAAAAATGTTTGATTCACACTCTCTCCTTCTCCCTATGTGGTGGCAGGCTTAAGAGAGAGAAATGAAAAGCAACGCTATCTCATTGTTTCCAAAGCAGATTATCTGTGACTTCAAAACCCCCACTTTAGGCAACACATTGCTGTGCAGAATCTGAGCCTCCTCTCTGCTTCACATCAACCAGTGCAAACCACTGGAGGAAGGTAGAAGTCTGCACTGACAGCATCTCGTGTCAACAGTTTGACTTTAAACGTAAAACGTTTGCAAAGTCACTGGCTGTGAATTTGTCATCATGCTGCAACAATAAAAACTTTCTTTCGGCTACTCCCTTCTTCAGTGGATACCAGAGCAAGCGGACTCGCGGGAAAGATTTGGCAATTGTTTTACGTTGATGCCCATCCTGATGCAACCTGGGCTCAAACCCAAACCTCAGGGTTACAAGACCGAGGCACTGACCACCGAGCTACAGCAGTTTTGACAATATACTCAAATATGGATGTGGGTTTGTTTCATGTTCATTTTGACATAGGAATGGAATCATGGGAATGCATGGCCTTGTGGTGAGCTCTCTTTTGTACTTTTACTTCATTTTTAAAAATGTTTCCAATGCCCCCTTTGTCCATCCTTCCATTTTTACCATCCTATGCACGCACAAACTTTAGGACAAACGCTGTACTGACTAAAGATTGAACAACTACATATTTCTTTAAAGTCGACATTAACATGATAATAGTTGAGTTGACGTCGACTAGTTGATGACATCATGGGAACTCTAGATGCTAAAAAAGAATATTGAAAAAAAAACGCAAAAAACTGTCATTTATTATTTACCTAGAAAAGAACATCAAAACATCTGGAGCGTATATTTATGCTCCTAACATTTATCATACTGCAAATAAGTAACAGGAAAACAAAACTATTATAATAATCAAGTGTTATTTATTGTCATCAATGCATGTTCCCATACAATGGCGAAATTGGCTCTCTGCATGTAACCCATCCACCACCATGTGGAGCAGTGAGCAGCTATGGAAAACGCTGAGGAGCAACTGGGGATAAGCGCAGCGGTGGTGGATTCTTCACCGGTGGTCCACACCATTGTTTTTCATTTTTATTTTATTTAGTGGATTATATAAAATAAAAGTAAACACTATCCACCACTGCCAGTGGTGGTGGGATCCCACCGTGGATTAAATAAAATCAAACTAAAATGACATCATCTTTAGTGAAATACTTCCACACTGTTGATGAATTTCGATCTGTTTGAGAAGACATGCCCTGCTCCTCGCCCTCCATCTGTTTGGAAGAATCCGTTTTGTAGCCAGCAGCCCGGCGCTGATCACGTGACACCAGCACCGACTGCAACTAGTCGACGTGAATTTTTAAAATTCGCCACATGGCCACAATCAACTAGTCGACTAGTCTATTCAGCTGACACGTAACAGAACCGTCCTCCCAGAACCTTTGTACTTTAAGAGGAAATGCAATGATTGAATTGAACTAGAACAGAATATAAAACAAGCTCAAGGTGAATCACATAAAGTTTTAGTAATTTTCATTGAACAAATCTTTCAGCCTCTTCCTCGCTCCTTAAAGCCCCTTTGTTTTAATCATTACCATTCAGGGGGTACAGATGTTCCATTTCTATATTAATAAATAAGTCTTAATAAAGTGAAAGACTATCCAGGACTTCTAAAATTAGATTTTTCAGGGAAACCTATGCAACTGAATATGTGTGCACTACAAAACCCATAAATGTTAAATATTTTATTGTCACAGCAGTCTTTGTAGTGTGTAGTTTGATTTATTCAGAATAAGGTTTTGCATCATTGCCAGTCTTAATTAAAAATAACACTTGGCGCAAGCTATAAATAACCAATGCTCCTGTCATATTTGGGCATATTGACATTATGGCTGTTTATGTAAATCATGTTAATGGTTAATGGAGCATCTGCTTCTTGAAGGGGTGCTCCATTTCATAGCAGAATATTTAAACCACTTATATTTACTTTGAATGAAGTACCGAGGTGTAGGTATAAATGCAGGACTAACACTCATCGAGTTCTGCTCATTAAGCACAAAATAATTAATTATTTGGTAATAGGTGTTTTATAGTAAAACCTATCAACATCTCCTGCTAACAGTTTTATAAGAAAGTTGCTGTTTCCCCCAATTTCCACTGTATATTTTTATCCGATAAAACAACTTTAGACTTCTGCTGTGTCACTGTCTCCCTCCCTCATGGCCACAGCCTCCCCTGCCTTAGTAACTGACACATCTTTATTCAGAACTGTCCCCGTCTGGGGGCCGAACATCAATCGGCTTTGTGTTTGCAGCCGCTGCCTCACTGTGCTGCCCTGCTCTGCTTCTCGCCTCTCTGGGTGCAGCTTTGTTATTGAACTGTGTCTGGCAGTCTCTCGTCTCTCATGCTCCAAAATCATGGCCCATTTATTCTAACACAATTATTACTGAAGCCTGGCTGAGCAGAGTGATAGATGGTACTTTGTTAGAGTGCTGCTATTACTGGTCAAGCACAGAGGCCCAGATTAGGCCCACATGTACGCTGGAAGACAGACACAGGCAGTCCAGAATTATCCAAATTTATGATGGGTGACACCTTAGTAATTAACGTGACTGTGTGGGGCAGTAAAAAAGATGTGAACATGAACAGTGTGACTAATTGAGGAGTGATGGTGAGGTTGGTTTATTGTGTGTGGTTTATTTCAACATGGATCATAAATTACAACACAAAGAGGACAAAAGGTGTAAGAGAAGAGAGTGTGGAAAGAAAAGCAGGAGAGGGTTTGTGCTGGTTCTGAGCTGTCCCTTATTTATGCTCCTATAGACCATTAGACTGCTGGAGGACGCAATGACCACATTTCCTCACTCTGCTGCTGTCTTTACATACTCTACTCTGCCTGTTTGCATTTGTAAGTATTTCTGTCTTATGTGTTTTTTGTCTTTTTTCCAATAGAAAGTAAGTGACGTCACGTATGCTGCAGTATGGCAGCACTGATGTGAGATCTGCTTCATCTCGCTCTTTTTTTTGTTCCTGTTGTTTTTGTTTAAACTTTTTTGCACCTGCACTGCACACCCACGGATATGGGTATGACCGTGATGCACTTTTGGAGTATTTTTGTGTCGCTGCCTTGCTATGGTGCCATCATGGTTCAGTTCCCAGCCCCCTTCCAGCCTCGGACTCAGACTCCGGCCTGTCATGGCGGCCGTCTCCATGACCCTCCATCTGCCTGCACGGACTTGTAGATTAGCACACAGATAGAAGTGGAAGTTTAATTCCTGAGGACAGAATGGACTTCTAAGGGATGTTGGACACCACAGATGAGATACTACAATTAGACAGAGATTTTTTTTTCTTTTTTTCATTTACCCTTTATTTATACAGGTAGTCTCCTTGAGCCACGAGAACTCATTTTCAAGAGAGACCTGTTTAGGGAGCAGATGGTGGGGGTTAAGGGCCTTGCTCGGGGGCCTTGCTTGGGGGAGTGGGGCGAATGAGGGTGGAGGGAGGTGTGAGTGTTTCACCTTTTCCACCCACATTTTGATGTTGACGGTACCAGGAGGTGAACCTGCGACTTTCTGATCACAAGCCATCTTCTAACCTCTGCGCCACCACTCCCCCATTAGACAGAGAATACAGCCACCCCCCCTCTCAGGATCTAATGAAAAAATGTTTGTTACTTCAAACTGAATTTAGTACTTTGTCTATTCAGCAGACAAAATATTTAATCTCTAAATCTAGACAGGGTTGCTCTGAGCATATTGAAAGGGATGGACGTTTGTTCACGCTAACCAATCTATTACAGTAATAAACAATGACCTATGAAAAGGGGGCTGCATGTCATGACAATGCTGAAATTAATATTTTTTTAGTAAATTTTACCATTCACTGTATATGATTGGGGCAGCATGGTGGCACAGTTGGTTGAGCTGCTGTCCCTCAGCGAGCAGGCTACCCTGTTTCAAATCCCAGTCCGGGGGCCTTTCTGGGTGGAGTTTGCTTGTTCTCTCCGTGCATGTGTGGGTTTTCTCTGGGTACTCCGGTTTCTTCCCACATAACAAAAGCATGCATGTTAGGGTAATTTGTAGTTCTAAACTGTTCCTAGATGTGAGTGAGAGAGTGAATTATTGTCTTGTTTGTTTCTATGTTGCCATGTGATGAACTTGCGACCTGTCCAGGGTGTACCCTGCCTCTTGCACAGTGATTGCTTGACATGGGCACCAGTGACCCCCGCAACCTGAAAAGGAAGAAGCAGGTAAAGATAATGGATAGATGGATAGATGGATGTATACGACTGAGATGGATGTATACGACTGAGTCATCAGCTAGCTTATCGGACATAGAGAGCTTTCTTGGAGATCTTGAGCTGCCTTCAGTGAATCGTGCTCTTGTTTGGGATTTGGAGAGGGAGCACTCGTTGGCTGAGATAAACTCCACAATCAATGATATGCAAAATGTGAAATCCCCTGGACCAGATAACTTCCTATCTGAATTTTTAAAGAAATTTTCAAGTCTACTCTCACCCTTATCAAGGTCGGTCTTTGAGGAGTCACTTGCTGCACAGATATTACCACTGTCCATGCATCAAGCTGTAATCTCGCTGATACCTAAGAAAGATAAAGACCCTCTAAATTGTGGCTCATATAGACCTACAGTATATCGCTTTTAAAAACTGGTGTAAAAATCCTTGCAAAGGTCCTTGCAAAATGACTTGAGTGGGTAGTCCCCACAATTTTCCTGTCTGACCAGACGGGATTTGTTAAAAACTGTCAGGCTTTCTTCAATGTTAGGCGGCTGCTTGTGTGCTGTACACTCTTAGTCCACCCAAACACACCTATAATGAAGTTATTCTTTCATTAGATGCGGAGAAAGCATTCGACCAGTTGGAGTGGGGCTACACACATAATTTTCTGTGTGTAGACCTCTTCGAGATTTTAAAGTTATTTAAATTTTGTCCCAAATTCATATCATGGGTGAGGCTGATATATACATCCCCAAGCTGGCAGTCTACACTAACTGAAACATATCTTCCTATTTTGAACTGCAACAAGGTACAAGACGGGGTGCCCACTTTCACCACTTCTGTTTGCATTATAGATAGAACCACTAGCTGTAGCTTTACGGCAAAACTCCATCATTAAGGGGATAAATCGACTAGGTACAAAACATAAGAGGTTTTTTTATATGCTGACATCATGCTTTTGTATATATCAGACCCTCTTACCAGCATTCCTGAGTTACTTACTTTGCTTAAAATATTCAGGAAAATATCTGGCTATAAGGTTAATCTTCAAAAGAGCGAGCTGATGCCTGTGACCTCTATAGAAAAGAAAGTCTTGAACACTGTACTTTTTAAAATTAGTTTAAAAAAATCTTGGGATTTGGGTAACTTGAGATCACAAGAACCTCTTTGAAACTAATTATCTCTCATGACAAACCTTAAGCAAGACATTGCTAGATGGCAATCCCTGCCTCACATGCTGGGGGGCAGAATAAACTCTGTAAAAATGAATATCCCACCTAAATTTCTATACCTGTTTCAGAATCTGCCAATCTTCTTTACTAATGCTTGACCAATCTGGGGTTCTGTCAAAAGATTTGGAACACTTAGCAGACCTTTATGTTATATGGGGAAAACCTGTCAATGCCTGTTTAATTTATTTATGTGTGTGTGACTGATCTGATGTGGGAGGGGAGGGATGGGAGGGTTATCTTATTTTATTTTTGTGTGTGTATTCTGGGTGTTCTGTTTTTTGTTTGTATGTTCAAAATAAAAATATATAAATAAAAATACTTAAAAAAAATGTTTTGAGAATGGATTAGTTTAAAAACAGCAGCAATCCATTAGGATTTTGAGCTACAGTATTTGGTTATCCATTGCTCAATTTCTGTAGATTGAGGCTATTCAAAAAATCATCTACAACAAGCAAGATATTAATTGTACATAACCCCTTCTCAAAACATCTAAATATACATTTTAATACTATAAATTGAGCATTATCATCAAAATTGGCCATGGATTTATTTAATCAACAACTAACCTTTCACATGCTGGACTGTAGTTTTAGGTTATGATCCAGTGGAATTTAGTATGTTGACTGCAAAATTAACCTGTTCAAGGGCAAAGAGGGGTGAGAGGACGTTTGGGTGGAATGAACATATGGACTTTATAGTTTGTGAGCCAATGGCCTCCCAGCTCGCTCCACAGTGATGCACACACTCCTGGACTGGAGGAACATCGCTGCCTGCATGTCAATGAGCTTGATTCCCTGTTAAGCAACTGAGCTTGCTAGTCTCTTATAACACACACACTGGGTGCCATCTGCACCCTGAATAGGCTGCTCTGAGGGTGTGTGCACAAACTATTGGAGTAGAGGTGGTGGTGGTGGAGAGGGTAAGTGAGAAAGCAAGTGCTCTCAAGAGTATGAGCTGTGTTTAACCCAATGCACATGCCTGTCTTGCAGCCCCATGCTTTGAGGAACACAGATCATTGAGAAAAAGATCTATTTTTAGTCATGAAACAGGGAGGAGGTAAGCAAGAGATGTGCACTTGGATGCATGTGTGTGTGTATACACTTGTTTGTTATTTTGTGAGGACCATTTTTGACCACATACTACATTGTGAGGACCGATGGCTCTTTGTGAAGACCAAAGCCTGGTCCTCATAAGGTTCAAGTGTTGCTGATGGGTTAAGGGTTAGGTTTAAGACTAAGGTATGAATTGAGGATGGGTTAGGTTTAAGATAAAGGTCAGGGTTAGGCTATAGAAATGAATGAAAAATGAATGGAATTCAATGCAAAGTCCACGTGCATGCAACTGTTACACACACACACACACTGATGGAATGTTGTGTGCTGTTTATTATACCAGATCCCTGCAGTAAAGAACATCGAAGAGCAGTCCTGTGTCCGTGACCTGATTTTACCCACACTTGGTTATACCAGTGAAGAGAAACAATGCCGAGGGTTACACGGGCTCTTATGTGTTGGCTACAAAAAAAGTGGAGCTCCTTCAGCCCGGGAGTTACGAAGGAAGTCCATATTGGTAAGGAAGAAAAGATGTCTGGGGGCTTTGGATGGACCTATAGGTGGCCACAGAAAGTGTCCATTCTGCTCAGGTTCGGCTTGAAGGAAACAAAAGAAATCATGGCAGCGCAATGCAATTATAAAAGGATGGATGGAGGGGAGGCTGCTGCTTTTATGGGGAAAAACCGAGCAGCTTAGATAGTGAATGAAGGCATTTAAAAAGCTTTATAAATTTTAATAAAATTATATTATTAAATTATTAAATTAAAGCTTTATATAAAGAAAATGAAGAAGACAAAGGAGATGACTGTGGACTTCAGAAAGAACAAATACACCTACACTCCCCTGAACATAAGATCTGCAGTGGAAGTGGTCTCCAGCTACAAGTACTTGGGTGTACACCTGAATGACAACTTCAGCTGGAGCAACAACACCACCAGCCTGATCAAGAAAGCTCATCAGAGACTCTACTTCCTCAGGCGGCTGAGGCGAGCTGGTCTGGGAAGCTCAGTCCTCACCTCCTTCTACAGGTGTGCAGTGGAGAGCATCCTGTGCTCCAGCATCAACGTGTGGCATGGAGGCTGCACAGCTGCAGAAAGAAAAGCTTTGCAGAGAGTGGTGAAGGCTGCACAGAAGATGTTGGAGTCAGTCTCCCCACCATCACAGACATCTACACCTCCAGATGCAGGAAGAGGACCACCTGCATCATGAAGGAACCCACTCACCCAGCACACACACCTTTTGCCCCGCTCCCCTCAGGAAGGAGGTTGAGGAGCATTAAGTGTAGAACCACTAGACTGAGGAACAGCTTCTACCCTGAGGCTGTTAGACTCATGAATCTCTAACCGGGATAATCATTGTGAAAAATCACATCATGTTGCTGCTGATCTGTTTCATGTTGCTGCTGATCTGTTTCATGTTGTTGTGTTCATTCATACTCATCTGCTCACACAGACTCATGTTTGTGCTGCTGCTCGACGTAATGTTTTTATGCTATTAGTGTTAGTGTGCATTTAGCTGATGTTTTTCTTAGTTCATATCTTAGATCTTATTACTGTTTTTCTTTTACATTCTATTGTTGGATGTAACTGGGACCCTGTGTACACAGTCTCATCCCACCACATGTACCACATATGGTGTGTAATGACAAATAAATCTCTGACTCTGACTCTGAAACTATAACTGGAGTTATAATGTTATTACACCCAGCTATCAAATGAGGATGCTACCTCCGGGGGCTGTATGTGACAAAAATGCGCCTTTTTTTCCTTTTTAAAGTTATGAGTCACAAATGTTTATTTCTTTAACTTTGCCCACATGATGTTTTTTACACTGACCTGGCTGTCTTGCCATTGCATCTCAATGTACAATCAGATAGTGTCCAGTTGCAGGTGGAGGATTTTAGCACATGTCACGTTTATCTCTGTATAATTGGTGTATTTTAACATCCCCTTGGGAGGTGGTGGGGGGTGGGGGGTGGGGGGGGTCACCCAGCCATGTGGCTCACCAATCACACGCAGAGCAGCCGAGTGATTTTTGAAAAGCAGAAGAAGAAATGTTCCAAGCCAATCATGTGGTGGAGGGAAGTTATGCACAGTGTGAGATCACCACCAAACTCAGGCATACTTGCAAACTTGTCACTTTTTTTGCAAAATTTGCAGATTTCAACCTAAAATATGTAATTTACATGACTCGTAATCTTAACTCCCTCTAAACTTCTTTCCATCTTTAAACTTTTCTATCAAGTAGAAATTCTCCCAGATATTTAGAAATGTCTGTGTAAAGTGCTTATTCACATCCGTGTGGGTAAAAGATCATAGTTGTACAGTTTTATAAATGTCTGTGGTGCAGCAACGGAAAATCATGGCCGTATGATTTTTCCTGATTGATTGCTTTGTTGTTATTTTCATAATTTGCCAAATTAATGTACATGTTTGATGTTAAATTTGATTCTGTAAATAAATGACCGCATTCATTTTGATGGGTCAAATTTAAATGACGTCTCACTTTGCATTTCCTTAAATTCAGTGCACGTTTTATTCAGTCCAGAAAAATGAGGAACTCGCGTTAAATGATGAATATATCCCAGCATCTGTTCGTCTACACTGGTGGCCCGTCACGTGCTCATAAATGGACTGTAACTCGTGTGCTAATTGATTTTCATGTTGGCATGTGTTGTAAAATAGCAGTTGAATCCGTGCGTCTTTACGCAGCGCAATTGGAGCTGCGCGCTTGTGTTACGCTGGCAATGTTTTAAAAGCTGAAATTGTGTCATTGAGTCTTTATAAAGCTGAATTGTACGTCTGTATGTGTAACATAAGCTGGCTTTGAGCTGTGGAAACGCTTTATTCTGTTTAAACTGTGTTCCAGACGCTGTTCTGGTCCGTTTCGGTTCTTTGGACCGGCTCGGTTCTGAAACGGGTTCGAACGAGTTGTTAAATAGCTAGAAAGACGTTTTGTCACGGAGCGCCGTTCTCTGTGCAGCTCAGGGGGTTGATTCGTTACATTTTTAGCAGAGAAAGTGCATTTTGATGGTTTAAAAGACGATAAGTGATGAAAGAGTTTCAAGCTAAATTAACATGGTTGCTAACGCTTCGTGGTTGATGTTTGCTGCTTTGGAAAGCTCTGATTTGCTGAGAAAGGTTGACTGACGTCACCTCCCCTCACCCCTACGCTGCGTCATTGGTTGAGAAAGACCGTGTGTAACGTTCTGATTGGATGAGGGAAGTGTCAATCACGTCACCCGGAAATGAAGACTCGTTTTCATAGGGAATAAAATCTGCTTTTTAACGCTGGAAAGCGCATTAAAGCTGTGTTCTGAAACGCTGTTTACATTCATTCGAAGCATATTCGCTGAAAGTTCGCCACGTTTGAGTTTAAAGACCGTCATAAAATGATGCTTTTGAACTGCGCTAGCGATGCTAAATTTTAAGCTAATGACCGGATGGATGACGTGTCACGTCACTTCCCCCAAGTCGGAAATGAGCTTTACCGTGCTTAAATTCACTAAATACGGCTGCAATTTTGTTCCACAAAACTCATGTTTCGTGATATAAGGTCTGATTGAAAAAATTTTGCCACGTTTGTGTAAAAAATCCGTTCAGAAGTGTTGGTTTTCACCGAAGCGAGCCGATGCTAATTTTAGCTAATAAGCTAACGACCGGACGCCACAGGAAGTCATAGCGCCCCTAGTGGACGACGCAAATAGTGTCTGAGTTAAAATTGTTGAGGATCTGCTGACATCTTGTGGAGAAGACGTGGGATCACAGGTTTTCACTTCGTTTTTAGGTAAAGAGTGACATTAAACGTTTTTATTTTCCTGAAAGGCAATTTTTGAGTTAACAAACTTCCTCTAAGCTGAATATACACTGTTATCTTGCGTTTTAAAAGTTATGAAGGTATTTATGCAAAGGGCTTTTACCAAACAAATTTTTATTCACTGATAAATCCTTGAAAAATAGGTACATAATAAAAATTTAGAAACTTTTAAATAAGATACAGTTACAAATATTCACAGAGTTGAATAGTTTACTCATTTTGCTAGAAGATAACGCATGTTTAATTGATAAATCACTAAATAAGAGTAAAGCTTATCAGGAAAAAGAGATTTTCTGATTTTCTGTTACCACCTAAACATTTACATCTACTATTTAATTTCTAAATAGCAGATAATGGCGGACGGAGAGGGAAACACTGACCCCTTACAATCCGAGGATGCGGTCCAGACAGCCTTACACATTTTAACAAATTCAATTATTGGCAAACAATTGGAGGAATTGCAAGACCTTGATGACGATCAAAGACATGAGGAGCTGCAGAGTTTATCAAGAGCAGCTACAGTGAAGGAAGACACAAAATCAAGCCGCATACGATTAGCAAAAATCTCTCTGCTTCTGAAGGCGGAATTAGACCGTTTGGTAGTGGAAAAGGGCGTGCTATTCAACGGATATAGGTCTGAAAAAGAGAGGTGTGACGAATTGATGATTGAATCTGAGTCGCTGCAGCAACACCTTGAGGCTGCTGAAGACCTCTCAAAGAAAGAGCTGTCAGAACAGGCTCAATCATATGAGGAGAAGTGTGCCGAGCTGATAAGTGAATCTGAGTTGCTGAAACAAAAGATTCAAACTGATAAGGACCTCTCAAAGAGAGAGCTGTCAGAACAGGCTCGATCATATGGGGAGAAGATTGCGGATAAGGAACGAGCGTACCAAGACGCGTGTGCAGATAACAATGAGTTACAAGCACGGTTGCAAACCGCTTTAAGGGAGCTGGCCGATTGCAAGGCAGACAAGGGGTTAATAACCCGGAGTTGGCTGACTTTACAACATGAAAATCAGTCAACAAATGAGCGTCTGGCAGCTTGTGAGGAGAAGTTAGCTACAGCTACAGAATGGATTTCTGTAATGGAGCAAACTGATCTGAGAATCGAACAGGGTCAGCTACAACCACCCCAGACAGGTGCTGTTGCACCTCCTCCCCTTAGCCCCGTTTCAACACCCCCAACCCGGGGGATAAGGACGGGTCTGCACCCACATGCGCCTCTTCCTCCGGACGCCAGGCAGTCACCTCCACCCCCATCACAGGTGGGGTTCGACCTGCACCGGTATGCACCTCTTCCTCCTGACGCCAGGCAGTCAACTCCACCCCCATCTCGGAGGATGGGGACAGACCTGCACCAATATGCACCTCCTCCTACAAACCCTTATCAGCCACCCCCACCCCCACCATGGGCAGTAGGGGCAGGACTTGATCAGTCTGCACCACCAGTCACACAAGTTAGACCGGTGATACAGTCTCCTTCAATGGATGACTTGCAGAAAATCTCAAAATATGTACAACGATTTGTTCCCGGGCCTATGGGGTCAGCAGGAACGAAAGCGTATCTCAAAGATCTGGAGTTCAGATTGAGGTCTTATCCTAATGCTACGGTAGACGATAAGATAAGTCTGATACGGCTCACTTCAGACAGAGAGGTGTTCACCTTCATCGAGCGTCTACCTGATGCAACGAGGAGGGATTACAACCTTCTGTGTGGAGCTTTGATCAGAGAGTACGACCCATGCACGGGGCCTGCTGGTTTTCCAGCTGCTGACAAGGTCACGCAGGGTAAAAATGAACATCCAAAAGTTTATTACAGAAGAATCTTCCAAGCCTATTTTGGTAACAGAAATGAGACCGGAATGGAAGAAGATGATGGTTTTAAGTTTGTTTTCAGCAAAAATCTCCACTCTGATTTTAAAAAATCAGTACATATGATGGCAAATTTCAGAGAAAAATCCATCAGTGAGATTAAACAGTGTGCTGTGAATGTGTTTGAAGCATGTTCTCATGATAAGTCGCCCATTGAAGTGTTTCCTAGTGTAAAGGTTAAACCCCACTCTCTTGAACTAGAAGGACGACGTGCTTCGCCGCCTCCTCCTAAGAAGAAAGAGAGAAAACAGTCGGTTCAAGCTAACAAACCGCGTCCTGAAGGTGCACGCTGGGACAAAAAGGCTCCTCTTTCGGAGGAAGCCAGTGATTATCGAAAAATGGGTGAACGCAGGACGCAACGATATGAGAAACCATATCGGCAGGGGCAGTACGTAAAGGAAACCCCGCAAGACGTACCTGACCGTCCCCCACCTCGGACGAAACGAACCGAGGCGAAAAAATCACAAAAGTTCCAAAAGCAAGGCCCTACACCTCTGAGCTCGGAAGAGACAGAGAAACTACGCAGGTTGTTAGAAACTTTGAAACACACTGACACGGGAACCCAACCAGGAGCACTTTGCAGTAATGTAATTCCTATTACATCTGAGGGCGCGAATGACAACATAACAGATGTCGGTGGAACACACCAAGACGTTGCTGTTGTTGCCTCAAACAACCCCTCATCGGAAGAAGGGGGGGTAAACACACACACGAACGATGACGAGTCATCGCAGGCTGAACACTCAGAAACAGCTTCTGCTGTGCTGACGGTTCAGGCAAACCAAAATTACACAGATAAGGCTGAACGCGTGAAAAAGCGTCAGAAAAAGCCCAAGAGGTTTCTGTGTAACTTTATCAGAAAGGGGGTCGCCAAAAAGGCGTACCTGTCAGTAACACTTGAAGGTGTCCTCACACACGAAGCACTCTTGGACGGTGGGGCAGACATAACAATCATGTCAGCTAAACTGTTTGAGGAGCTGAGGACGGCCGCTGCCAGTGTTAACAGGATAATACCTCTCTCTGAATGTGCTATAGAAATGCAGGGTCTCTCAGAAATGAAAACAACCCTGACAGCTATAGCAATGGTTCACATGCAGATTGGCAATATGACACTGTACCACCCGGTACACGTGACTCATGTTGACTCATTCCCATTTTTGGTTGGCCAGGATTTTATAAATCGCTTCGGCGCGATTATAGATTATGGTGATCAAACAATGTGGACAACAGTGAGCAACCCACTGCCAATCGATACGCCTCCGGAGTGTGACACAGACTGCCCAACAGCAGGTACCGCGGAAGGCGCACAGGACTCCTCAGCCGAGGACACGAGCCCGGTGAGTACTCCTCTGACACCATGTGAAACCAAAGAAACCCAAGTGATCCAAACTCTGACTCAACAAGACAGCCTCCTCTGTGAGCTGGAGCAGTCAGAGTCCACCAAACACTACCTACCACTGGTAGTTAAGGGTGTAGAGATCCAAGGGTCCCACACCAACGATGCTGTTCTGTCTCTGTGGACAGATAAATCAGCAATTAACCGAGCTTTCTACGAAACCTTGGTTCACAAACACGTTGGTCTAGAACTAATTAGAAAAGCTTTCCGCTTTCCATTAGTTCCCAATAGTTCACAGGTAATGA
>NC_056518.1:8368492-8370473 GCF_014905685.2 Nematolebias whitei | reverse complement strand
ACTGTAGAGGTTGGCTCCTCTACCCCTCCTTTCTCTGTTGTTTGTGTTCTTCTAATTATCTTTCCACAGCTGCTGCTCATTACCTGGATCAGGTGGAGGAGCTATTTAATCTGGTGCCTCACTCCAGATCAGTGCCAGAGCAAAGTTCTACCAAGCTCCATGTTCCTGTGACTACTGGCTGGCTTACTTCAAGCTCCTTATCGGTCTCCCTGCATGACAGCAGCGTTTCTCCTACTCCACCTTTACTCCTGTGTGCCTCACCTGGTTCCTGGTTTCTCCTCACCTCCACCCCGGCTCCCTTGGTGATTTTTGTAAATACACTCGTTGATATACTCACCTGATCCCACCGTGGATTATTGGATTTGGATCCTGTCTCCTGCTCTCATGCTCCTGGAACAACAACGACAAGCTTATTTTTGGATTACTATCAACACTTCCAAAATCTCCTCTCAAGTGGATTTGTCGTTCACCACCAATCTCCTCTCTATTCCCACAGTGGATCCATCCTGAGTTTGAGTTTACCAACTACACCTGAACCAATAAATATAATTGTTTTTAACCTCAAGTTGTTTAGTCCTTGCTTCAAACCGTTCGCCTTTGACATCACCCACAGACCTTAACAGTTTGCTCTGGCCACAATATGTCAAAGAACGGTTTGAATGCTGATCAGGTCACCCTTGAGGAGAGGGTAAGGAGAAATGAAGCTCTTTTACAGGAACTAATTACCCAACACAAGGCTACACAGTCGAATCTGGAAACGGTGGGTGGAATGATTCAGTCCATCGGCAATAGAATGGAAACACTAACTCCACCCACGCCAGCCATCTCACCACCATTAGCGCCGCCAGCGCTAAGCACCGCCCGCTCGGAACAACCCCGTGAGCCGGAGATTCGGCCGGCCGCAGTTTTTGAAGGTAACCCGGAACAATTCAATGGTTTCCTCCTCCAATGTGAACTAGCATTTGCCCGTTCTCCTTCTCTGTTCCCAAACTCTGCATCCCGAATCACTTATATCGTTACTTCATTGAGAGGTTTACCTCTTGAATGGGCTCATGCCTACCTTCAGTCTCACCCTGTGGTTTCACTATCATTTAACAACTTTATTAAGGAGTTCAAGAGTGTGTTTCATGTCCCTGTCCACCAGGAGGAGACGTCCCGCTGTCTGTTGGCTATGAGACAGGATCAAGCTACCGTGGCTGAATACGCCATCCTCTTCCGGGTTGCGGCGGAGAAAACCTGGTGGGATGAGGTGGCACTAAAGGGAGTATGTTCTAATTCACTTTCTGATCAAATAAAGGATCAACTGGCACTTAGAGATGAGCCAGAGACGTTGGATGATCTTATCCATTTGGCGATCAGGATCGATAATCGCCTTCGGGAGAGGCGGAACCGATGGCTTCCGGGTCAACTTTTCCTCCAGCGTTTCCTGCTATCAGAGGATCCACGTTTCAACCTGATACCACTCACTATGACTCCGAGCCTGAGCCAATGCAGATCGGACGGACCCGACTCACGTTGCAGGAGAGGCAACGACGATTAGCAGCACGTGAATGTTTCTACTGTGGAAAGAGAGGACATTTTGTGCGATCTTGCCCAAACAAGTTAAACTCCAGCACTCACCAGCCATTCAGGGGATCCTGGTGAGTGAAGCTCGTTGTGCCCCTGATTCACATTTTTGTCTTCCTGCCAGAATTATGCTTCAACAGAGACACTACTCCGTTGAGGCCCTCATTGACTCGGGAGCTGAGAGGAACCTTATTTCTCAAGATTTGGTAGATGAGCTTCAAATACCTACCAGAAGTCTTCCTTACCCCATTCCGGTGGCTGGAGTCACGGGAAAAAACATCACCACTATCACCCAGGAGGTTACTGACTTACCATTCATCATCTCCGGAAATCACAGAGAACTGGGTGAGTTCATGGTTTTTCATTCTCCCTCACCGCAGTTTATTTTGGGCTATCCATGGTTGGTAAAACACAA
>NC_056518.1:8361269-8368392 GCF_014905685.2 Nematolebias whitei | reverse complement strand
TGTCATGTCGGGTTTTAACTGGCGGGCCCACATGCAGAAAAACACTCGGCAGAATAGAAAACGGTTAAAGAATTTATTATTTACTGGTAGGATATATAGTAAAAAAAAAAACAATTCAGGTAATAGTGTCCAGGGAGGTCAGCTTCGGAGGTGCGTGGACTGCAAACACGGAAGAGAGTCAATGGTGAGTTCAAGACAATGGGAAATTAGCAATCGGTAGTCTGAGCGGAGAGTTATTGCTTACTTGGAGGAAACTTGTCTTTAATCCAGCGAGGGAGGTAAGGTTCTGGAGTTCTGCTGTGGTACGTGATGGTTTCCAGGAGGTCAAGGGATGGAATTGGAGTCGTTGGAGGGCGGACAGGTAAGCACTAGAATCCGGGAAGCGAGGAGGTCCGAGGAGAACGAACGCCGCCTGAGCCTTCAGAGATGGAGGGAGGTTCGGAGTAACTTTGATTCTAGTTTCGGGCATCCAGTGGAGATTCTTCACGGCGTCACAAAGGAGAAGGCACGAGGGGTGCAGGAACTCGGGCAACCAGTGGGTCTATACCACGTCTTCACAAGGAAAACTGCACAGGAAAAAAAACTGGAGCTCAGGTAATTAGTGCGGGGAGCACACTGCGTCACTGAGAGGCACCTGAGGGAACAGAGACGAAAAAGATTACTTGGAAAGTCTTTTCTAGAGATCGTAAGGAGCACTGGAGGACCTGAAGTACCGAGACTTGGTAACACTCTAGCGTCGAAGTGACGGCTCCAATCTCCTCTTATCCTCCTCTAATTGTGATGATCCTCAGGTGTGTGGTGAGGTCAGCTGCAACCCGTCACGCCCCCCTGACAATCCAATGGCGCCTCCTGGAGGAAAAAAGGGAAAACAACCCCATCCAGATCCAACCCCAGAACCTAACAAATCTGTTTTAAAGTTACATTATATGTTTTTGAAAGTGGAAATCTGAGGCCTCCTCCTCTGTTAAGAGACGGCTTTTCTCTTTTTACATAAATTGCTTCCTTCACCCCCCTCTCAAACCATCTGTGTTCTCGGTCCAAAATGTGCACATTTTGGTCCTCAAAAGAGTGTCCCTTATCTGTGAGGTGGAGGTGAACTGCGGAATTTTGTCCAGAGGAGGTGGCTCTCCTGTGTTGAGTCATGCGTCTGTGAAGAGGCTGTTTAGTTTCTCCAATGTAGAGGTCTGGACAGTCCTCGCTGCACTGGACCGCATACACTACACCACTCTGTTTGTGTATGGGTGTAATTTGAATTCATCATGTCCTGGATAACTGAGAATCTTCACCATCATACTGGATCAATCTTAAAGGAAATAACCCGGAACACCCAACACTAGATATTTTAAAACCACGCTGGGAGACGGAGAAGAAAGAGACAAGAAGTTTTGGATGGACAATAGACCAGAAAACAAAAGAAATGCAAATAGACAACTTAGACATCAGCCCAGTAGTACCAGTACCAACAATACCACCATGGCTTCTTCCAAATGCAACAGTTGACTTGACACTCATGGACAAGAAAAAAGACAGAAAATGTATTTTTAACTCATATACAGTACAGGACCATATCAATAACTACTATAACTATACACAGATTTATACAGATGCATCAAAAACATCAGAGAAAGTAGGAGTGTCATATGTAATACCAGAATTCAACATAGAAGTAAGGAAAAGAATCACAAATGAAGTATCCATGTACACAGGGGAGATGTTGGCAGTACTGTTGGCAGTGCAGTGGGTAGAAGACACAAGACCGTTAAAAACAATCATCTGTTCAGACTCAAGCTCAACACTCATCAGTTTGCAAAATAGTCATTCAGATAGCCGACCGGACATTTTACTAGAACTACAACAAACATTATTCAGAATACAAATGATGGGACTGACAGTGATATTTTTATGGACACCAGCACATCTAGGGGTCAGAGGGAATGAAGCAGCAGACAGGGCAGCAAAAGCAGCAACAAAAGATCAAATCAATTTTACAATATCCATCAGTAAATCAGAAGTAAGAACCATAGTGAAACAAAAACTAAAGGAAAAATGGCAAAAACAGTGGGAAGAAGAGCACAAAGGAAGATGGTACTACAGAATTCAGAGACAAGTGGGAGAAATGAGAACAGGAGGGAGGAACAGAAGAGAAGAAAGACTAATAACCAGAGTAAGATTTGGACATACAGGACTTAACAGCACACTACACAAGATTCAGAAACATGATACAGGACAATGTGAGCACTGTGGACAGGAGGAAACAATAGAACATGTCATTTTGGTCTGTCAGAAATATGAACATCACAGAAGGCGTATGATAGAACAATTAGGAAAAATCAAAGAAACATTTAGTATAATAAATATATTGCAAAAGGAAATAAGAAGTAAAAGTATTCAAATCATTATACATTTTTTCAAAAACACAAAATTAGATAAGAGAATATAAACATACAGATATAGCCATTTTGATCCACACTCCATACCAGTAGGTGGTGGTAATGCACACCTTCCGTTGTTTGCCAACCGCCATAAAATCCCATGAAGAAGAAGGACTTCGCTGAGACTCAGTTGTTCAAGAGAATATGAGCGTTATTTATTCTTATGGATATAAGTTATTTATTTTCTTTTTTCTTTTTATTTTATTTATTAAAAAATTTATTTTTATTTATTTATTTATTTTATTTTTTTAGCGACATTCCAGTTGACAAACTAAAACAGCAGATGGCGGTAATGCTTCAAAATCTTGAATGCCAACTGCCAAAGAAAAACTAAGAAGAAGAAGAAGAAGGACTTCGCTGAAGCAACGCTTATGTTTGGTAAAAGCAGCTCAGCCTGAACTTAGTCTTGGTTATCTGTGCCTGTTAATGTTTGTTTGTTTATTTACCTGCCTCCAGAGTGGAACTCCCTGAGCCTCCTGAGAAACACTCCCCTGAGATCTGAGAGCTACTCACCTGAGACCATCTGTACGCTGCCTGTCTACCTCCTCCACAAACGTGTAAATATTCACCTGTACACCTGCACCTGTAAATACACCTGGAACCTGGAAACTCACCTTCAGAGCTGAAGACTCTGCACCCACCTGTAAGAAGACATTACTCTCCAACTTACCTGACGAATCTGCTCCACAGAAAACTAATCCTTGTTCTTACCACTTTCAGATCCCGACCCCATCCTTCCCTGGTTTAAATAAACATATTATTATAAACTTTTCTGAGCCTGCTGTTGTTCTGGGTTTACCCACATTGACCTCGTTTAAAACCTGATACCGTGGGAGAGTTGGGGGTTCGATTCCACCAGCAGTCACATGCTGAAGTGTCCCCAGGCAAGACATTGAACCCCACATTGCGTCTGATGTGTGTCCCATTGGTGTGTGAATGTGATAAAGCTCTGATTAGTCTTTGTATAGATCTAGTAGAGTGTTGTACGAATGGGTAAATGAGGACACAGATTGTTGTAAAGAGTTTTGAGTATCTTGATAAGATAGAAAGGTAAAATAACTGCAGTCCATTTACCTTTTTAATTTGAGGTTTTCATGTGATTGATGATGTAAATATGACATGATAATCTTCAGTAATTACATTTATGATGTGATGAGTCTGTTTACATGACAGAAATGTTCTTAGATAAATTATTTAAAAGTTTTCCTTCAATAATTAACTTCATCATTGCATGACATCAATGGGTTCTTATAACTTTGACAATAAGAGTCATAAAGTACTAATAAAAACGGGAAAAAAACCCTACAATAAATAAAACAACAAATCTTCTTCTTTCAGCTTTTCGCTTTCCAGGGGTCTCCACAGCGAGTCATCCTCCATCTCCCTCTGTCCTCTGCATCCTCTGTCCTCACTCCATCTACCTCCATGGGGGCCGAGATGGTGTAGAGGCAGGGCAGTCGATTTGGGACGCAAAAGTCCCAGGTTCGATCCCCAGTCATTGCACATCTCGTGGTGTCTCTGAGCAGGACACCCCATCCCCCAGGCACCCCCAATAACCACCCACTGCCCCACCTGGTGGTGGATGGGCTAAATGCAGAGAGCCAATTTTGCCATTGTATGGTAACATACAATGATGATAACACATATATTATTTTTTATTTATGTCCTCTCTAACTGCATCCATATATGTCCTCTGTGTCTTTTTCCTGACAGCTGAATTTCTAACATTCTTCTACACCCACTGTCCCTCCTCTGGACATGTCCAAACCATCTCAGCCTGGCCTCTCGAACTTTATCTCCCAGTTGTTCAACCTGTGCTGTATCTCTTGTCAGGGGAATTTAGGTCAAGTTTTATATGTTTATCACTAACAAATGTTAAATTAATGTTGAACCGTGTGTGTGAAGGGTGTGAGGTCAGAGAGTTTTTGTCTGCTCTGAGATGAGCTGATTTGATCCTTCATATACCAGCAGAACGAGGTCACCAGTGGCTGTCTGATAAGCATTGTAAAAACACTTCCTGACTCACTGTCTGGTGCAGCTATTCATGACCAGGAACCAAGCATGTAACTTTGCTTATTGTAAACTCTGCCCTTGCAAGTAAAGACCGGTTAAAAAAAATCTTCTTTTGCCCTCTGAGTGGCTTATTTGAGTGTGTAGATACAGTAGTCCATTGTTTATCGCATGGGTTCTGTACCCGCCCCACCCCCCACCCCCACCCACCACAAGTGAAAAACTGTGAAGTAGGGATACAGTAGTTCAAGTTCAGTAACCTTTATTGTTAAACTTTATTATGGCTTTAGACACCCTTCCAACTCCTCTTGCAATGTTCTAAACTCTTAAACATATATAATTTTAACAACATACTTATACTAAATTTTATTTACTAGCTCTACAGAACAGCAACAGCTCTGGTTCTGGTCCAATTCTGTTCTATTTGGATTTGGTTAGTTTCTGCAGACTATCCTGCAGAGATGAAGCCCACAATCAGTCCTCTAAACTCTTAAACCTACTAATTTTAACAACATACAGTACTCACGTGTAGCTACTAAATTGTACTTACCAGGCTCTGCAGAACAACAGCGGCTCGATTCCGTCCAACCCAATTGATGAAAAAAGTATATGCATCTTGATGAAGCCCACTGCTCCATCCAGCTTGATGTGCACGTGCTGTTGCTCCAGGAACAAGGCTGCCTAGGATTTAGTCCACCACCTCTGGCTCGGTACGGACCAGCACTGCATGACCAGAACCAGGCTGAACCCTATCTCTGTCTGTCCCCTGCAGCCCCCTTGACCTGGGTCACACTGAGTCCAGATCTTCTGCATCCCAGCTAATCAGCAGTGAAGATACAACTTGAAGGATGAGTTCAGCTTCAGGATTCAGTCGACTCACGAAGTAGCAAGCGACTACTGTAATAGGATATTTATTTATCCAACACTCTGATGATCTCATTCCTAATCTTATCAATCCTTGTCACTCCTAAGGAGAACCTCAACATCTTCATTTCTGCCACTTCCAGTTCTGTCTCCTGTCTTTTTGTCCATGTCTTTGTCTCCAGACCATACAATATAGCTGGTCTCACCACTGTCTTGTAAACTTTTTCTTTGACTTTTGCTGACACGCAATTGTGACAAATCACTCCTGAAATGTTTCTCCAACACTCCATCCTGCCTGGACTCTCTTCTTCACCTCTTTACCACACTCCCCATTTTCCTGGACAGTGGACCCCAAGTCCTTGAAGTCCTGCACCTTTGTGACCTCTGCTCCTTGTAGCCTCACTGTTCCACCAGTCTCCCTCTCATTCACACACATGTACTCTGTCTTACTAGAACAGACTTTCATTCCTCTTCTTTCAAGTGCATACCTCCACCTCTCAAAGTTCTCTTCCACATGTTGCCTGTTCTCACCACAGATCACAATGTCATCTGCAAACATCATAGTCCATGGCCTGACCTCATCTGTTTCCCCTCAGTCCTACATTCTTGACTTTCCTCTTCTCCCTCTGTCTCCAGACATGTTTCCCTCCTCGTGGTCTTCGACTACCAGATGCACATTTCCACTGGCACCCTGTTTGTCAAAAGCACTGGTGGCAGTTATTGTTAACCCAGGCCTCTTCTGATCCAGTATGGTGTTGCTTAGATAACTCACATTATTAAAAAAAAGGTTGGTAATCACAATCATCCATGTAGATAACAAATAAAAGGTTAAATCATGTCATCTGGACTGACTTACATGACATCTGTAAGTTGCATTATAGTTTTGGTAAAAGTGTTTTCTGTAGGATGCCCTTCCTGACACAACCCTCACCATTTACCCGGGTTTGGGACTGGAACCAGAGATACACTGGCTTGTGGTCACTAGTGTATGGTTTAACTTCATCAATGCATGACTGATGTAATCTGTTTTTCTTTTGTTTTCTTTGTTTCTTTTGTCTCTAATCCCATCGTTATTTACATTTCAGTCTTCTAATCCTTGCGTTTTGATTCTGTGTTTCTGTGCCACTCTCAAGCCACTAACCACTCACACCAGTTTGTAATCAGTAATCATCCCAGGTGCAATCATATCTCCCGTTCCCTGAGTCCTACTTTAAAACTCTCCTGTTCACCGCTCAGTGTCGGCTCATTAATCTGACCATCCTTCAGATGTCTTAGTCATCCCTGTGTTTCCCTGAGTCTGTCATGTTTCTGTTCGCTCTGTAATTAATATAGGCTTTGCTGCCACATCAGCATTTTGTTTTTGTTTATTAATAAATTCATCTTAATTTCATGTCCTGCTCAACGTGTCTGCCTGCACTTGGGTTTAACCGAACCGGACCTTGATAATGACATGGGTTCTTATAACTTTAGCAACAAGAGTCATAGAGTACCAACCAAAACGGGGTGGGAAAAGTTTACTACAATAAATAAATAAATAAACACACACACAAAACAAAGCATACAAGCCACATGGGGTATAAACCTAATAATAAACTCAATAAAATAACATTTAACCAAAGTACAAAAATTCTAATATTGTGATATTTAAAAGATGTGAGAATTTAGATTGTATGTTGTTGCGAACTCTATGCTACTGTCACATCAAATTTATTTTAATATCTGTAAGTCTTTAGTTTTAGCCTTGTTTATTACCTACGATTGATTACCCGTGGCAATCTTTTTGACTTGGGTTGATACAAACAAGTACACACACACAT
>NC_056518.1:8358099-8361169 GCF_014905685.2 Nematolebias whitei | reverse complement strand
CCCTCACCGCAGTTTATTTTGGGCTATCCATGGTTGGTAAAACACAACCACATCATTGACTGGCAGAAGAAAAGAGTCAGTGTTTGGAGCGAATTTTGTTTAAGGAACTGTCTAAGGTCTGCTGGTTTTCCATCCGACACAATAAAGGAGGTGACCTCCGCTCCACCTGATTTGTCAAGAATACCCAGGGTTTACCATGATTTTGTGCCCGTTTTTTGTAAAAATAAAGCATTATCTTTACCTCCACATCGCCCATACGACTGCTCAATCGAACTATTGCCGGGAGCCCCTCTCCCTTCAAGTCGCCTATATAACCTCTCTCAGAGCGAGAAAGAAACTATGCAGAAGTATTTAGACGAATCATTACAATCTGGCATCATTCGCCCTTCAACGTCCCCATTAGGGGCGGGGTTTTTCTTTGTAGACAAGAAAGATGGTTCACTCTGCCCGTGTATCGACTACCGAGGTCTAAATGCGATAACCATAAAAAACAAGTACCCACTTCCATTAATCAACTCAGTACAAGAACAACTTCTTTCTGCCACTGTTTTTTCAAAATTGGACCTCAGAAATGCTTATCACCTTTTGAGGATGAAGGAAGGAGATGAGTGGAAAACTGCAATTAAGACCCCGTTTGGACATTTCGAATATTTGGTGATGCCGTTCGGACTCACTAATGCTCCTGCCATTTTTCAGACTCTCATCAATGACGTTCTCCAAGATATGATCAATAAATTTGTGTTTGTGTACCTAGACGACATTTTGATTTATTCTACTGACATCCAGTCCCACCAGACCCATGTTCGCACAGTAATACAACGACTATATGAAAACCGACTTTACGTCAAGGCTGAGAAGTGTGAATTCCATGTAACCTCTGTCTCTTTCCTTGGGTTTATTTTTAACGAGGGACACTACCACACTGACCCTGAGAAGATCCGAGCGGTGCTGAAGTGGCCTACACCTACTGACAGAAAGCAACTTCAGAGGTTCCTGGGATTTGCGAACTTCTACCGTCGTTTTATCCGGAACTACAGTCAGACGGCAGCCCCTCTCACCCAACTTACGTCCACGAATCTCAAGTTCAACTGGACCCCCGAAGCCGATCGAGCCTTCCGTGAGTTGAAGCAACGTTTTTGTTCTGCACCCATTCTCCGTCACCCTGACCCCCAACGTCAGTTCATTGTGGAGGTGGATGCATCAGATATTGGTGCTGGGGCAGTACTCTCTCAAAGGGATCCCCACGATAATAAAACTCACCCATGTGCTTTCTTTTCAAGACGTTTCTCTCCTGCTGAACAGAACTACAACGTCGGAAACCGTGAATTGTTGGCCATAAAACTAGCCCTCGAGGAATGGAGACACTGGTTGGATGGGGCCAATGTTCCATTTATCATTTGGACTGATCACAAGAATCTAGCGTATTTACAAGACGCCAAACGCCTTAACCCCCGTCAGGCCCGGTGGGCGTTGTTTTTCACGAGATTCAAATTCACCATCACGTATCGCCCTGGTTCCAAGAATATTAAACCAGATGCATTGTCTCGACAATTCTCCTTTTCCGATCGAGAGAAGGAGGACTCTGTGATCTTGCCACAAGCCTGTGTGGTCCGAACTGTCACCTGGCCCATTGAACAGGAGATCAAGAAGGCTCAAGTTCAGCAACCTGATCCTGGGGGGGACCACCTGGCACCATCTTCGTTCCAAAGAGTGTCGTCCACAAGGTTTTGGATTGGGTTCATTCGCATCACTTCACCTGTCATCCTGGCATCAACCGAATGATTGAATTCACCAAGAGACATTTCTGGTGGAAGACACTGTCAAAGGACATAAAGGAGTTTGTCAGGGCCTGTTCCACTTGTTCCCGAAATAAAAACAACAATCAACCACCGGCGGGTCTACTTCATCCACTACCAGTTCCAGATAGACCGTGGGCAAACATCGCTTTGGACTTCGTGACGGGTTTGCCACCTTCAGATGGGAAGTCCGTAGTCCTCACTGTCGTGGACCGATTTTCTAAGGCTGCCCATTCCATTGCTCTCACAAGACTCCCTTCGGCTTTTGAGACGGCCCAGATTCTTCTACAAGAGGTTTTCAGGATTCACGGTTTACCCACAGACATTGTATCGGACAGAGGCCCACAATTCATATCCCAATTATGGAAGGAGTTCTGTAAGTCCATCGGGGCCACTGTGAGTTTGTCTTCCGGATACCATCCACAATCGAACGGACAGTCGGAGAGATGCAATCAGGACTTGGAGGCCGTCCTTAGGTGCGTGTCTGAGAAGAACCCATCTGACTGGTCCAAACACTTGCTCTGGGTGGAATATGCACATAATACTCTAACCTCATCCGCTACTGGCCTGACACATTTCGAGGCTTCCCTTGGATACACGCCCCCCCTATTTCCTCTGTTGGAGACTGAAATCCTGGTTCCGTCAGTCAAGGATCACATGGACTGATGCAGGACAGTTTGGATGCAGGCTAGAGAGGCACTGTCAAGGACTGCCGGACGGAACAAGGAATCGGCTGACAGACATCGCTCTAAAGCACCAGACTACATGGTGGGCCAATCAGTATGGCTCTCCACCAGGGACATCCGTCTAAAGGACACCTCTCGCAAAATGGCCCCCAGGTACATTGGCCCCTACACTATTGACAAGATCATAAACCCCTCTGCAGTCAGGCTCAAGTTACCACCATCCATGAGGATCCATCCAACTTTCCACGTTTCTAACTTAAAACCAGTTTCAGTCAGCCCGCTCAACCCTCCCACCGGCTCCCCCCCAGCTCCCCTTTTGATCGACAACCACCCGGCATATAGGATCGACCGTATCCTGGATTCCAGAAGACGGGGTAGGGGTTTCCAGTTCCTGGTTCATTGGGAAGGTTATGGACCTGAAGATAGGTCATGGATCCCGAAGTCTTTCATCCTGGACCCCAGGATGATAGAAGTGTTTTTTCGAGACCATCCAGAAAAACGGATGATGTCATCGTCCTGAGCCGATCGTTAGGGGGGAGGTACTGTAGAGGTTGGCTCCTCTACCCCTCCTTTCTCTGTTGTTTGTGT
>NC_056518.1:8355094-8357999 GCF_014905685.2 Nematolebias whitei | reverse complement strand
TCACTCAGCCCTCTGTGAGTAGTAAACAGCCATCAGTGTGCTAATGATCCATTGTTAGGCTGATGGTCCTTCTTGAGCATGTGATCAGCTGGTTTTGGTTGTCAGCAGCAAACTGGTTGATCCACTCTAAGAAGGTGCTATTTAAGAGACTGAGCTGAAAACAGCACCTCAGACTGAGGAAGTCTCTTGGATGAGAGACGAAACGTTTCTACATTTTTTTTTGCTTTGTTTTGTTTTTTTGAATGTCCAGAGGACCAGATTGAACTTTTTTGGATTTTTCTACCTGGATTATTGAGCATGCATCAGGATAAAAATAGGATATTTGAATTTTCAAGTTAGGCCTTACATCCCACCACCACTCTGCTGCTACAGGTGCCAGAGATATGGACACATTGCAGCAGCGTGCAAAGGTAAACAGAGGTGTCCAAAGTGTGGAGAAGATCACAGAATAGAAGAATGTAAAGAAGAAAAGGAGGTGTTGTAACTGTGGAGGACAACATAGAGTTACATATGGGGGTTGTGAAGTGAGGAAAACAGCAAAAGAAATCCAACAGGTGAACATAAGTAAAAACACCACATGTGCAGAGGCAGTCAAAAGTGTCAAAGAACAAAAGACGAGCGACAGAACAAAGAGAGAACCAAAACCTACAACAAAGTACCAGTAAACAGCAAACAGAGGAAAATATCACAATGCCAGTCGAAAACCTGATATTATTCATAGCATATGTCATAAACTACACTGACCAGGGCAAACATAAAACTGAGAAAATTAAAATAATTGTGAGAGGAGCTGAAAATTTTTGGGGGTTCAAAGAGGGATCTTGGGAAAACATTAACAAAAGGTTGGAAGCTGATGGAAGACCAGGAACACCAGGTGACAATATATGATTATATTACAATGGAATGCTAGAAGTTTAATTGCCAATGGACAAGAATTTAAAGGATATATAGATGGACTTGATGAAAAACCAGAAATCATATGCATACAAGAGACATGGTTAAAATCAAATTTGGAATTTGTTATCAAAGGATATAATAGCATAAGAAGAGATAGAAAGGAAGGAAATGGAGGAGGATGTGGAACATTCATAAAACAAGGAATTCAATATCAGATATTAAAAAAAGGAATAGAATTAGAATATATAATAGTGGAAATATGGGGAAAAGAAGGAAAGTATAAGATAATAAATTTCTATAACCCATGCAGAGCACTGTCACTTGAGGTGATGGAGGAGGTGTTAAAATATGTGGATGGGAAAGTGGTGTGGTGTGGGGACTTTAATGCACATAGTACTTTTTGGGAGGAAAGTAATGATAGAAATGGACAAATAATGGAAGAAGTGATGGACACTAAAAACCTTGTATGTATTAATGATGGGAGGGGAACAAGAATAAATGTTAGAACAAGAGCGGAGTCAGCAATTGATCTTACATTTGTATCTAATTCATTAGCTAGAGTTTGTATGTGGGATGTTGATAAAAGCACAGTAATGGGTAGTGATCATTATCCTATAAAAGTTACAATAGGCATAAAACCAGAGCAGAACACAGTAGAAAGAAATAGAAAGTTGCTATTTAATAAAGCAGACTGGAACAAATTCAAATAAATTACTGATAGAGAGCTACAGAAAATTGATCTGTCAACAGACAGTAATAGTGTTAATGTTTGTATATGCACTATTATACAGGAAGCTACAGAACAGTCAATAAAAAAGGTGGAAGAACGAGCAAAAAGAAGATAGTACCTTGGTGGACAAATGAATGTAACAAAGCCATAAAGACAAGAAATAAAGCATTTAAAGCACTAAAAAGAAATCCTACTTATAAGAACTTGATCGAATATAAAAGAAAACAAGCAATGGTAAGAAAAATCATCAAGAATGCAAAAAGGGAATATTGAAGAAACTTTTGTAATACTATTTGAAAAGAAACAAAAATTGAAAAAATTTGGAAAATGATAAAAAGAATGAATGGCATCAAAAAAAAATATGGATATCCAGTATTAAATGTAGATGGCACTGCAGTAGTAAACGATAAAGAAAAAGCTGAAATAATAGCAACAACATTTAGCAAAATTCATAGTTCCAATAATATTAGTAATGAAGGAAAGAGAGGGAGGTAAACTACAAAGTTAAAATACAAAGATTTAATGAAAAATATGGAAGAAACTGATAATTTATTGAATGAACCTTTTCAAAAAGCAGAACTAAATCGAGCACTCAGGAAAACAAAACAAACAGCACCTGGAAAAGATCAGATATGGTACACCATGATAGACCAACTTAGTGAAAAATCCAAAGAAACCATTTTAGAACTATACAACAAAGTCTGGGAAGAGGGGGAGCTACCACAAAGCTGGAAAGAATCAGTCATCATACCAATAGCAAAACCAGGAAAGGATCATACAAAGCCGGAAAATTACAGACCAATAGCATTAACATCAAATACATGTAAAATAATGGAAAAAATGATCAATGATAGACTAACATATTATATGAATAGTAAGGGATACATATCTAAATATCAAAGTGGTTTTAGAAAAGGAAGGAACACTAATGATGCAACATTACAATTAGAACACGAGATCAGGAGAGCACAGATAAATAAAGAAAGTGTGGTGGCTGTATTCTTCGACATAGAAAAAGCGTACGATATGTTATGGGCTGAAGGATTATTAATTAAAATGTACAAACTAGGAATTAATGGAAGAATGTTCAGATGGATACAAAACTTTTTAACAAAAAGATCGATACAAGTAAGAATACAACAAGAATATTCAAAGAAATACTTTGTGGAAAATGGAACACCACAGGGAAGTATTATAAGTCCATTACTATTTTCTATAATGATAAATGATATTTTTACAGAGATTGAGAAGGGAATGGGATGTTCATTATTTGCAGAT
>NC_056518.1:8351230-8354994 GCF_014905685.2 Nematolebias whitei | reverse complement strand
TCACTCAGCCCTCTGTGAGTAGTAAACAGCCATCAGTGTGCTAATGACCCATTGTTAGGCTGATGGTCCTTCTTGAGCATGTGATCAGCTGGTTTTGGTTGTCAGCAGCAAACTGGTTGATCCACTCTAAGAAGGTGCTATTTAAGAGACTGAGATGAAAACAGCACCTCAGACTGAGGAAGTCTCTTTGATGAGAGACGAAACGTTTCTAGATTTTTTTTTGCTTTGTTTTGTTTTTGTTTTTTTGAATGTCCAGAGGACCAGATTGAACTTTTTTAGATCCTATTTTTATGTTTGCTGGTAAGGTTGTCTCATCAAACTCAATCATAAACTTCCTACTCTTTCCCCATTAACAGTTCTTGACAGTCTCTTCAAGTTATTTACTTGTGCACCAACAATGTTCCTTTTTATTTTATCTAAATCTTCATCCACTGGGATACTGTAAATAACTCCGCGAACCGTTTTGTTTTCTCCTATTATCTTTCTTTCCATGACCATTCTTTTACAGATGTTCTCGACGTGCAAAGCCTTATTTTTTTGTTCTTCAGTTTTACATGACACTAATAAATTTCCATCTCTTAACACCTTCACCATTTCTACATCCCCAATCTTCCTTTTTATTTCTTTTGATATCAAAATGGGGCTTATGTTACCCTGCCCTTCCTCATTTTTTAGTTTTAATATTATTTTAAATTCATCCCTCACTACTTTTCTTCTTACTACCCTTTCTTCATCAGAGCTGCTCCCTTCCAACTCCCTTTTATTACTCTGGCTGTCATTTGTCCCTCCCTCCATTTTATTTCTTCCGCGTCCTCTCCCTCTACCTACCGGTGTCCACCCCTCAAAATCCATGTCTGCCTCGTCTCCTACCTGTTTTTCCATCCGAACCATTCACATACCAGTTTATGCCAATTTCCGCCTGTTCCAAAGTCCAAAAAATGTCAAATATTGATAATCCGTCAAAAATTGTTTTAAATTCCACGCCCAACAGCTTCCTCTCCTCCTTCTCTGATGCGTCACACGCTCCGCTTCCCCTCAGCAAAGTCCTGATCCACAGTGAATCCTTATAAAGCCAGTGAGCAGATGAGTCATCTGTAGCAGGTGAGTATGATTAGTGCTGCCAACCAATCAGGGAGGAAAAAAAAAAAACAACACAGCAGCAGCAGCAGCTGAAATGCCTCACACGGGAGGGCAACTGCTCTAACCACTAAGCCACAGCCGCCCAGTGTGTTCCCTTTAACTAAAACATTTGAGGTATGCATGTATAACTACTTTGTACTTAATTCTTAAGTTAAAGCAATTATGCAAAAAGTAAAATGAGCAACCAGGTGCTTTTTCTACGTAAACTGACGTTAGTTTTATCTCACTCAGATTTCTTAAAGTTAATGAGCCACTTTCAACACATGAGGTCAGTAAAGTGATCACATCCTGAGTCTTAAGAAAACAAAGACACTTTAGTACAACTCAAATAGGATCTATAGCCAAAACTAAAAAACAATACCTCAAAATTTTAATCACCAGGTTCAGAGGTTATTTCATAATCATTCAACCTTTATTTATACAGGTTATTCTCATTGAGCCTTGAGGACTCATTTATAAGAGAGACTTGTATATAAAGTTATTTCCCATTACAGTAAACTGCAGCTCAGGCATTCATCACCCTTTGGAAAACATGGTCTCTAATTCTTGTGCCAAGATTCATATGAAAAGATGATTAGTTTTTATTGGGGTGGTGATTGTGGAACCTGTTTGACTCTTTGCTGAACAATGCGAGTTCAAGTGAAGCAATGTTGACATTCACATTCATGCTTTTATACTCTGGGTATAAAAAAGCTAATCAGCTGAACCATAAATGGCAACTGATCACTCTGTGTAATGGTTTATGATGGTAATATTACATGTTTAATAGGCAGTGGTTTAGCAAGTATTTCTCAGTCAGAATGTATTGATGCACCTTTTAATCTGGAGGGTTTCTTTGTTTTCCCAAGAAAGTTTTGACAGGCATTTCAATGGCCGCACTGCTTTCACTGTCATTTCCTTTTGCACAAACAATACACTTTCCTTGGCTTCTGCTTCTAAAGTTTCCTTGCAATCACATAGAGGAAGGAACTCAATAGGCTGTCAGACTCATAGTGTGTACAGTAGCAAACAGGTTGCCAGTGTCCAATATGTGTGCTCCCCCCACCGTCCTGACATGATCTTTGAGTGATCCATTGTATCCAAGATCAGAATCAGATGGTAAAGCAAACAGAAAGCACTCCACCCTGTTCTCCCCATTTCCTGTGTTAACTTGTTACATTTTCCTACTGTTTTAAATTGGCAATAGCTTTGGAGCAAGGCACTGAAAACAGATAATTAAACCTCCATGTTTGCAGTCACACAGCCTTCAGGCTTGATGAGCGTATTGGCATGTATAAAAAAACTTGAAAGACCAGAAGAAAATAGGATAAAGAAACTGGACAAAATCTCATCAATCCAAATTTGGAAGAAAGTTTCATGTACTGTATTCAGACAACATGCCTCAGCCTCATTCATCAATTTTTCATTATCAATTTATCCTAGTAACAATGATAATAGGTTTCACAAACATACTCCAAATATCCAGTGTAATTTACTAATGGAGAACAGGAAACCATAAATAAATTTCCCACTCCCAAACCACTCCAGTAATGGCCAAAAAGGAGAGCAAAACACATGAAAAATAAGACGTCATCACCCCCAGGAGGCAGCCAGTGTACATGCAGACATGACTGCATGATGTGAAACAAGTCACATGCATCTGGATGGTTGAAGAAATGCTCACTTCTTGGTTGTGTTTCAACAGCATAGTCTACAGCAGGGGTTTCCAAACTTTTTGGGTTCAGGGACCTCCTCATATCCTCATGTTTATTAAATAATTTTCTTCAATTTGTCCCTTTAATGCAATGGAAATATTTGTGGCACATAAATACTTAAGACCTGTTCTTTTATAGTGTTAATACATTTTTATACTTTTAAACATGAGCAATTTTTCATTCAAGACACAATTAACAAAATTGTTAATTTCAACTTCCAAAAATTACAGTTTTGAGAAAAATAACTGTCAAAAAACACTTTAAAAAACTTTAACCTATTAATATAATGAACATAAATGTCTAAAAAAGTTAAATCTGGTCCTCTGGACATTCAAAAAAAAAAACAAAACAAAGCAAAACAACAAAAAAATGTAGAAACGTTTCGTCTCTCATCCGAGAGACTTCCTCAGTCTGAGGTGCTGTATTCAGCTCAGTCTCTTAAATAGCACCTTCTCAGAGTGGATCAACCAGTTTTGCTGCTGACAACCAAAACCAGCTAATCACATGCTCAAGAAGGACCATCAGCCTAACAATGGATCATTAGCACACTGATGGCTGTTTACTATTCACAGAGGGCTGAGTGATACTAGCAATCACAGCATTGTAAGAGGGGGACAGTTGAACCCGGAGGCCTCCACCCCTGTTTAACGATGGACGATTTCTTTTCACAAAGATGGCCTCCTTTACTCCTCTCTCAAACCATCGTTCCTCTCTATCCAGGATATGCACATCTTTATCCCTGAAAGAGTGACCGCTGGCCTGGAGATGAATGTAGAGTGTTCTACTCTAGAACTCTAGATGAGAGTAGAACACTACACTCATCTCCAGGCCAGCGGTCACTCTTTCAGGGATGAAGATGTGCACATCCTGGATAGAGAGGAACGGTGGTTTGAGAGAGGAGTAAAGGAGGCCATCTTTGTGAAAAGAAAC
>NC_056518.1:8347059-8351130 GCF_014905685.2 Nematolebias whitei | reverse complement strand
CAGCTAATCACATGCTCAAGAAGGACCATCAGCCTAACAATGGATCATTAGCACACTGATGGCTGTTTACTATTCACAGAGGGCTGAGTGATACTAGCAATCACAGCATTGTAAGAGGGGGACAGTTGAACCCGGAGGCCTCCACCCCTGTTTAACGATGGACGATTTCTTTTCACAAAGATGGCCTCCTTTACTCCTCTCTCAAACCATCGTTCCTCTCTATCCAGGATATGCACATCTTTATCCCTGAAAGAGTGACCGCTGGCCTGGAGATGAATGTAGAGTGTTCTACTCTAGAACTCTAGATGAGAGTAGAACACTACACTCATCTCCAGGCCAGCGGTCACTCTTTCAGGGATGAAGATGTGCACATCCTGGATAGAGAGGAACGGTGGTTTGAGAGAGGAGTAAAGGAGGCCATCTTTGTGAAAAGAAACCGTCCATCGTTAAACAGGGGTGGAGGCCTCCGGGTTCAACTGTCCCCCTCTTACAATGCTGTGATTGCTAGTATCACTCAGCCCTCTGTGAACAGTAAACAGCCATCAGTGTGCTAATGATCCATTGTTAGGCTGATGGTCCTTCTTGAGCATGTGATCAGCTGGTTTTGGTTGTCAGCAGCAAAACTGGTTGATCCACTCAGAGAAGGTGCTATTTAAGAGACTGAGCTGAATACAGCACCTCAGACTGAGGAAGTCTCTCGGATGTGAGACAAAACGTTTCTACATTTTTTTGTTGTTTTGCTTTTTTTTTTTTGAATGTCCAGAGGACCAGATTTAACTTTTTTAGCTTTTTCTACCTGGATTATTGAGCATGCATCAGAACATAAATTGATTTCTACTTCTTCAATTTATTACATAAAACTGAGCAGAATCATAATAGGCTTAATTTGTAAACTGATCGATGCCGAAATGCAAATAACGGGTGACGGGGGTCCTTCCACAGAAAAGTTTGAATAAAGCAAGAGTGATTTCCTGCATTTTGGTGATTTTTTTTTAGCTCGTTAAACATCTATGTGGGAAAAACATAAAAAATATATATTTTTTTTGCGAACCTCCAAGCACTGGCTTGTGGACCCTCCGGGGGTCCGGGGACCCCAGTTTGAGAACCACTGGCGTAGAGTTGGTGCGTTGTTGTTGGTGTTGCTACACAGGACTGAAGTTTGAGGGTGAGTTTATTTGATAATTTATGAAGTTATTTGAACTGTGTCAATATCAGCTTACAGTCAGGGCTTATTTTGAACCGGATCCTGATGGAACAAAATCCGGTAACTCCCTTGTTTTAATGTGGCACATTCTGGCAACTGTTTGCTTGGATCCAGCAACTCTCAGGCCTAATAATAAAGTTATGAACAAATATGACTGCCTTGTCTTTTGGGGAGCCATGCTTGAACCGTGTCGCTCCCCTCTGCTGAGACGTTAAATAACTCGGACACCTCCTCAGTCCTCCGCTGCTGTTTTTATGATGCTCTGGACTCTTGTCACCAACAGAACGCAGGCAACAAAGAGTATAAACTCAAAGTGAGAGTAATACCTGCCCCCTCTTTTTTCTTACTAGTTAACAAAATGTTTTGGTTTTATCGGTGAGCTTGTGGAAGCACAATTTTGACATGTTTTTTATTTTTTATTTTTGTAAATACAGAAGTAATGTTTAATAAATGTTAGGACTCTATTCTTTGCTAACAAAATATATTTTATGTCATTGTTACAACCCTTGGAATAAGTCTAGGAGGTGCAAGGTGTAACACAAAGATTGTAAACTAAACATAAAGCTCCAAAAAAGTTCAATCTGGTCCTCTGGACGTTCAAAAAAACAAAAGCAAAACATAGCAAAAAAAATCTAGAAACGTTTCGTCTCTCATCCAAGAGACTTCCTCAGTCTGAGGTGCTGTTTTCAGCTCAGTCTCTTAAATAGCACCTAGTAAATAGTAAACATAAAGCTACTAACTCAAAAACAACCCAACTTGGCATTGCAATAGTTTAATCATGTAAGAGTTTTGGGTGTTACAGACAGGAGGGGAAGCCATGAATATCAGGGTCTCCAAGGCCAAAACAACAAACAAATGAATGCCCCTTCTGGCTAGAACACAAAATCACCTCTTATCTAACAAAACTAAAACTACAATTCAGGCTTCCTGGCTGGCCACAAAACAGGAGAAAATTTAGTTAAAAACAAAATGGCAGAGAACCCCTACCAAACTTCCCATCAAAACAAAAGGTTTCTTGAATAGAACTGTTCACAGAAGTTAACAGAAATCAACTCAGAGTTGCTCAAATGTTTTGCACAGAGTTCAGAGTCAACTACACTACACTGCTCAAAACAAAATAGAAAAGCCCAAGGAGAAAGGAGGCGTGGCACTGGATCACTGAAGCTTTTATGCAGTCCACTGATGAGGAGGAAGTGATTCCAGGTGCAGCATGGTGAGACAGCATGGTGAGACAGCATAGTGAGACAGCCTAGTGAGACAGCATAGTGAGACAGCATGGTGAGACAGCATGGTGAGACAGCATAGTGAGACAGCATGGTGAGACAGCATAGTGAGACAGCTTGGTGAGACAGCATGGTGAGACAGCATAGTGAGACAGCATAGTGAGACAGCATAGTGAGACAGCATGGTGAGACAGCATAGTGAGACAGCATAGTGAGACAGCATGGTGAGACAGCATAGTGAGACAGCTTGGTGAGACAGCATGGTGAGACAGCATAGTGAGACAGCATAGTGAGACAGCTTGGTGAGACAGCATGGTGAGACAGCATAGTGAGACAGCATGGTGAGACAGCATGGTGAGACAGCAGGCCTGTAAACAAGCAAAGGAGGAGAAAGGTTGTCTTCTAGTAAGAGAACCCCCTAGAAATCAGTGGCTGTAATAGTCATTAATAACTTGTCAGGTTCTTCTCTTGTGAGCATGTGCATCTACCCCCCCCCCCCCCCCCCCCAAACCACCACCACCACCACCACCACACACACACACAGCTATTTGCATTCCGGTTTCGATCGGTTTTCAAATTAAGGCCTAGTTACAGTAAATGCTTGTTTTGCTAAGAGTGAGTCACGATCTGAACTCTAAATCTGAGAGGATGATGGACAAAGTGGAAGGTGGATAAAGATAGTACATATGATAGAGGACATCCCGCAGACATCCCTTTATCTTCCTCTTGTTCTGAAGTCAGATCGTGGGGGCAGCAGTTTGAGCAGGGAGGCTCAGACATCTCTTTCCACAACCACCTATTCAAGCTCTTCTGGAAGAATTTCTAAGCATTCCAAGACCAGCCAAGAAATATAATCACAGTGTGTCCTGGGGTCTTCTTCCATTTGGACATGTCCAGAAAACCTCGCTAAGGAGGTGTCATGGGGACATCCTTACCAGATGCCCAATCCTAAAAGAGACCGACACTTACAGATATTTAGGCTACATAAAAACTAAAACAATTTCCCGTTATGTTAATTATTTTATTTTGTGCCGTGAAAAGGAAATAAAAATTAATACAAGACAGAAAACAAATGATACTGCAGAATATTCCTCCACTGAGGTCAAAAACTCATCCTTCATGAACAGTGAAGTGGCTGTATGCATAGAAAGTAAGCAGTCACTTCACAGAGGACATGGCTCCTTGTGGCGGTCTTTTTTCCCAACATGTACTTATTAATCTAATTTTTTTGTCTGCGTTGATTTAGGACAGTTAAGATGTTTTTAAGAGGGTAAGTGAATGCCCTCTTAAAGTGGGGGCATTCACCCCCCACTTTAGTGATTTATGCAATCAATTTACTTAAAGTACTTATATTATGTTCTAAAAATTAGATTTCACCTTGTCATTAAACAGGGTTTTTTTTTTGTGTCAAAAAGGCCAATTTATATTGATCATGACTCATTTTATTAGCAATAAAATGGTAAAACATCCAAGGGATGAATACTTTTCAATTGGCACTGTATCTTTTCGGTTCTTCTGTCACACACAAATACACATAATACATACATATATATATATATATATATATATATATATACTAATATACTAATACAAACCAGATTCCCAAAAAGTTGGGACACTAAACAAATTGTGAATAAAAACTGA
>NC_056518.1:8338477-8346959 GCF_014905685.2 Nematolebias whitei | reverse complement strand
TCAGTTTTTATTCACAATTTGTTTAGTGTCCCAACTTTTTGGGAATCTGGTTTGTATTAGTATATTAGTATATATATATATATATATATATATATATATGTATGTATTATGTGTATTTGTGTGTGACAGAAGAACCGAAAAGATACAGTGCCAATTGAAAAGTATTCATCCCTTGGATGTTTTACCATTTTATTGCTATTAAAATGAGTCATGATCAATAAAAATTGACCTTTTTGACACACAAAAAAACTGTTTAATGACAAGGTGAAATCTAATTTTTAGAACATAATATAAGTACTTTAAGTAACGTGACTGCATAAATCACTAAAGTGGGGGGTGAATGCCCCCACTTTAAGGGGGCATTCACTTACCCTCTTAAAAGTGTCTTAACTGTCCTAAATCAACTCAGACAAAAAGATTAGATTAAAAAAGTACATGTTGGGAAAAAAGGACCGCAACATATTGACAAATCTTCTAGTACAATATGATCCTGTCTCCAAGAAAACTGTTATTCAGTCAAATCTTTTGTGGGTTTAATTTTTAAATGTTCTTTTTGCTGATATTTTCTATCATGGCAACTCAGCTGAGAACAACTGTCCAAAACACCTACATGTCATCAATGTTTTCCAGCTAGTAAACCTAACCAAGGTCATAAAGGGTTAAAGTATCACAGAAACCAACAATTCATAAATAAATATTTAGTTTCTGTTCATCTTGGAGGCTGAAGCTATTTAGGCAGCTAATGTAATCACTGATTTACGTCGTCATGACATGTTTACAATACAAAGAGAAAAACAGTTTTTTCCTTCTTCTTCTTCATGTTGTATCAGCTCCGGGCGAGTCATCTGTAGTTTCCTGCATTCCTGCAATACAGGAAGAAAAGGAGCCTGGATAGTTTCACCTCTGACTTGGATCAAGCACTGAACATGTTTTACAGAGTTAGTCTGCAGCTGATTGTTTAAAGAAAAATGTATGATTTGAGTGCTGACAGCCAGTGCACACATTTAAGTTGAAAGGTACACATGTCAAACAGAATGTAGAAATAGTCTTTATAATATACAACACTGAACATGACCCTGAAGCACCAGCTTTGGAATTATACACAACAGATTTTACATGTTGGAGAAGTAAAAAAAAGACAGTCAAGATATGACACTCAGACAGAAATACATGGAATAAAGTTGAAGCTTATTCTTGATTTTACTATTTGAGGGTGTTTTTTGTGTGTGTCTGCCTACATGTTTATTGTTCCACAATAATTTCAGCCCTGGCATATATGTGGTAAAATCTCAGTTTTCTGTTGGCCACAGCTCGCCTCCATTTTGCGGACACCTTAGGGTGTACCCACAGCCACAATCCCACAATGAGTCAACACTGAGCCATTAGACGGCTTTCTGGAAAGAAATACAAAACAGGTTGGCTGATGTTCTTCGCAGACCACAAAAAGGAAAATGATTGTTTGCCTCAACTGGAAAATCTTTGACAGAGTTCTGCTTTAACTCTGAGTCAAAAGCACCAGTCTTTCTGAGCAGTTGTTTTGACTTGTAAAGGATCGGGTTTTTTTATTAGTCTGAGATTTAAATGTTTTACAAAGATGCAAAACATTTTACAAGCCATGCCGTTTTATTTGCTTGTCATGAACAAACATTTATTTACATGTATATAAATCAAAACTCTTTCAAGAAAGGTTCATTTACAGATATAATTTAACAACTATATATGATTACGTCACATGAACACATTTACAACGCTGATGTTTCCCAAAGCTTGACTCAGTCATTTTATCACAAGCACTGATTAACATTTCCATTTAATGAAAGAAAAATTATATTTTGCAATATGTTAAAATAAATAAAGTAACTTCACTTGGACATAACATAAACCGTACATAATTTACAGAACCACAAAATAAAACTTAATTAAATAGTGAGAAATGTTTTTTTTTTTTTAAGATATTGTCCTGTTGCATGCTCAACAATGCTCAATAATCCAGGTAGAAAAATCTAACAAAGTTAAGTCAGGTCCTCTGGACGGGGAAAAATAAATTGTTGAAAAGTTTTGTCTTTTATCCAAAAGTCTTCTTCAGTCTGAGGAGCTACAACAAACTCATCTTATAAATGACACTTTCTCATAGTGCAGGGGTGTCAAACTCACTCACAAAAGGGGGCCAACATTAAAATATTTTTCAAACTAAGGGCCAATTTCAGAATCTACATTAACTCAAATCAGATACCCAACATCTTTTCTTGGTCACAGGTTCCTCAACAAGAATTTGATTGGTCTCATTTGATGTTCTCTGTTGTGCTTTTGACATCATAATCAAAGATTACTGAAATAAATTAAAGAGAAGTATTTTACATTAAAAAAAACATCTTGAGCACCAGATAAGATGTCAACGAGGGTCACAGTTGGGCCCTGGGCCTTGAGTTTGACACGTGTGCCATAGTGTGATGGTGACAGTCCAAAACTAGTTGTTCACATGATCAAGGAGGACCATCAGCCTGAAGACCGATTGTTAGTGCCCTGCTGGCCGCTTGCTATTCACAGAGGGCTGAGTGATTCTAGCAATATCTTACAATACTTACAATGTTGTTATTGCTAGTATCACTCAGCTCTCTTTGACCAGCGATTGACCATCAGGGCACTAACGATCGGTTGCTAGGCTGAATCTTTATCATGTGATCAACTGGTTTTGGATGTCATCATCAAACTGGTTGATCCACTTTGAGAAGGTGCTGTTTATAAGACTGAGTTTGTTTGTTTTATCTGTCCAGAGGACCTGACTTAACTTTGTTAGGTTATTTAGATAATATTTTAATTGCTTTTTTGATATTTTTAGGGCTACATAATTACAGTACAAATATTTACAATTCATTTTAGAACGAAATGTTCAACTCTGCCCGATGCTTTACACCAATGTTTTGAGAGTAGAAGACAAGTTTGAGCGTGTGGACTCAGAGGTCATCGTTCTCTTAATATTCCACTGCTTCATGAATTCTTGGACTTTTCTTCTGAAGTTCTTTCCAACAATAACATACAGGATTGGGTTGAGCACGCTGTTGAAAAATCCCAAGTAGGTGAAGAGCTGGTTGCAGATATCTAATGCAGATGAGAGGTGACACCCTATGAGGACCTCAGCTCGTAACAGCATATCCAAAATGGTGACGAGGTGGAATGGCACCCAACATATGAGGAAGGCCAGGAGGACCGCCAGTATCAAGACTGTGGCCTTCTGCTCCGTTTTCTCAGCATTGAACCTCTCTAATCCTTGGCTTTTTAAAGCTTGAATGATCTTCACTGTACAAAAAGAGATGATTGAAAAAGGAATGATGAAGTTAAAAACCAGCAACATCCCATCAAAAATCAGCTCAGCAGTTTTGCTTGGATATTCCAGAATGCATGCATGAACACCATACTCAGAGAAATGTTTCACTTCTCTAAATATGAACGTGGGTATGCTCAGCAGCAAGCCAACCCCCCACGTCAGCAGACAGCCTAGTTTGGCATACTTTGGTCTGCGCATTCTTCCATGCGATAAAGCATGCACCAGTGCTAGGTATCGATCTATGCCAACTAAAACAAGGAAATAGATGCTGGAGTAGACGTTTAATTTAATGCCCACGTTGACAATTTTGCACATGAATAGTCCAAACGGCCAGTCAAAGTTATTGGAGATGTTGACTGCCCAGAAAGGCAAACAGGACACCAGGATAAGATCAGCTGCAGCCAGATTGCTCAGATAGATCTCAGCTACTGTACAGGGCTTCTTATGGAGGCAGAAAACTATCAGGACAAAGAGGTTCAATATAATTCCCAGCACACTGATGATCAGGATATACACAGGCTGACTGGTGTAGAACGATTCCCAGGCCTCTGTTTCTGGACAGTAAAACTTGCTGGTGTCATTGTGTTCTTTATCTAGTGCAGTGGTGTTGAAGCCAGGGATGCTGTGAAGAAGGAAAATTTATTAGACAAAAAAAAAAAAAGAAACAAGTGAACAATCTTAAAACATTAAAAATAATGTTTTTTTGTTTTTTTTTATTTAGTTTATTAAAAATGTCCATAAGAAAATCCATACTAAAAACACAATTGTAGTAAATATTCAACTTCTTCCAGACACGTTATAAACATTTCCAAATAAATTGTCTACCCACATGATTTATTTTGGGAGGTTTTTTTTTTTCTTTCTCTCTCATCTCTGCCTGTTGTGGAAATGTTTAATATTGGTTCATCCCATGACTTGTTCAACTGGAACATTTCCACAGTTTGTCCATGTTTACTCCTGTTTTAAGCTACCATAAAACATGACCGAACATTTAGATCAGCAGAGTTTATCAAGGCACTACCAGAAGAGATATAAAGAAACAAGAGTTTCAAAAGTTCCTAATAGTTTAATAAAGTTAAATCAGGTCGTCTGAACGGATTTAAAATAATAATAATAATAATAATAATAATAATAACGGTTTCATCTTTTATCCAAAAGACTTCTTCAGTCTGAGGAGCTGCAACAAACTCAGTCTTAAAAATAGCACCTTCTCATACTGGATCTACCAGTTTGTTGTTGACACCCAGAACCAGCTGTTCACATGATCAAGGAGGACCAAAATTGGAAAATTGGACATGGAGGCCTCCATCCCGTTTAAAGATGGACAAGTTTTTCTTCACAAAGATGGCCTCCTTCAATTCTCTCTCAAGCCAGCGTTCCTCTCTATCAGTCCAGGACTCTGTGGTCTACACTCATCTCCAGGCCAGCGGTCACTCTTTCAGGAATGAAGATGTTCACATCCTTGATTGAGAGGAACGATGTTTGAGAGAAGTGACGGAAGCCATTTTGTGAAAAGAAATCGTCCATCATTAAACAGGGGTGGAGGCCTCCGGGTTCAACTGTCCCCCTATTACAGTGCTGTGATTGCTAGTATCACTCAGCACTCTGTGAATAGCAAGCGGCCATCAGATCACTAACGGCCAATTGTTAGGCTGATGGTCCTCCTTTATCAAGTGAACAGTTAGTTCTGGATGTCAACAACAATCTGGTTGATCCACCATGAGAAGGTGCTATTTATAAGACTGAGTTTATTGCAGCTCCTCAGACTGAAGAAGTCTTTTGGATAAAAGATGAAGCATTTCAACATTTTTTTTTTTAATCCGTCCAGAGGACCTGTTAGATTTTTCTATTTGGATTATTGAGCATACGCCAGGATATTTTATTTCCCACTGCTGTCTTCATTCATACTCATCTGCTCACACAGACTGTTCGTGCTGCTGTTCAACGTATTGTTTTTGTACTACAAGTGCTTAGCGTATTTTTAGTTTAACATTTTTCTTAGTTCATATCTTCGATTTTATTACTGTTTTTCTTTTACATTTTATATTTTTGTTGGATGTAACTGGGACCCTGTTTACACAATTTCATTCCACCACATGTCCCACGTGTGGTGTGTATAACAAATAAAGAAACTGTGACTTTGACTTTGATATTGTCTTAATCTTCTGTGTGTATCGCAGTAATCGAAACAACTGCTTCCTCCTCTGCAGCCATAAATTGTAATCACCAGTCAGACAGCACATGTAATTATTTTACCTGTTTCCTGCAGAATAGTAATTGCCATATTACAGTAATGAGCAACTCTATCTGCTAAATTATCCTCTTGTGTATGTGTGCATCTGTTTGTGTGTCTGAACAATATCAGACATTAACCATCAGATTCAGTACTCTGTTCTATTTACCATCAAAGCATTGCTAAGATTTACCCATTTAATTACATGAAAGGCAGTTCAAAAACAATAAATGTACTGTTTCTGCTGCTGAGTAAAGAATGCTTTAGTTTCATGATTTTATGCAAGATTGCAGAAGTTCCTGTTGCAATTTGTGCTTTCTAGTGAATACAAGTTTGGCATTTTTAAAAGAAGCTGTCACAGTCAGAAACTGAAATAGTCAGAAAAGGGAAAAAGGATGTGATTTAAAATGTGTGAAAGTTTACTGAGATTAAGTTAAAACATCAAAGACACATCTCTATGAGGAGCAAAAGGATCTAGTTTTCCATCTATATGAATTTCAATAACTACATATGATTATAATAAAACATATTGTATCTTACAATAAATAATTTAAATTAGAATTACTTTTACAAGTCAACTAATTTTGAACAAACAATAATTTCTGACAAACTGTAAAACAATGTGTTACTACGATTTCTAACTCTTCAAAGAACAAAAGGAAATAATTCAAATATAAAACATTATACCTTGTTGGCTGAAGAGTCATATTTCCTGAGAATGTCCAGATGTGAAAATTCCAGATGCTCTGCTTTACTGCTACGAGTTTACCGTCTGCACTCTACCCTGCCTGTCTCTGACTCGCTCTGTCTTGAGTAAACTGCAATTAGTGTGATGTCAGCCAAAAAGGCACGGCGAGTTTACTCTGTAGTCAGCGTGGTCTGCAAGTGATGACTGGCTCTTGTATTTGTTCACTACCCTCTTTACAATCAGACTGTACAGCTTTCTGCCTGTCTAATCTGACAGCTGAGTTACATCTGGATGAAAATGAAAAGGTAAAAGGTATGGACAATATATGTTCATTTGGATGATTTTATACTGTATATAACTACGGTGTAATTGAAAAACGCAGGCAAAGAGCTGTGACTATATTATTTATCAAACAGTAAGTGTGATGAAGATGCTGTTTGTGAAATCTTCAGGACACCCTTGTTGCTTCCTTAGGATTTCAGATAGTGACTAGAATCTGGGTCCTCCTAAAACAATGTACTTGATATAGTTATCATCAGAGACTATAAGCATATCCATAAAATCAGAAGTGCTGACAGGCAACTATTACCTCAATGTTAAAGAGGAAAGACATGGATGCACTGACACTGGTATTATTAACAGGTTCTGATGACGTGTTTGTATATCTGTACTTGTACTTGGCTGTTCAGATATTACAGTACAAATACCACTTTAAAGCAGCATAATGTTCACCTCTCAGTTGAGCAGTGGGACCTTTGAGAAAGTGCAATGTCTGCCATGTGGAGGTTTTTAAATTGAGAAATGGTGGCAAATGTGAAATCTACATCTTTTCATTCAATTCATTCAACCTTTATTTAGACAGGTAAATTCCATTGAGCCTCGAGGACTCATTTACAAGAGAGACCTGATTTCAACAAAGAATGATGACAACAATGGACAACAGCGACACAATAAACAGTTATAAAAAGTCATACCATTTTTTTTTAACAAATAGTATGGCGAAAAAAGAAAAGTAACAAAAAACAGCTAGATTCTAAGGCGGATCTTGCCCTTTCAGCACAAGTAGTTTGGTAACACATCTAAAAAACACACCAGAACACTGAAGATGTAAAACTGCTACAGTAGCATCTCAACCATCTCACTGCTCAACAATGGAGGCAGTTGAAAAAGTCTATTTCTGTCCTGCTCCCTCTTAGAAGTTAACGCCAAAAGGAAGCCTCTATGGTTTTAAGACTTGTTTTCAACCTAATTGTACCACCATAAACATCCATAATTCTTGTGATCTTCCAAAAAATACTTTAGTATTTTTACAAAAATACTTGTTTTTGTAAAAATAAGTCAGTATTTGAGTTAGATACAAACTTCCATTTTGATGTTTCTGCATCTAGCCGTAAGAAAGGTCAATACTGAAAATTAGGTTGCAACAAGCAAGGTTGGGGGCAGCTGTTGCTGAGTGGATAGAGCAGTTGTCCTCCAATGGGAGAGTTGAGAGTTCAATTCCACCAGCAGTCACATGCTTGTGTCCTTGGGCAAGACACTGAATCCTTCATTGCCTCTGATGAGTATCCGATTGGTGTATGAATGTGATCTAAAAGCACTGGAAAATCTCTTTAGAGAGAAATGTTCAATTAGTTTTGTAGAGATCTAGTAGAGTGCTGTCTGAATGTGTGTAGATGGGTAAATTAGGGACAGATTGTGCTGTAAAGTGCTTTGAGTATCTTAATTAGATAGAAAGGCACTAAATAAGTATAGTCCATCCATCCATTATCTTCACATGCGTCTTCCTTTTCGAGTCACGTGACTCACTGGTGCCCATATCCAGCAGTCCCTGTGAGAGAGGTGGGGGGGACACCCTGGACATGTCTCCAGTCCATCACAGGGACACATAGAGACAAACGAGGCAAAGAACCATTCACTCTCTCACTCAAACCTAGGGATAATTTAGAGTTACCATTAGTCTAACATGCATGTTTTTGGTCTGTGGGAGGAAACTGGAGCACCTGGAGAAAACCCACGCAGCACGGAGAGCACATGCAAACTCCACCCTTAAAGGCCCCATACCGGGGATTAGAACCAGGGACCTTCTCGTTAAGAGGCAACAACTCTTCCAACTAAGCCACCATCCATTTACATCAAAATCCATGATGGCAAACACACACACACGCATGCACGCACACACACACACACACACACACACACACACACACACACATATACTTTGTATATACTGAATATA
>NC_056518.1:8321048-8338377 GCF_014905685.2 Nematolebias whitei | reverse complement strand
ATATTTGTCATACAACAAGTGACACGTACCTCACGTGTCTCACTACAGCTGCTATAGGCTTAGACTGCTGGAGGACAAACTGACCACATTTCCTCTCTCTGCTGCTCTTTACTTGCTCTACTCTAACTGTTTGTATATGTAATTATTTCTATCTTCACGTTTTTTTTTTGTCTTTCCTCCCATAGAACCTACCATCTGGACCTACCATTCTGTGTTTGTTTGTCTCTCCTTCCTGTTCCTCTCAAACCAGCTGGTCAAAGCAGATGGCCGCTCATCCTGAGACTGGTTCTGCTGGAGATTTCTTCCTGTTAAAAGGGAGTTTTTCCTTTCCACCGTCTCCTTTGTGCTTGCCCAGGAGGGGAGACTGCAACGAAGTGAAAGTTCAACTCAAACTGCTGCTTCCTTAGATAGAGAACTTTTACTAATTGGCTTTTTTTTTATGTATGTGAATGTTTCTGTTCAGTGCCCTGAGACAACTTCTGTTGTGACTTGGTGTTATATAAATTAAATGAAACTGAAATTAACTGAATAGCCTAGGCCACCACTGGCCACCCCCCGACTCTGCCATTACATCTGATGATGGATAAAATTGTTCCCTTCACTTGCAAGGATCCGTCATGCTGTGCTGCCTTGGACAAGCAAAAAAATGTCAAAAAAATAAAAAAAACTCCCTCTATTCTTATATACACTGTACCTCCTACACATTTGAATTTATTGTGCCCAAAACATTACGATTTAAGTTTTGTGTTTCCTGTTTAATTCTTGTCCAGAAAACCACTCATCTCAACAATTACAAACATTCACCCTTTAAATTTCTCAGCATTGCGGGCCATCAGCATATTGTTTTTTCTTTATTTTGCGTCATATCTTACCTACCTCCCCTGACCTCACATAAGTGTTTTGTACTTGTATCAGTACTTTTTTTAAAGCAAGTACTCAAATGTACTGTACTTGTACTAAGTGTCAGAAAATGTGGTATGCATGCAGCGTGAGAGACACTGACCATCCATTTCAATACAAATCATGTTATTATTTACTTGATTTAATCAATGGCTGATTTTACAATTTAACACTTGCCATAGACTCAATAATCAGCTGAAGTGTGAATGTAGCTGGTCTATTCAATTAAACTGTAAATACAGTCATCATTAAATAAACTAACAACCCTCAATAGATTTAGCATTATTTTTCATCAAGCTGTTTGATTTTATTAGACCACATCCTGTCCACTTATTGATTCTCTGACATTTTTTAGAGAAGAGTTACAAAGTTAATGAGGCTTCGTGTTTCTGATCACGTCATATTACATTGTTAGCATAATAATTCAACAGTTAGCCTACCATCTGAGACAAATCTAAGCAATATTACTACTGTAGAGTCAGATGCTGATGTTGGTTTTACTAATATGTGATTCCTACGTTTCCAGCCACAATCACTTTCTCCACAGCTGCTGATCATCCTAATCATTCACCACTCCACACTCTGGAAGACTGCTCTGCTGAGTATTTAAGCTGCTGCCAGACGTTCTTCCTACGCTGGAGCATTATGATACCTCATGGTAAATAATGGACAGCCGATCAATCTATTCCTTGAACTTTGACTAACCTTGTGATTTTTCTTGTGACTTTCCTGTCTTCCTCCAAGTCTTCTAAGACCTTGCTCCTTGTGACTTTACCCTGTCTAAGATGAACCTGGATCAGAAACTACCGAGCACCTTCAACCTGTTCCTCTCTCCAACTACACTCACCCCTTCTGGATCACCTTCCCTCCTTTGGGAACCTGTTCTCTCCCTCCACTACAGCACCATCTATAAAACAACCACAAGTAAGAGACTGCCTACAAACAAGATCTATTATTCAAGAATTCAGATAATTACAAATACTCACCTTGTCCCTTTTTTTTTCCATTTCAGCCCTTTATTTAAACTACACGTGTAAATAAAGCACTTATCTTTTTGTACACCTGACTTTGTCTCTTCATCTGTCTGCTAACTTGGGGTCAAAAATACTTAAAATCATGTTAACTAGATTACATTTAGCCTTTTAATAAATTATGAAAACCTTTAATTTACAAAACAAACACATATTTTTCTAACTCACCGCATGTTTCCTGGTAGGTCTGATATCAGTCTTTCTGATCAAAAAGGGCTAACAACAGTATGAAGCAGCCTCCTTCCTTTATCTTGAACTCAAAGTGGTTTCCTAAGTTTGTCCAAGCGTTTACTTTGTTATTCTTAATTCTGGTTTAGTCTTTGAGGTCCACAAAAATATAATATGCTGAGTAGCGCATGTGTCTACCAAGTTTTGGCAGTGGACCAAGAGGTGAGCAAAGTTTATACACAATATGTTTTTCTACTTTCAAGAGCATGATCTGGACTTTCTGTACATCACAGAGACTTGGATGTCTCCGGGTGAGACCAGCGCCTTGACGGAATTACTGCCACCAAACTGTTTGTATTTTAACGCCCCGCAGCCATCAGGACGGCACGGTGGTGGATTATTAACAATATTCAAATCAACTTTTGACTGTAAACAACTGCCCATCCCAATTTCCCATGCCAGCTTTGAGCTGAGCATCTTTGAACTCAGACATTCACCTCCAACATTATTTACTCTCGTCTACCGCCCACCTCGGTCTAAGGATTTCATAAATGAGTTTTCTGACTTCTTGGCTGAAATCACACCAAAATATGAGCATGTTTGCATTATTGGTGACTTTAATTTGCACGTGTGCTGTCCTGAGAAGCCCTTGGTTAAGGACTTTTTAGATTTATTGGACTCATTTAATTTAACTCAGCATGTAAACGGTTCCACCCAAGAGCGCAGACATACACTGGACCTTGTTTTAACTCATGATGTGACTGTTAATAATCTTGTTATTGGTGATAATGTTTTCTCAGACCACATGCCAGTCCGGTTTGAGTTCACCCTCCCCCATCTAACTCGTAAGTCGTGCATTCCTGCACGTAGGACTCGGACCATTAACCACTTCACTGCCGCACGTTTCACAGATGTTTATAACTCTGAAATGATCATTCAGCCCCCAGTGTTTCTCACCACCACTGAGGAGCTGACATCCTAGTTCAACTCTGTCTGCTTAAAGACTATGGATCATGTTGCGTCTGTTAAAACTAGAAAATCAAAACTGAGAGCACAACCTTGGCTGAGTGACGTCACCAAGGCCGTTAGGCAGCAGTGTAGGAGGGCGGAACGAAAGTGGAGGAAAGACAGGCTGCAGGTCTCTTTCCAGATACTTAAAGAGAGTTGGCGCCGTTATCAGAAAGCAGTAAAAGCTGTTAAATCCAAATACTTCTCTGATATAATTACCTCAAACTCTCACAACCCACGTGTCCTCTTCTCCACCCTAAACTCTGTTCTCCACCTCACTGAACCATCACCTCTGGAAGCCTCGACTGAGCTGTGCAACAACTTCTTACATTTCTTTTTGGAAAAAATTGCGACCACCAGGGCTCTCATTTCCCCTCCAACTCATGGGCTCATCCATCCCACCTCAATCTGTAGCTCTATTTGACCATTTTGAACCCATCACTCTATCTTCTCTAGAGCAGGTCATGTGCAGCTTGAAACCTTCTGGTTCCCCCTTTGATGTGGTCCCCCTCGACTACTAAAGGAGGTGTTTCCAACTCTAGGTTCGTCCATTCTTGATATAGTAAACAGTAGTTTATCCACTGGCATGGTGCCAAAATCCTTTAAACATGCTGCCGTCCAGCCTCTCCTGAAAAAAAACAAACCTTGACCCCTCAGTTGTTTCCAACTTCCGGCCTGTCTCCAAACTCCCATTTGTTTCTAAAGTACTGGAGAAATAGTTGAGTCCCAGTTGAAGTGCTTCCTGGAGGATAACGCCATCTTAGAGCTTTTCCAATCTGGCTTTAAACCTCTCCACAGCACTGAAACTGCCCTGCTGAAGGTCTTTAACGACATTTTCAGATTCACAGATACTGGTGATTCTGTGCTGCTTGTCCTGTTGGACCTCACAGCCGCCTTTGACACCATCGACCATGAGATCCTCATTGCTAGGTTGGAGCAGTGGGTGGGCGTCACAGGATCAGCCCTCAATTGGTTAGATCTTACCTCACTGACAGATCCTTTTGTGTCTCCATCAAGGATTTTAGTTCCGCAGAGGCAGAGCTTAAATGGGGGGTTCAGCAGGGGTCCATCCTGGGTCCCCTCCTATTCTCTTTATACCTGCTGCTGCTTGGTGCTCTTTTCCGAAAACACAACATGCCCTTCCACTTCTATGTTGATGACTGTCAAATTTACTTCCCCCTAAGACACAATGATACATGCTCTATTCAACCGCTGCTCAACTGCCTGGCTGACATCAGGGACTGGATGGCTTTAAATTTCTTGAGTTTCAATGACAAGAAGTCTGAAGTCATGTTGTTCCCTCCCAACAACACGATCACAAACCAATGCATCGACCTTTCCGCTCTAACCCTGTCAGAAAAACAAAGAGTCACTAATCTGGGCGTGATAATGGACCCTTCCCTGAAACTTAACAATCATGTAAACATGATTGTAAAATCATGCTTCTTCCAACTGAGGCGGCTGTCTAAACTGAAGCCCATATTGTCCAAAAACAACCTGGAGACAGTAATACATGCATTCATTACATCTAGGCTTGATTACTGCAATTCGCTCCTGTTTTGTATCAGTCAAACCTCCATTGCACGACTACAACTGGTCCAGAATGCAGCAGCCCAATTTTTAACCAGTAAGGGCAAAATAGGGCACATTACACCAGTTTTGGCCTCACTACACTGGTTACCGGTTCACTTTCGAATCCAGTTCAAAATACTCATGTATCTACAAATCACTGAACAGTGCCCCCCCCCATCTCTCTGATTTGCTACAACCGTATGTCCCACCACGCCCCCTGAGGTCAGCGGACCAGTTGCTCCTCACAGTTCCAGGAACTCGTCTGAAGCACAGAGGTGACAAGGCCTTCTCTGTAGCAGGACTAAGACTCTGGAACGAGTTACCTCTTTTTGTCAGACAGGCCCCCTCTCTCTCGGTTTTCAAGTACCGTTTAAAAACTCACTACTATTCAGTAGCTTTCAACACCAGATGATCTGTGTTTTGATCCTGTATGCGCCACACTGGTTTGTCGTCATTGTCTGCATCGTTTTTATGTCTATATTCTGATTTACCTCATTTTGTATTTTGCTTTGTGTGTTACCTGTTGTTTTGTCTGTACAGCACTTTGGTTGGCTTTGTAGCTGTTTTAAGTGCTTTATAAATAAAGTGGTATGGTATGGTATGGTCTTTGTTTAACACTTTATTTTCCAAGGAAACTTCTACCCTGTTTGTCACTGTAACTGGACCACTGGCTCGCTGGTAGGAACAGTTCCAGTCATGTTCGTTGTTTACATTGATCAACTATTTCTTTCTGATTTTAATTTATATGATGTTGACATTCATATTTTAGTTTTTATTTGGTGACAGATATGATTTCAAATGTAACGAGGTACAATTTTTCAAATACATTAAAAAAATCTCAAATACAAGTAAAAGTACAGGTTTAAATTAATACTGTACGTAAAAGTACAAAATGGATACTCAATTATAATAAGAGTAAATGTAGTTCATTACTTTCCATTTACATGTATGTTCACAAACTTTAAGAAACATTCAAAACAGTTAATTTTAACAGATAATTGTTACAAAGACTCCAGATTCCTCCCACAGACTAAAAACATGCATGTTAGACTGTTTGATAACTCTAAATTGTCCCTAGGTGAGAGAGAGAGAGAGAGAATGATTGTTTGTCTCATTTATCTCTATGTGTCCTTGTGATGGACTGGAGACCTGTACAGGGTGTACCCCGCCTTTCCCTCAATGACGGCTGGGAACAGGTACCAACTCCCAGGATCCCTGTATGGAAAAGTGAGTAAAGTGAAAGGAGGTGTGGATGTTCCAGTGATATTTATATATCTATATCCATATTGAGTTTAAACTCTGCAAAATGACAAACATTCAAGTTATTAAAGTTCATGCTCAATAATCCAGAAAAAAAAATCCAACAAAGTTAAGTCAGGTCCTCTGGACGGTTGACAGATTGGATGAAAAACAAAACATTTCAACAGAAAGAAACCATCCAAAGGACCTGACTTAACTTTGTTGGACAATCTCACACTCCTTTGAGCAATATCATTATTGATCAAAACTCAACTAGTAATTTCTCCTGTGGTTTATCCAGCCACAACAGGGAGGCCCAAGGTCTGCTTCCACCTATATGATTTTGACCAGAGTCAGTGTGCGACCCTTTCAGGCCCTCTGGACAAATAGGATTTTGTCTGTTCTCTGCCTCGGTGGAAAGGTTAGGATGCTGTCGACGTCAATAGATTTGTCAGAACGCTCAGACAACCCTCCCTTGTGTGTGTGTGATCCTTCCAGCAGATAAGCAGGCAACACAAGTAAGGTCCCAGCATGCTCCTCTTACTCCCCCTATAAAAGTAGGAGTGTTATTCCTGTTTCCACTTCTGGGTCTGCCACATCTCTTAACAGTTACACCAGAACATTTCACAACAAATCAACCCAAAATTTCATAATCTGGGGCACTCCATAAAATACAAGCTGTTGAGCTGGTGGATGTCACTGTTTCCAGGTTTAATTTTTTGTCTCTTTGTTTCAAGTCAGGTCTGTTCTCTATTGTCACTTTTACTTTCTGTTTTATTATGTAACTGTTTATAAATCTTGTCTTCCTGTCTTTGTTGGACGTGTTCCTGTTAAGTAATTAGCAAACTTGTATTTTATGTTCTGTCACCTCCCTGTGTATTTTCAATCACTGTTTACTATTGTTCATCTGTCAACCACTCATGTTACAGTCTCTTCATTTTTGTCTTCTGATATAAGGGATTACGTTCTTCACCAAGTAGATCCTCTCTTATCTCTGCAATTGTGTTCTCAAGCAATTACCTAGCTAGTTTGGCTTCAGTGGCTAACGATTTAAGTTTAGATTTACAGCCACAGAAACTTGGTTCTTAATAGTCACCAACTTCGCCTTAAACATGGACTAAGTTTGCTTCTATGTACCAAACTTAACATAAATCTTTGCTAGACCTAACTGCCCAATCAAAGGTAAAATTTCTATACAAATTCACAGTTTTGATAGTTCACTATGGGGTAAAATTCTCAGTTATCTGGGAATCAACTCACTTTTTATTTTGTTATTCAAGGCATTTTCTTTGTAAATATAGGTTAGGAACACCTAGTAGGAAAATCAGTTTTATATCAATTGGAGTACAAATACCAAAATCAAATATTTTATAACAAATGTTTAAATGACTGCTGTTGTGATTCTACTTAAACAGTAGGTCCAAGTACAGACTCAGACAGTTTTATTGGTAAAAGGTTTATTCCAGTAAAGTAAATGATTTTAACTTTAGCCAGGTGTTCTGTATGGGAACAGTGGAGTGGCTTGCAAGGTTAGTCAAAGAAGAAAAATGAGTCCAAAGATTTTCTATGGAAAATGATTTTCGCATGGCAGGAGGAACACACCAAGAAGATTTCAAGATAATGCGACGAACATGCAAAGTGATACTGTCACTAATGGGAGAGCAGATTTCCATAATCACTGAATGTGACCAAACAATCTGATGAGGGTGGAGAAAACTGACACTTCCTAAGTGGTGCTTGATTGGCAAAATGATGGGAAACAGGTGTGCACTCATTAGTTGATGAGCTTGTGGCCACACCAACAGGCTGGATCTGCAGCTTCATCTTGTAGGAAGAAAGGGATGAATGAAAGAGCAATGGGGAGAGGCAAATACCAGGTAATCCAAGCACTGGGGACACAAATAATTAAATTTCATGTTGCTTAGAAAATAGGTTTCCAAATGATACATATTTATATGTGTGCATAAAAAGGAAATTGAGGTTTTATATTATTTTATTTATACATAAGCACCAGATCAATAGATGTGACATTTAATTCAGTTGCCAGTCTGCTTGCTAAAAAGAGCCTTCAAGGAGGGAGACAGGGAATTATTGAGGAGCACACAGAAGCAACTAAAAGTCAAGATAAGAAACAGCAAGGAGGTGTACAAGAAGAAGCTGGAGAGCAAGCTCCAACAGAACAATATCAGAGAGGTGTGGTCAGGGATGAAACAGATCACAGGCTTCAAGCAGAAGGAGGATCAGAAGGATGGAAGCCTGAACAGAGCAAATTAACTGAACACATTCTTCAATAGGTTCCGTTCAGGAACAAGCTCAGCATCCTCCTCTCTTGCCCACAGCCAAACATACATACCACCCTCCATTGACCCAAGGCTGTCCTGTCACACCTCAAATATTGTATCTACCACCTCAGTCATGGACCTTCTTCTACATATTGGTCTTCAACCAAATCAGAAGATACTGATACCTCCTTTGCCTCCCCCCTCTGCGTCTCCAGAAGTCAGGTGAGGAAGCAGCTGGAAAGATTGAACCGGAATAAGGCTGCAGGTCCAGATGGTGTCAGTCCCAGAGTCCTGTAGGTCTGTGCAGAGCAGCTCTGTGGGGTTCTGCAGCACCTCTTCAACCTTAGCCTGACCCAGGAGAAGGTTCCAGTGTTGTGGAAAACATCCTGTCTTGTTCCAGTGCCAAATAAAACTCACCCATCAGTCCTCAGTGACTATAGACCTGTTGCCCTGACATCCCACATCATGAAGGTCCTAGAGAGACTTCTGCTGACCCACCTGACTAGACAAACAAGCACATATCAGGACCCACAACAGTTTGCTTATCAGCATGGACTTGGAGTTGAAGATGCCATCATACACCTGCTTCAGCAAACTTACTGTCATCTAGAAAAGGCAGACAGCACCGTGAGAATCATGTTCTTTGATTTATCCAGTGCATTTAACACAATCCAGCCTGATTTGCTTTGTCAAAAACTTCAGAAGACTCAGGTGGAGGCCTCAACAATCACCTGGATCAAAGACTACCTGACAGACAGACCACAGTTTGTGAGACTGAAGGGTTGTGTGTCTAACCAGGTGGTCAGCAGCACAGGAGCACCACAGGGAACTGTACTCTCACCATTCCTTTTCACTCTGTACACCTCAGATTTCCAGTATAAAACAGACTCCTGTCATCTGCAGAAATATTCTGATGACTCTGCAGTGGTCGGGTGTATCAGAGATGGACAAGAAGCTAAGTACAGGGAACTGGTGGACCGCTTTGTGGCATGGTGTGGAAACAATCATCTCATCTTGAATGTGAACAAAACAAAGGAGATGATTGTAGATTTCAGGAGAATCAGGAACAGGTCCAACCCTATTTCCATCATGGGAGAAGAAGTGGAGGTGGTGGAGAAGTATAAATACCTTGGAGTTCACCTGGACAACAGACTGGACTGGAAATGCAACAGTGAAGCCGTCTACAAGAAGGGACAGAGCAGACTGTACTTCTTGAGGAAGCTGAAGTCCTTCAGTGTTTGCAGCAAGATGCTGCATATCTTCTATAAGTCTGTTGTAGAGAGCACTATCTCTTCTGCCATCATTTGCTGGGGAAGCAGCACCTGAGCAAGTGACTTAAAAAAGATCAAGAAGCTCATAAAGAAGGCTGGCTCAGTTCTGGGGACTCCTCTAGAACCTTTGGAGATGATTGTTCAAAGAAGGATTCTTTATAAAGTGAAGAACATTATAGACAACCCTCAGCATCCTCTTCATCAGACTGTCATACAACAACAAAGTGTCTTCAGTCAGAGGCTTCTTCAGATCTGTTGTAGGACAGACAAGAGATCTTTCCTGCCCACAGCCATCAGCATCTAGAACAACTCATTAATGAAACCAGGATGATGAGTTACCACAACATATAATTTCCCTCTGGGATTAATAAAGTATTTTTGAATTGAATTGAATTGAATGGAATTGTGAAGCCTGTACAGCTTCACAAGCAGACTGGGCAGCGTTTTTCCTTCAAATGTAACAAGAAGAAACTCATTGCTCAGGCATGTGATGGTGCCGGGGTGATGAGAAGACAGGGTGGTGTGCTGCAAAAGGTGTGGGAGCATTTAAAAATGCATTACTGTATGTGCATTGTTATGCACAACAAATGTCATACACCAAGCCACTCCTCGCATATCAGCTGTGAGTTTGCTTTTCTGATATGGGTAGTTTTTCCAGATTTTTTTTAAAATTACTCAGTCACCCAAGTTGTCCTGCAATGTTGATTTATTGTTACAAGAAGACAGAAAAGATTTTTTTTCTCACAAGGTGGAACGTCAATAAAAAAATTGTCAACACTGTCTCGGAAAACTAAAATAATTCCATGCCTTGTTTTGACACCAACAGACATTTGGTTTTCTGAGAATCTTGCTGCATGAATTTTATTTTTTTACCCCTTCTTGTTCCCCTCCATCCCACCAGCTATTTTACATCTTATTAGCGTGAGACATGATTTCATGGAACAAAGTAGTCTTCAAATATATCCTTACAAACTTCACAATTATTTTGGATAAAGAATAGGGTATGTTAACTCTAAATTGATTGCATGAAGTAAAACTATATTTTGGGGCGGTCCTAGCCTGTTTTTTGCCTTGGGCAAACAACAACCCTCCTCCCCCCACCCCAAGCTCGCGTCACACAATTGCCCCCACACCACAGTCAGGGATGCAGTCACGGATCTGTGACATAATCATTTAGATTACATGTACCATCACAGACACACTCAAAATTTCTTAGAATATTTAATAAAAAAAAACTTGAAATTGAAGAAACTTACTATGAAAACACAAAGTAAGACACATACACTGTACAGCAGTCCCTCGTTTATTAATGGTGTTTGGTTCAGACCCCCCCCCCCCACACACACACACACACACAGTAAGCACAGTTTTGTGAATTTTTTTCTCCTCCTCCACCATAACCCTCAGCACTGGCTCCCCTCAGGCTATGTGCGGAACCCTCTCCTGTTCATTCTGCTCACTTATGACTGTGCACCTACCCATCCAGGCTGCCATATTGTAAAGTTTGCAGACGAAATGGCAGCACAGTTTTTTTTTTGTACAATATTATGTACAGTGCTGTACGTCCACAAACTGCGATAGCGAGAGCCCGCGAAAGTCGAACAGCAAAGTAGCAAAGGACTACTGTATACAACAGATCTAAAACTATACAAAAAAATTAATACTGTAGAAAATAAGCACAAATAAAATATGTAATTTTTAAATAGCACCAACAGAACACAAGAAAATCTGTGTACAACAATTGCACTTTGATCAAGACACAAATTTCTCTTCACAACTGTCAAGGAAGGTCTGAACATTTTCTGAATACAATAATTTACACTATTGCACTTCAAACATGAAAATACTGATTAAATTGCACAACTGTCTGGTAAAGTCTCACCCTTCTTTAAATAAGTGAATATACACTATTTCTTATTAAACTAGAAATACAGATTAAACTGTTCAATAGAACACTTGTTCAAAATTTTGCTAAATGTTATGCAACCACTCCTCTTACCCCCCACCCCCACACATGTTTTTCTTTCTATTCTTACAGGGACTTCACATTGACTTTCAATCCTTTTTCATTCATTTCTATATCCTAAACCTCACCCTGACCCTAAACCTAACCAATGTACATACCTAACCCTAAACCTAACCCATCCTCATTTCATGCCTTAGTCCTAAACCTAACCCCTAACCCACCAACAGCACTTCTTCTTATGGGGCCCAGGCTTGGGGCCCCATAAGGAACAGTTGGTCCACACAAACCTGAAGATTCCTATTTAGGGGAGGTAGAGGAAACTTGGTCTTCATCCTCAGTATCAGAAATGAAGAGACACATTTGTGTCTGAGGGGGCGGAAAAGTTCTTCTTTCCGAGACTCCAGAAACATTGCTGAAGAGATCTGTGTGGCTGAGGAAGGTGATGACTCCTCATCCTGGCCTGTGGCAAAAGGTGCTCCAAAATATTTCAGAACTATCCCTGAATTTGCATTAAAATATCAAACATAAAAACTCTGATACATCATGCATCCATTGTATCATTATCAAACATTCATAATTATATGCCTCACAGTGGTTATTTAATAGGCTATAAAACCATTTCTGAGAAGTATCCTAATGCAATACTGAGTAATTACAGCAGGCTAACATCACTTTCCCAAGTAAGTGAAGTGATTTAAGGACTGTTATACTGACATGGCAAACAGCTAACAATTAAGACAAAACAAATAGACCAACATATATGTCCATTTAGTGAAACATTCAGAATAGGAGACAAATCAACTCCTTTTCCAGTTAATGGCTATTTAACACGGTCCAAGCTACATCGCAAAATCATTGCCTTTAGTGATTATTGTATATTACTTTCCCATGTAGTAATTTAGTTTTAGAATAATTTAAATCTTCAAAATATTTTATGCTGAAAACCAAATATATAATCTTAAGCAGCTAAACATAAACAACAGTTAGTGTCTTATGTTATTAATTAATAATAAGCCTATCCTGCAGCAGGCTATAGTCTACATAACATAACACTTTTCATACTCCAAGAGATGACACAGCTGCATACCTTTATCTATTGCTCATTTCTCCTCTTCTTTTCTCTTTTGCCTAAACTGGGCAGAGTAGGTTATCACTGCCCATCGCTGAACATGAGTCTAAACTACTTAGGCCTAAACTAATTGACATTTCTTGGTGTGCAGATTATTATTATTATTTTTTTTTTTCCCCAGCAATTTCACATAAATAACTTGTGACCAATTGGCTTTATTCACAATATTATGAATGAAATGCTTTTTTGTTTGGGAGCAATCAATGATGTGGTTTACTTAGTGAACTAATTGACATGAGCGAATGGTAAGATTGTGCCGCCCATGTGGAAATGTAACCCAGGGTGAGCTAATCTCTGACAAACAAACAAGAAAGCTGCAATGGTGGAGGTAGTGAAGCTCACAGCGTTACCCAAGTCATTTAGTGAGGCATGTCTGCCTTATCAGCTAGCAAGAGAACCCCCCTTCCCCTCCCCTTCTCCCACAACCTGTGCGTCAGACCTCAGCAGAAGCTAAATGCCCTGATCCTGGCAGAGGGTGCCCACTCCCCTCAAGTGTGCGATAGAAAACTGACTGTATGTAACGTAGACAGTCTATATGAAATAATAGATTTTGTTTTTTGAAGAGGGAGGGCAGAGGTGGGTCCAGGCACTTGCGCTACCCTTGATGAGATGCCGCCTTGGGCAGCTGCCTATATCACCCATATCAGAAAATGCCACTGGCTATTTTAGACTTCTTAACTATACAATTTAATGTTATTTTGATGTGTTAGCTGTTGATCTCTCCTCAGGGACTCATCTCACCAGCAGCATTAGCAGCAGGAACCACAAGACTAAAGAGTCATTGGAAGAAAAGGAGAAGAAGGTGGTCAAGGAGACCAGTGACACATTCATGGCTCATGCCAAAGAACAGTTTCTCTTTACTGATTGTCTTGTGAATGCCACACATACACAGCCAGTTTTGTTTTAACAGCACTGTTTGTACTTCTCATTGAGGCTCTGTATGCTATTGTAAGGGCATATCCAATACTGAACACAACAATTTTTAAGATAGAAATCTAAAAGTCTGGAATTCTATGGCTAGTGTAGTGCTCTGGCACCATATCATTTTGAACAGAAAAGCAACCCTGTGGAAACATTTTCTGAGAGTGAGGCTTGGTTGAAAAACACCACAACTACTAACATGACAATGACTGAAACCAAAGGATGTTTCTCAACAATGAAAAGGATCAAGTTGTTCCTAAATGCAATAGATGAAGAACATTTAAACAGCATGTGCTTTCACAGGAGAGGAAACTTGTCAAGAAGTTCCATACATTCATCTGATATTTTTAGCTGCTTCTACCTTTTCAGGTCGTGGGGTTTCTGGTGATCGTGTCAAGCAGTAACTGTGTGAAAGGCAGGGGACACCTTTTTTTTCATTCATTCAACCTTTATTTAAACAGATAAGTCACATTGAGCCTCCAAGACTCATTTACAAGTGAGACCTGTTTGGACAGACAATAAAAAGTGGTGAAAAATGACACATAGGGTTTGGAGACAAAAAATAATAATCCTAACACACTTTTAACCTCTGGTTGAAGGTCAACAGTGTGATAATGAAAAAGAATAACACACACTAGCACATAATGACACAGACATTACGCGGGCGGAGGGGGATGGGGGCAAGAGCAGTGAGCATGTCCAGATATAACACACAGACACCGCAGAGTTCAGATAAAATCACTCAGTTCAAATAGGTCCCTCTAGAGAGATTGTACACACTCGGGGGGTGCCGAGGACAGACAAGGATGAATCCAAAGAGTCCTGAAATTATGACAGAATATTTATTCAGCTGGGCTCCTCTGAAAAGTCCACGGAAATTCCTCGGTAGGAGGGGAGGGAGGGGCAGAGTTTCAGATTTACAAAATTTCCAGGTGTATTAAGATAAGATGGCCTGTCAAGGCCAGTCAGGGAGAGAAATTCGGATAAACAAGATTGTTTTGGGGAGAGGCAGAATTTTAATGACATCTACCTTGAGTCTGTTTCTGTCCACTTGGTTCGAAAATGTCCAAATTAAATAGTCACCCCAATACCATACCATACCATACCAATTTATTTATATAGCACTTTAAACAGTGACAAAGCACACCAAAGTGCCGTACAGGGACAAACAGAACAAGCACATAGCAACAGATTACATAACAGGACACCAAAAATGTAGAAACCGACAAAAACAATAATGGATAACAACAACAACTGCAACATGACCAACACAGTGTGATGCACACAGATTCAGCACAGGTCACACAGTGCAGAAAGCCAGGGAATAAAAGTGTGTTTTTAAGCGAGATTTAAAAACTGTGAGGGAGGGGGCCTGTCTAACGAGCAGAGGTAACTCATTCCAAAGTTTTGGGCCTGCTACAGAGAAGGCCCTGTCACCTCTGCGCTTGAGGCGGGTTCCTGGGACTGTTAGGAGCAGCTGGTCTGCTGATCTGAGAGAACGTGGTGGGACATACGGCTGGAGCAGATCAGTAAGATAGGAGGGGGCAGAGCTGTTTAGTGATTTATAGACATACAAGAGTATTTTGAATTTGATTCGAAAGTGAACTGGAAGCCAGTGTAGGGAGGCCAAAACAGGAGTAATGTGTTCTCTTTTGCTTGTGCTGGTCAAAAACCGGGCTGCTGCATTTTGGACCAGTTGGAGTCTAGCTATGGAGGTCTGACTGATACCAAAAAGGAGTGAGTTGCAATAGTCGAGCCTGGATGTAATGAATGCATGAATTACTGTCTCCAGGTTATTTCTGGACAATATGGGCTTCAGCTTAGACAGTCGCCTCAGCTGGAAAAAGCAGGATTTAACAATCATATTTACATGATTGTTGAGTTTCAGAGAAGGGTCAAGTATCACTCCTAGATTAGTGACTCTTTGTTTCACTAACGGTGACAGAACGGATAGGTCGATGCAGTGGTTGGTGATTGTGTCATTGGGAGGAAACAGCATAACTTCAGATTTCTTCTCATTGAAACTCAAGAAATTTAAAGCCATCCAATCTCTGATGTCAGCCAGGCAGTCCAGTAACGGTTGAATAGAGCGAGTACCGTTGAGTCTGAGGGGGAAGTAGATTTGGCAGTCGTCGGCGTAGAAATGAAAAGGTATGTTATGTTTCCTGAAAATAGCACCTAGTGGCAGCAGGTATAGAGAAAATAAAAGAGGACCAAGGATGGAACCTTGCGGTACCCCCCATTTAAGCGCTGCCGAGGCTGAACTAAAATCTTTGATGGAGACACAAAAGGACCTGTCAGCGAGGTAAGATCTAAACCATTCGAGGGCTGACCCAGTGATGCCCACCCACTGCTCTAACCTCGCAATGAGGATCTCGTGGTCGATTGTATCAAAGGCAGATGTGAGGTCCAGTAAGAGAAGGAGCACAGAATCACCAGCGTCTGTGAATAGGAGAATGTCGTTAAAAACCTTGAGAAGAGCAGTTTCAGTGCTGTGGAGAGGTTTAAAGCCAGACTGGAATAGCTCTAAGATGGCATTATCCTCTAGAAAGCATTTCAGCTGGGACTCCACTATTTTTTCCAGTAGTTTAGCGACAAATGGGAGTCTGGAGACAGGCCGGAAGTTGGACGTGACTGAGGGGTCAAGGCTAGGTTTTTTCAGGAGAGGTTGGACAGCAGCATGTTTAAAAGTTATTGGCACCACACCTGAGGCTAAGCTGCTGTTCACAATGCCAAGAACAGGAGGGCCCAGAACAGGAAGAAGCTCCTTCAGGAGTCGAGGGGGGACAACGTCAAAAGGGGAGCCAGATGGCTTCATGCTGCACATGACCTGCTCCAGGGAAGACAGAGAGATGGGCTCAAAGTGGTCAAGAACAGCAACACAATGAGATGGGATGGACGGATCATGAGCAGGTGGAGAAATGAGTGCCCGGGTGTTTGCAACTTTTTCAGAAAAGAAATGGAGGAAGTTTTCACACAGCTCAGTTGAAGCTTCTAGAGGTGAAGGTTCACTGAGGTGTAGAACTGAGTTCAGAGTGGAAAAAAGGGCTCGGGGGTTGTGGGAGTTTGAGGCAATTATCGCAGAAAAGAACTTCGATTTGGCGGCTTTAACTGCCTTCTGATAATGACGCCAACTCTCCTTTAGGATTTGAAAAGAAACCTGCAGCCTGTCTTTCCTCCACCTGCGTTCTGCTCTCCTACACTGCTGTCTAACGGCTTGAGTGATGTCATTAAGCCATGGTTCTGATAAAAGTTTTGTTTTCCTGGTTTTAAGGGGAGCAACATGGTCCAGAATATTTAGGCAAACGGAGTTAAGCTGAGAGGTTAGCTCCTCGGTGGAGAGAGACACTGAGAGCTGATCGATCCTCTCAGAGCTAAAAGTTTCAGTAAAACGTGCAGCAGTGAAACGGTTAATGGTGCGTGAAGTACGTGCAGAATCACATGACTTAGCAGTAGGACAAGGCGGGATGATTTCAAACAAGACAGGCATGTGGTCTGAGAGAACGTTGTCACCGATCACCAAATTACAAACAGAGACATCACCAATGGACCATGCCTGAGAAAAAGTCTAGAGATCTGATCCATTCTGCCAAAAGCATTTGAGTCTGGGTGCTCGAGGCACAAACCAAACCATCATAAGGCAAGCAGCCTGATCGAGTCCAGATTTGCTACCAACAACTTATTTAATTGTATATAAACCAGGAACCAGCCGAATCCAAAAAGTAGGAACCAGTTACCATAAATCCAATTATATATGCGTCCTTAAAATCCACAAATGGCAGCAGAGATAAACACGTCATCAAGTCTTACAAGTCTATGAGATATCCAGCTGCGTGCGTGCC
>NC_056518.1:8315813-8321038 GCF_014905685.2 Nematolebias whitei | reverse complement strand
CAAGTTCATCACTGGGTCACATAGAGACAAACAACCATTCACAAACTCATTCACACCAAGGGACAATTTAAAATCACAAATTAGCCTAATATTCATGTTTTTGGTCTGTGGGTGGAAACCAGAGAGGAGAAAACACACACATGCATGGAGAGAACATGCAAATTCCACCAAGAAAGGTCCCCAGCCGGGATTCGATCTGGCAACCTTCTCTCTAAGATACAAGAGCTCTACCAACTGAGCCATGGTGTCACCTTGTCAAGAAGATGTTTGATTTAAATGAGAGGGTTATAAATGATTTTGACACTTTCAAAGAGACTACCTACTGTAGCATGCATGTGGTTTATGAAGCTAAAAGACCCAATCTTTGGGAACTGACAAAAAAAAGACATACTGGGACAATTATCCAGCTTACAAAATAAGCATAAAATTAATTATTAAATTAATTTACTAATTGAACTCATCATTTCCGTCGTTAGTAGCAAGAACCATTGTCCTACTTCACAAAATGTGTGATTACATCTAATACTACTGCCCAAGAGAGACATTAAGCACAACATTTAATGGATTCCAGAGTGCAATATGGCAGCTGTGCTTTTAGACAGCTAAACGTCACTGGGACTTGTGGGACACTGGAAACTGTCCTGCCCTTCATCTATTGTGGTTGCAAAGCCGGTAGTTTGGCACGTTCAAATGCGGAAAAGTATTTTCCAGCATACATTATTAATACTTTCAGTAACTGCTGCATCTATGCAGGTTGTTTTCTTTGTCTAGTTGTGACAAATGATTCCATTTATTACATCCCTCACTTTCTGATAGGAGCATCTGTATGACTTTAAAGATAAACTTTAATGTAAACTAGGCTTCCACCTTGCTACTACTTAATATACAACATTAATTCTTAGAGCATTTCAACCATTCAAGATTTATCTCTTAAAGTGACCAAAGTAAAACGTTTGAAACTTTTCATTGATTAACCAGCTCAAAACCACTGACCATGCTACACGTTTGATGTAAGGTATCTTTTGTTGTCATCCATCATATATTGTCCCATGCACGCTTCAAATGTTGCCCTGTTGAGGAGGTATAGCCAGGTAAGGGATGTAATGCAAAAGGAATGTATTTTGATTAATAAAAGCATATTCATATATATATATATATATATATATATATATATACATCCATTATCTTTTATTTGCTTCTTCCATTTTGGGTCATTGTAGGGACCTACAGCCATGAATTAGAATGTTTGCTGTATAAATATAAACCCAGAGAAAAGTGTTTGTCCTCAGAAGACAAATGGTAAGTACCAGCTAAAGCCTAGATGAGATCTATCTCAAGGCAGCCAGTTTTTTTTATTATTTTGTAAAAATAACAATAAAAAAATATGTTTTTTTTGTTGCTTTGTCTCTTGTAGAATTAGATCACAAGTAGTTGTCCAGATAGTTGATTATATGACTCTACAATAATACAGTTTTATTTTTAGTTTGTTCAGAAGTTGAAAGCTTCACCTCCCAGCCTTTCTATGTGAAGTTTACATGTTCTTCCTGTGCACATGTGGGTTTTGCCCAGATGCTTTGGTGTCCTATACTTGCCAAAACATGCACGTTAGTTTAAATGGTAACTGAATATTGTTCCTAAGTGTGGATAAAAGGAAATGTAAAAGGGAGTAAATAGGATGGATGGATGGATGGATGGATGGATGGATGGATGGTCACTTTCCATTGAACCACTTAGACTTGTCATGCCCTGGATGCCTGAAATTCTTCACCAATTAATCCAAATTTGTTGATTGTTAATTTATTTGCTATAATGAAGTTTGTAGTAGGGTTGCATGGTGGATTAGTTGATAAGAGCTGTTGCTTCTCAGCGAGAATGACGGTTCAAATCTGGGCCCGGGGACCATTCTCCACGGAGTTTGCATGTTGGGGCGGTTGTGGCTGTGTGGTTAGAACAGTTGTCCTCCAATGCGAGAGTTGGGGGTTCGAATCCACCAGCAGTCACATGTCGAAGTGTCCCTGGGCAAGACACTGAACCCCTCATAGCCTCCGATGTGTGTCCCATCAGTGTATGAATGTGATCTAAAGCACTGATTAGTCTCTTTAGAATGATTTGTTCAAATAGCTTTGTAGAGATGTAGTAGAGTGTTGTATGAATGGGTAAATGAGGTACAGATTGTAGTGTAAAGTGCTTTGAGTATCTTGAAATAAGATAGAAAGGCGCTATATAAGTACAGCGCATTTACTATTTACCATTTCTCTCAGTGCATGTGTGAGTTTTCTCCGGGTACTCCGGTTTCCTCCCACAGACCAAGAGCATGCATGTTAGGTTGACTAAATTGTCCCTAGGTGTGAGAGAGAGTGAATGGTTGTTTGTCTCGTTTGTCTCTACGTGTCCCTATGATGGACTGGAGACCTGTCCAGAGTGTCCCCTGCCTCTCACACAGTGATAGCTAGACATGGGCACCAGTGACCCCTGTGACCAAAAAAGGAAGAAGCGGGTAAAGATAATGTATTTTTGTAATAATATTTCTGAGCAATACAAATATGTTTTACTTCAGCTTGGGTAGTCCAGTGGTGTTGTTGCCTGATATTTAAAGAAAACGCCTGGAGTTCAAGCTGCAGTCTGGCCAACTCCCAGTGGTTTTGCTGTGTAAAGTACACAGAAATTATGTTATCCTGGATAAAATGTTACCTGGATTTACAAGGTAGGTGTGAAATGTTGTGGAACTGGGACATTTGGGAAGCTCAGTCCTCACCTCCTTCTACAGGTGTGCAGTGGAGAGCATCCTGTGCTCCAGCATCAATGTGTGGGATGAAGGCTGCACAGCTGCAAAAAGAAAAGCCTTGCAGAGAGTGGTGAAGGCTGCACAGAAGATGTTGGAGTCAGTCTCCCCACCATCACAGACATCTACACCTCCAGATGCAGGAAGAGGGCCACCTGCATCATGAAGGATCCCACTCACCCAGCACACACTTTTTCCCCACTCCCTTCAGGCAGAAATTTGGGGAGCATTAAATGTAGAACCACTAGACTGAGGAACAGCTTCAACCCTGAGGCTGTTAGTCATGAATCTCTAACCAGAATAATCACTGTGAAAAATCACATCATGTTGCTGCTGATCTGTTTCATGTTGCTGCTGATCTGTTTCATGTTGCTATGTTCATTCATACTCATCTGCTCACACAGACTCATGTTTGTGCTGCTGTTCGGTATATTATTTTTATACTATTAGTGCTTAGTGGACACTGGACCTTGTTTTAACTCATGATGTGACTGTTAGTAATCTTGTTATTGGTGATAATGTTTTTTCAGACCACATGCCAGTCCGGTTTAAGTTCACCCTCCCCCATCTAACTCCTAAGTCGTGCATTTCTGCCCGTAGCACCCGGGCAATTAACCATTTCACTGCCGCACGTTTCACAGATGTTTATAACTCTGAAATGATCATTCAGGCCCCAGTGTTTCTCACCACCACTGAGGAGCTGACATCCCAGTTCAACTCTGTCTGCTTAAAGACTATGGATCATGTTGCGTCTGTTAAAACTAGAAAATCAAAACTGAGAGCAGAACCTTGGCCGAGTGACGTCACCAAGGCCGTTAGGCAGCAATGTAGGAGGGTGGAACGAAAGTGGAGGAAAGACAGGCTGCAGGTCTATTTCCAGATACTTAAAGAGAGTTGGCGCCGTTATCAGAAAGCAGTAAAAGCTGCTAAATCCAAATACTTCTCTGATATAATTACCTCAAACTCTCACAACCCACGTGTCCTCTTCTCCACCCTAAACTCTGTTCTCCACCTCACTGAACCATCACCTCTGGAAGCCTCGACTGAGCTGTGCGACAACTTCCTACATTTCTTTTTGCCAAAAATTGCGACCACCAACCCCTCCAACTCATGACCCATCCATCCCACCTTAATCTGTAGCTCCATTTTACCATTTTGAACCCATCACTTTATCTTCTCTAGAGCAGGTCATGTGCAGCTTGAAACCTTCTGGTTCCCCCTTTGATGTGGTCCCCCCTCAACTACTAAAGGAGGTTTTTCCCACTTTAGGTCTGTCCATTCTTGATATAGTAAACAGTAGTTTATCCTCTGGCGTGGTGCCAAAATCTTTTAAACATGCTGCTGTCCAGCCTCTCCTGAAAAAAGCAAACCTTGACCCCTCAATCGTGTCCAACTTCCGGCCTGTCTCCAAACTTCCATTTGTTTCTAATGTACTGGAGAAAATAGTCGAGTCCCAGTTGAAGTGCTTCCTGGAAGGTCACACCATCTTAGAGCTATTTCAGTCTGACTTTAAACCTCTCCACAGCACTGAAACTGCCCTGCTGAAGGTCTTTAATGACATCTTCAGATCCACAGATACTGGTGATTCTGTGCTGCTTGTCCTGTTAGACCTCACGGCCGTCTTTGACACCATCGACCATGAGATCCTCATTGCAAGGTTGGAGTAGTGGGTGGGCATCACAGCGTCAGCCCTCAATTGGTTCAGATCCTACCTCACTGACAGATCCTTTTGTGTCTCCATCAAGGATTTTAGTTCCGCAGAGGTAGAACTTAAATTGGAGTGGGGGGGGGGGGGGGCGCAGGGGTCCATCCTGGGTCCCCTCCTATTCTCTTTATACCTGCTGCTGCTTGGTGCTATTTTCCGGAAACACAACATGCCCTTCCACTTCTATGCCGATGACTGTCAAATTTACTTCCCCCTAAGACACAATGGTACATGCACTATTCAACCGCTGCTCGACTGCCTGGCTGACATCAGGGACTGGATGACTTTAAACTTCTTAAGTTTCTATGAAAAGAAGTCTGAAGTCATGTTGTTCCCTCCCAATGGCACGATCACAAACCACTGTATCGACCTCTCCACTCTAACCCTGTCAGAAAAACAAAGAGTCACTAATCTGGGAGTGATAATAAATATATATATATATATATATATGTAATATAAAATAAAAATAAATAAATATGACTTGATAATGGACCCTTCCCTGAAACTTAACAATCATGTAAACATGATTGTTAAATCATGCTTCTTCCAACTGAGGCGGCTGTCTAAACTGAAGCCCATATTGTCCAAAAAATAACCTGGAGACAGTAATACATGCATTCATTACATCTAGGCTTGATTACTGCAATTCACTCCTGTTTTGCATCAGTCAAACCTCCATTGCACGACTACAACTGGTCCAGAATGCAGCATCCCGATTTTTAACCAGTACAGGCAAAA
>NC_056518.1:8312208-8315713 GCF_014905685.2 Nematolebias whitei | reverse complement strand
GGCACGCACGCAGCTGGATATCTCATAGACTTGTAAGACTTGATGACACGTTTATCTCTGCTGCCATGTGTGGATTTTAAGGACGCATATATAATTGGATTTATGGTAACTGGTTTCTACTTTTTGGATTCGGCTGGTTCCTGGTTTATCTACAATTAAATAAGTTGTCGGCAGCAAATTTGGACTCGATCAGGCTGCTTGCCTTATGATGGTTTGGTTTGTGCCTCGAGCACCCAGACTCAAATGCTTTTGGCAGAATGGATCAGATCTCTAGACTTTTTCTCAGGCATGGTCCATTGGGGTGACTATTTAATTTGGACATTTTCGAACCAAGTGGACAGAAACAGACTCAAGGTAGATGTCACTAAAATTCTGCCTCTCCCCAAAACAATCTTGTTTATCCGAATTTGGCTCCCTGACTGGCCTTGACAGGCCATCTTATCTTAATACACCTGGAAATTTTGTAAATCTGAAACTCTGCCCCTCCCTTCCCTCCTACCGAGGAATTTCCATGGATTTTTCAGAGGAGCCCAGCTGAATAAACATTCTGTCATAATTTCAGGACTCTTTGGATTCATCCTTGTCTGTCCTCGGCACCCCCTGAGTGTGTACAATCTCTCTAGAGGGACCTATTTGAACTGAGTGATTTTATCTGAACTCTGCGGTGTCTGTGTGTTATATCTGGACATGCTCACCGCTCTTGCCCCCTTCCCCCTCCCCTCTGCCCGCGTAATGGCTGTGTCATTATGTGCTAGTGTGTGATATTTTTTTTCATTATCACACTGTTGACCTTCAACCAGAGGTTAAAAGCGTGTTAGGATTATTATTATTTTTTTTGTCTCCAAACCCTATGTGTCATTTTTCACCACTTTTTATTGTCTGTCCAAACAGGTCTCACTTGTAAATGAGTCTTGGAGGCTCAATGTGACTTATCTGTTTAAATAAAGGTTGAATTAATGAAAAAAAAAAAAAAGGTGTCCCCTGCCTTTCACACAGTTACTGCTTGACATGATCACCAGAAACCCCACGACCTGAAAAGGTAGAACCAGCTAAAAATATCAGATGAATGTATGGAACTTCTTGACAAGTTTCCTCTCCTGTGAAAGCACATGCTGTTTAAATGTTCTTCATCTATTGCATTTAGGAACAACTTGATCCTTTTCATTGTTGAGAAACATCCTTTGGTTTCAGTCATTGTCATGTTAGTAGTTGTGGTGTTTTTCAACCAAGCCTCACTCTCAGAAAATGTTTCCACAGGGTTGCTTTTCTGTTCAAAATGTTACGGCGCCAGAGCACCACACTAGCCATAGAATTCCAGATTTTTCGATTTTAGACTTTTAGTTTATATTTATACAGCAAACATTCTAATTCATGGCTGTAGGTCCCTAAAATAAGCACTTCATAAACTCTTTATATAAAAACTTTTGTTTAAAACATTTTGATCTCCTTTCTCACATTGTCTTTTAAAATATTTTAAAGCTAGTTCTTTATGTCAGATATGAACCAGTAGAAAGTCAACAATATAGTGCATAAATATGTATTTTATGCAGCTTAACTGAATATGCTATAAATAGGACATACAGTATAGTTTTTATATTTTTAATGAAAGCATGACTAAGAAACCACTGAAGAGATGCACAATATTGGTTTTTGCTACAGCAGAACGTTTAATGACTTCACTCTGACTAGATTTTATTTTTTCATTTACTCTTTATTTATACAGGTAGTCTCATTGAGCCACGAGAACTAATTTTCAAGAGAGACCTGTTTAGGGAGCATATGGGGGTTAAGGACCGTGCTCAGGGGCCCAGAGTGGGGCGAATGAAGGTGGGGGCAGGTGTGGGTGTTTCACCTACCCCACCCACATTTTTGATGTTGTTGGTACCGGGGCTTGAACCGGTGATCTTCCGATCACAGACCCACCTTCTCTAACCTCTGCGCCACCACTCCCCACAGATTGTTTAGAAAACCTGCTTTCACCCATCAATGATGAGACAAACAAGTGACTGGCACTACTACACCAGATAAAAATAATCAACTTCAGTCTGCCCTCAGGGTTGCACATGTCAAAGGCCACTCTGAAATCACAGATCACAAAACAAGACTTTTATTTTGCTAAAATTTACTTTTCCTGTGAACAATACACACCAAAGGCTATTGTGACAGAGGTGCATCTAAAATAGAACAAGGAACTGAAAACTCATTGCAACATTATGACTGAATAATAATAATAAAAAAAAAAATGATACATTCCACATGATCATGCTTCTGCTGCACAATAATCATGGGACTGGTTCCAGGCAGAGGACTTGTCACACATTATTCATAGAGCCATAATTTGCTAATGCAATGATGAAAACACTCTTTGGAATTTTAACCTAAGGCTTTAACTTCTTATTTTTGCTGAAGTACATAACTTTTGTTGTGCTGTTCGTGCGAAATAAATGAAGTCATCTGATTATGGGAAGCTGTGGATGAGTGATTAACACGGTCGTCCTCCCATGGGGGAGTTGGGGGTTAGATTCCAACAGCAGTCACATGCTGAAGTGTCCCTGGGCAAGACACTGAACCCCTTATTGTGTTCGATGTGTATCCCATCGATGTATGAATGTGATCTAAAGCACTGATTAGTCTCTTTAGAATGATTTGTTTAGATTATCTTTGTAGAAATGTAGTAGAGTGCTGTGTGAATGTGTGTGTGGAGGTAAATTAGGGCACAGATTGTATTGTAAAGCACTTTGAGTATCCTGATTAGATTGGAAGGCTTTATATAAGTACAGTTCATTCCATTTACCATAAGAGCTTCAAATCAAAGGCTGGGTGATGGAGCTTTGGAGCAGAGAATATGATTAGACTGGATGATTAGGTTCTGTGTAGGAAGAGCCTAGAGGGTTAGAACTGTTATCAAACTGAGGAGATGGGTTTTGTCTGATAACACCCGCAGCACCAGTGAATAATGAATTTATTGTTTAGGGCTAAGCAACAAATCGTGGATTTTGCCATTTCTAATCATAGATGTATATCCAGGAAGAGTACAGTAAATGGTCCAACAGTCCACAATGATACTATCATATTTATGTGTTTTTATATGTGGTGCAGTGATGACATTACAGAAGAACTGAACTTATATGATCCTGTAATAATACCAGTAAAGACAAAGATTGGATCTTGGAAAATAATCACAGCTTTTTGTATTTTTATGTTCAGCAGGTTCAAATCTAGGTCCGGGGGCCTTTCTGGGTGGAGTTTGCATATTGTCTTTGTGCATGCGTGGGTTTTCTCCAGGTACTCCAGTTTCCTCCCACAGACCAAAAACATGCATGTTAGACTGATTGGTAACTCTAAATTGTCTCTAGGTGTGAGTGAGAGTGAATGGTTGTTTGTTTCATTTGTCACTGTGTCCCTGTGATGGACTGGAGACCTGTCCAGGGTGTACCCCGACCTTCGCACAGTGATTGCTGGACATTGGCACCGGCGACCCCCGTGACCCAAAATGGAAGAAGCA
>NC_056518.1:8310856-8312108 GCF_014905685.2 Nematolebias whitei | reverse complement strand
TATATGTGTGTGTGTGTATATATATATATATATGTGTGTGTGTATATTTTATTTTTATTTTATTTTATTGTAAATTTATTAATTTCATATAAAAAACAAAATCATACATATATGCTTTTATTAATCAAAATACATTCCTTTTGCATTACATCCCTTGCCTGGTAATACCTCCTCAACAGGGCAACATTTGAAGCGTGCATGGGACAATACTTGATAGATGACAACAAAAGATATCTTACATCAAACGTGTAGCATGGTCAGTGGTTGTGAGCTGGTTAATCAATGGAAAGTTTCAAACGTTTTACTTTGGTCACTTGACTAAGAGATAAAACTTGTATGGCTGAAATGCTCTAAGAATTAATGTTGTATATTAAGTAGTAGCAAGGTGGAAGCCTAGTTTACATTAAAGTTTATCTTTAAAGTCATACAGATGCTCCTATCAGAAAGTGAGGGATGTAATAAATGGAATCATTTGTCACAACTAGACAAAGAAAACAACCTGCATAGATGCAGCAGTTACTGAAAGTATTAATAATGTATGCTGGAAAATACTTTTCTGCATTTGAACGTGCCAAACTACCGGCTTTGCAACCACAATAGATGAAGGGCAGGACAGTTTCCAGTGTCCCACAAGTCCCAGTGACGTTTAGCTGTCTAAAAGCACAGCTGCCATATTGCACTCTGGAATCCATTAAATGTTGCGCTTAATGTCTCTCTTGGGCAGTAGTATTAGATGTAATCACACATTTTGTGAAGTAGGACAATGGTTCTTGCTACTAACGATGGAAATGATGAGTTCAATTAGTAAATTAATTTAATAATTAATTTTATGATTATGTTGTAAGCTGATTAATTGTCCCAATATGTCGTTTTCTTGTCAGTTCCCAAAGATTGGGTCTTTTAGCTTCATAAACCACATGCATGCTACAGTAGGTAGTCTCTTTGAAAGTGTCAAAATCATTTATAACGCTCTCATTTAAATCAAACATCTTCTTGACAAGGTGACACCATGGCTCAGTTGGTAGAGCTCTTGTATTTTAGAGAGAAGGTTGCCAGATCGAATCCCGGCTGGGGACCTTTCTTGGTGGAATTTGCATGTTCTCTCCATGCATGTGTGTGTTTTCTCCTCTCTGGTTTCCACCCACAGACCAAAAACATGAATATTAGGCTAATTTGTGATTTTAAATTGTCCCTAGGTGTGAATAAGTTTGTGAATGGTTGTTTGTCTCTATGTGACCCAGTGATGAACTTG
>NC_056518.1:8307749-8310756 GCF_014905685.2 Nematolebias whitei | reverse complement strand
TATATATAATTATATATATATATATATATATATATATATATATATACTACATGTACTGTCTATACTCTATCATTAATACATTATTTATCTCCAGTTTAATCTTTGTGACAATTTTTAAATTTCCAGACAACATAAATTTGGTTTTACATAAATTTAAAGATTATTTGTTTGTATCAAACAAACACTTAAGTTTATCAGTTTATTTTCTGTCAACCTCCAATAGCTATTTTTTACCTGGGAGTCTCCATGTCTGCCTGCATGTGGGCTCAACTTTAAACCTCCAGATCCTGTCAACTGTGGTGTAGATACAGTATTTTGTGTTTTTGCACAGAGATCTCCCCCTTTGGTTCCTCGAAGCCAGAACCAAAGTATAGACTGTAATTAGTAATTTTCTGAGCTCCAGCTCATGTGAAGTCGAGGTCAGGCCTTTTCTAAAAGTATAACTTTGGAAACAGCTGTAGGATTTTATTTTCTTTTGGAGTGAAACTTTTTAGAAGAGGTCCACTTTTCCAGTTAGTCTTCTGCATCATAAAACACACAAACTGAACTGGACTGATGCACACAGAGGGGTAACGTTTTATGTTGTGCTGATTCTACAAGTTACAGCCTTTAAAGTTACACTGACAGTTTCTTACGCATTATGTGGATGAAACATTATTTCCAAATTAAGTAATTTTCCCACACACTTTACTTTTTTCTTTTTTTTCTTCTATAAACTTTAAACTTTAAACTTTAAACACCCACAGCCAGAAATGCAAACGCTTAGCTTGGTCACTTGGTGTAAACACTTTTATTTCACCATAAATGGACAATTTCTCTAAAGTACTTTTGAGGTTTTTTTGCACCTAACGTTCTCATAGACGGATCAAAAATAAATAAATAAAACTAAAGATCAGGTATCTGTTTATGTTAGACATTTTAAATTAAGAAACTAAATATATACAAACACATCACTTATTAAATTATTTTCTATCTTCTGAAACACATCGACCTCAATCTCTTAACCCTCAGCTGTAAAAGCAGCAGCTTTGTGTTGCTTGGTGTATTCTCTGGCAGGAACATCTCAGTAACGGGTCATTTTTTAATTTTCAAAGAAATTATGTTGCGTTCCATGGCTGACTGCATTTTGGGCGCTCACCAACGTTGCATTAGTGGTTTGAGACATTCACATTTACTGGCTCCACATTAAGCCGTATTCTCGTTTTGGCTCTAATATTTTTAACTTTCAGTCTTTTTCCTTTTTTAATGCCCTGATTGTGAGAGACGTCTGCGAAAACAATACTTCTGATGTGAAGGACTGTGTTTTGTTCTCTTAAATCTGCAACAAGTCATGAAAGAATGGGTGGAATCAGACACGACTAATGAAGTCTGCAGCCTGGAAGGAATGCTCGGCGGCAGAAGGAGACAGGAAATGAGCTGAGAGACGTGTGAGGCTGGCTGCCCCCTCATCCTCACATTTTCCATGTACCTCAGTGCGCATCTCAGACAAAATGAACAGCAGAAGACACAGCTGTAAACTGTTTTAATGACTATTCTGGGACCTTTTAGGTTAGCTGTAATATTATACAAAATATTTAATGTAATTGTGACAAACGTTTCGTTTTCCTTGGACTTCGATCATCCGTCATCTCATATTAAATTACTGTGAAAAATAGAATTGTGTTTGACATCAAATATAAAACAGTCAATTTCCACAATTAAAAATTGTCTTTGGCATTGGCTTGTTATTGTTATAATGGTTATAAACAGTTAAAACTAAGATAGGAGCTTTACCAAAGCAACAGAAGTTCTTATCAGTCTGTGAAAATTACTTGATAAATGAAACTGTTTGTCTTTGCTTCATTTTTGTACAGATTACAAATATTTATCTACGCAGTTTAACTATTAAACTGATATTATAAACAATCCAAATTTATCTGGGGTTTTTTTCCCCTCTGTTTGCAACAGTCTTACATTTTATAAGCTATTTTTGGGTAACATTTCCTTCTACCTTTCTGCATTCACATTTTCTAGCAGACTGTCAGAAGGAACTTTAGTTGGGTAGGGGTGCAGATCACAAGTGTCTAACTTGGTCATGACCTCATCATCTGCCACTGTATTTGGTTTTTCAGGACTCTTCATTGGGTTTGGAACAGACACTTAAATGGTGGATTATGAGGCATTATCACTAACAGCAGTAGCATTTTTCTGTAGGTATGATAGCAGGTTCCTCTTGTAAATATTGTAACACTGAGCTAAATGGTGGTTCTTAATCAGTCTGGATGTTGAGTTTTAAAGTTCTCCCATCCCTTGCATATGCCCATCTCTTCTTATTGTGTTTGCTCGTATTCCATCAGTTTTAAATTTTTTGTCCTCATTCATACAGTCCCTGAGGCCCAATTCTAATCAGAAGGATTCAAGGATTCAAGGTTATTTATTTGTCGTACACATCACATGTGGTACATGTGGTGGAATGAAATTGTGTACACAGGGTCCCACTTACATCCAACAATAAAATGTAAAAGAAAAACAGTAATAAGGTCTAAAATATGAACTAAGAAAAATGTTAACTAGAAATACACTATACCATACCATACCACTTTATTTATAGAGCACTTAAAACAGCGACAAGGCCAACCAAAGTGCTGTACAGACAGAACAACAGGTAACACACAAAGCAAAATACAAAATGAGGTAAATCAGAATATAGACATAAAAACGATGCAGATAATGACGACTAACCAGTGTGGAGCATACAGGTTCAAAACACAGATCATCTGGTGTTGAATGCTACTGAATAGTAGTGAGTTTTTAAATGGGACTTGAAAACCGAGAGGGAAGAGGCCTGTCTGACAAGCAGAGGTAACTCGTTCCAGAGTCTTGGTCCTGCTACAGAGAAGGCCCTGTCACCTCTGTGCTTAAGACGAGTTCCTGGAACTGTGAGGAGCAACTGGTCCACTGACCTCAGGGAACGTGGTGGGACAAATGGTTGTAGCAGATCAGAGAGATGGGGGGGGGGGGGGGGGGG
>NC_056518.1:8306900-8307649 GCF_014905685.2 Nematolebias whitei | reverse complement strand
GGACTGTTCAGTGATTTGTAGACATACATGAGTATTTTGAACTAGATTCAAAAGTGAACCGGTAACCAGTGCAGGGAGGCCAAAACTGGTGTAATGTGCTCTTTTTTGCCTGTACTGGTTAAAAATCGGGATGCTGCATTCTGGACCAGTTGTAGTCGTGCAATGGAGGTTTGACTGATGCAAAACAGGAGTGAATTGCAGTAATCAAGCCTAGATGTAATGAATGCATGTATTACTGTCTCCAGGTTATTTTTTGGACAATATGGGCTTCAGTTTAGACAGCCGCCTCAGTTGGAAGAAGCATGATTTAACAATCATGTTTACATGATTGTTAAGTTTCAGGGAAGGGTCCATTATCAAGTCATATTTATTTATTTTTATTTTATATTACATATATATATATATATATATATTTATTATCACTCCCAGATTAGTGACTCTTTGTTTTTCTGACAGGGTTAGAGTGGAGAGGTCGATACAGTGGTTTGTGATCGTGCCATTGGGAGGGAACAACATGACTTCAGACTTCTTTTCATAGAAACTTAAGAAGTTTAAAGTCATCCAGTCCCTGATGTCAGCCAGGCAGTCGAGCAGCGGTTGAATAGTGCATGTACCATTGTGTCTTAGGGGGAAGTAAATTTGACAGTCATCGGCATAGAAGTGGAAGGGCATGTTGTGTTTCCGGAAAATAGCACCAAGCAGCAGCAGGTATAAAGAGAATAGGAGGGGACCCAGGATGGACCCCTGCG
>NC_056518.1:8295786-8306800 GCF_014905685.2 Nematolebias whitei | reverse complement strand
ATATATATATATATATATATATATATATATATATATATGTATATGTCCCTGGATGAACTACAGAGATCTACAGCTGAGGTGGGAGAGTCTGTCCATAGGACAACAATCAGTCACACACTGCACAAATCTGGCCTTTATGAAAGAGTGGCAAGGAGAAAGCCATTTCTCAAAGATATCCATAAAAAGTGTTGTTTAAAGTTTGCCACAAGCACCTGGGACACACCAAACATGTGGAAGAAGGTGCTCTGGTCAGATGAAACCAAAATCCAACTGTTTGGCCACAATGCAAAACGATATGTTTGGCGTAAAAGCAACACAGCTCATCACCCGGAACACACCATCCCCACTGTCTAACATGGTGGTGGCAGCATCCTGGTTTGGGCCTGCTTATCATCAGCAGGGACAGGGAAGATGGTCAGAATTGATCGGAAGATGGATGGGGCCAAATACAGGACCATTCTGGAAGAAAACCTGTTTGAGTCTGCAAGAGACCTGAGACTGGAATGGAGATTTATCTTCCAACAAGACAATGATCCAAAACATAAAGCCAAATTTACAATGGAATGGTTCACAAATAAATGTATCCAGGTGTTGGAATGGCCAAGTCAAAGTCCAGACCTGAATCCAATCGAGAATCTGTGGAGAGAGCTGAAGATTGCTGTTCACAAATGCTCTCCATCCAACCTCACTGAGCTCGAGCTGTTTTGCAAGGAAGAATGGGGAAGAATTTCAGTCTCTCCATGTGCAGAACTGATAGAAACATACCCCAACAGACTTGCAGCTGTAATTGCAGCAAAATGCGGCGCTACAAAGTGTTAACGCAAGGGGGCCGAAAAAATATTGCACGCCCCACTTTTCAGTTTTTTATTTGTTAAAAAAGTTTGACACATCCAATAAATTTCATTCCACTTCACAATTGTGTCCCACTTGTTGATTCTTCACAAAAAATTAAATTTTTATATCTTTATGTTTGAAGCCTGAAATGTGGCAAAAGGTTGAAAAGTTCAAGGGGGGCGAATACTTTCACAAGGCACTGTATGCAGTCAAGGGCTTCATGCCCCTAGTAGGGTCACCCAAGGCAGACAGGCCCTAGGTGAGAGACCAGACAAAGTGCAGCCCAAACACCCCTATGATGAAAAAATAAATGGACTCGATGTTCCCTCGCCCGGACGTGTGTCACTGGGGCCCCACTCTGGAGCCGGGCCTGGAGCTGGGGCACGAGGGCGAGCACCTGGTGGCCGGGCTTTTACCCATGGAGCTCAGCCGGGCACAGCTCGAAGAGGAGACGTGGGTCCCCCTTCCCATGGGCTCACCACCTGTGGGCGGGGCCAAAGAGATCAGGTGCAATGTGGGATGGGTGGTGGCCGAGGGCGGGGACACTGGCGGTCTGATCCTCGGCTACAGAAGCTGGCTATTGGAACGTGAAATGTTGTCTCAATGGTGGGGAAGGAGACGGAGCTGGTGTGAGGTTGAGAGGTTCCCGCTAGAAATAGTCGGACTCACCTCTACGCATTGTTCTGGAACCAGTTTCCTTGAGAGGAGTTGGACACTCTTCCACTCTGGAGTTGCCCCTGGTGAGAGGCAATGAGCAGGAGTGGGCATACTTATTGCCCCCCATCTTGATGCCTCTGTGTTGGGGTTCACCTGGGTGAATGAGAGGGTGGCCTCCCTCAGCCTACGTGTGGGGGGATGGGTTCTGACTGTCGTTTGTGCTTATGTACCAAATGACAGCTCAGATTATCCACCCTTTTTGGAGTCCATGGAGAGGGTACTGGAAAATGCACCTCCTGGGGACTCCCTTGTTCTGCTGGGGGACTTCAATGCTGATGTGGGTAATGATAGTGAGACCTGTAGGGGTGTGGTTGGGAGGAACGGCCCCCCTGATCTGAACCCGATTGGTGTTCTGTTGTTGGACTTCTGTACTTGTCATGGATTGTACATAACAAACACCATGTTCAAGCATAAGGGTGTCCATATGTGCTCTTGGCACTAGGACACCCTAGGCCGTAGTTTGATGATCGACTTTGTCATCGTCTCATCTGATTTGTGGCAACATGTATTGGAGACTCGGGTGAAGAGGTGGGTGGAGCTGTCCACTGATCACTACCTGGTGGTGAGTTGGCTCAGATGGTGGGGGAGGATGCCAGTCAGACCTGGCAGGCCCAAATGTATTGTGAGGGTTTGCTGGTAACATCTGGCAGAGTCTCCTGTGAGACAGAGCTTTAACTCTCACCTACGGGAGAACTTTGAACATGTTCCGGAGGAGGTAGGGGACATTGAGTCTGAGTGGGCCATGTTCTGTGCCTCTATTGTCGAGGCAGCTTACCAAATCTGCGGCCACAAGCTTGTCGGTGCTTGTCGCGGCGGCAACCCTCGAACCCGGTTGTGGACACCGGTGGTGAGGGACACTGTCAGGCTGAAGAAGGAGTCCTATCGGGCCTTTTTGGCCTGTGGGACCCCAGAAGAAGCTGATGGGTGCCGGCAGTCCAAGCGACATGCAACTCGGGTGGTCATTGAGGCAAAAACTCTGGCATGGGAGGAGTTCGGAGAGGTCATGGAGAATGACTTCCACATGGCTTCGAGGCGATTCTGGTCCACCATCTGGTGTCTCAGAGGGGGAAAGCGGTACACCACCAACACTGTTTTAGTGGGGTGATATGCTGCTGACCTCAACTCGGGATGTCGTGGGTCGGTGGGCAGAATACTTTGAAGACCTCCTCAATCCCACCGGCACGTTTTCCACTGAGAAAGCAGAGCCTGGGGACTCTGGGTCGGGCCCTCCAATCTCTGGTGCTGAGGTCACTGAGGTGATTAAAAAACTCCTTGGTGGCAGGGCCCCAGGGGTGGATGAGATTCGCCAGGAGTTCCTTAAGGCTCTGGATGTTGTAGGGTTGTGTTGGCTTCAGCGACTCTGTTCTGTGTGAACATTGGGAGAAGTTCCCCTGGATTGGCAGACTGGGGTGGTGGTCCCCCTATTCAAAAAGGGGGACCATAGAGTGTGTTCCAACTACAGGGTGATCATGCTCTTAAGCCTCCCTGGTAAGGTCTATTCGGGGGTTCTGGAGCGGAGGGTCCATCGGATAGTCGAACCTCGGATTCAGGAGGAGCAGTGTGGTTTTCGTCCTGGTCATGGAACACTGGACCAGCTCTACACTCTCAGCAGGGTCCTGGAAGGTGCGTGAGAGTTTGCCCAACTGGTCTACATGTGCTTTGTGGACTTGGAGAAGGCGTTCAACTGCATCCCTTGGGGAACCCTGTGGGGGGTACCCTGGGAGTATGGGGTACCAGGTCCTTTAATATGGGCTGTTAGGTCCCTGTATGACCGATGTCAGAGTCTGGTCCGCATTGCCAGCAATAAGTCGGGCTTGTTCCCAGTGAGAGTTGGACTCCGCCAAGGTTGCCCTTTGTCACCGATTCTATTCATAACTTTTACAAACAGAATTTCTAGTGTTGACAGGATCCGTTTTGGTGGCCTTGGGATCGTGTCTCTGCTTTTTGCAGATGATGTGGTCCTATTGGCTTCATCAGATCGTGATTTACAGCTTTCGTTGGAGCAGTTCGCAGCCGAGTGTGACAGAGCCGGGATAAAGATCAGTGCCTCCAAATCTGAGGCCATGGTCTTGAGCTGGAAAAGGGTAGAGTGCCCTCTCTGGGTCAGGGAGGAGGTCCTGCCCCAAGTGGAGGAGTTCAAGTATCTTGGGGTCTTGTTCACAAATGAGGGAAAAATAGAACGTGAGATTGCTAGGCGGATAGGTGCAGCATCTGCAGTGAAGCGGGCACTGTACAGGTCTGTCGTAGTGAAGAAAGAGCTGAGTCAAAAGGCGAAGCTCTCAATTTACCAATCGATCTACGTTCCTACCCTGATCTATGGTCATGAGCTTTGGGTTGTGACCGAAAGAACGAGATCTCGGATACAAGCTGCCGAAATGAGTCTTCTCCGCACGGTGTCTGGGCTCTCCCTTAGAGATAGGGTGAGAAGGTCGATCATCCGGGAGGGACTCAGAGTAGAGCCGCTGCTTCTCCACGTTGAGAGGAGCCAGTTGAGGTGGCTTGGGCATCTGGTTAGGATGCCTCCCTGCTGAGGTGTTCCGGACACGTCCCACTGGGAGGAGACTCAGAGGAAGACCGAGGACACACTGGAGGAACTATGTTTCTCGGCTGGCCTGGGAACGCCTCGGGATTCCCCCGGAGGAGCTCGCCCAAGTGGCTGGGGAGAGGGAAGTCTGGGCCTCCCTACTTAAGTTGCTACCCCCGTGACGCGACCCCGGTTAAGTGGAAGAAAATGGATGGATGGATGGATGGATGGATGGAAAGATGGAGAATCAGCACCTCCAAATCTGAAGCCATGGTCCTCAACCGAAAAAGGGTGGATTTCTCTCTTCAGATCAAGGGTGAGTTTCTGCCTCAAGTGGAGGAGTTCAAGTATCTTTTGGTTTTGTTCAAGAGTGAGGGAAGAATGAAATGTGAGTTTGACAGATGGATTGGTGCAGCATCTGCAGTATTGCAGACTCTGTACTGGTCCGTTGTGATGAATAGAGAGCTGAGCTGATCGGCAAAGCTCTCTGAATACTGGTCGGTCTACGTTCCTACCCTCACTGGGCGGCTGTGGCTGAGGGGTTAGAGCAGTCGTCCTCCAATGCGAGAGTTGGGGGTTCGAATCCACCAGCAGTCACATGTCGAAGTGTCCCTGGGCAAGACACTGAACCCCTCATAGCCTCTGATGTGTGTCCCATCAGTGTATGAATGTGATCTAAAGCACTAATTACTTTCTTTAGAATGATTTGTTCAATTAACTTTGTAGTGATCTAGTAGAGTGCTGTATGAATGGGTAAATGAGGCACCGATTGTAGTGTAAAGCACTTTGAGTATATCAATAAGATAGAAAGGAGCTATATATGTACAGTCAATTTACCATTTATATCTACACAATGACATCTGATGTTACAGAACGTTTGTTTTGCAGGGATCATCCAACATCTTCTTCTTCTTTTAGCTTTTCCCTCTTCAGGGGTCGCCAAAGTGAGTCATCCTCCTCCATCTCACTCTGTCCTCACTCCAACTACCTCCATGTCTTCTCTAACTGCATTCATATATCTCCTTTTTGTCTTTTTTCTGTCTGCTGCATTTCTAACATCCTTCTACCAATATATCCACTGTCCCTCCTCTGGACATGTCCAAACCATCTCAGTCTGGCCTCTCTAACTTTATCAGTTGTTCAACCTGCGCTGTGCCTCTGATGATCTCATTCCTAAAACGACACCTGGCTACACAAATCAGAGATCACTCAAATTAATGTTGCTTCGGTGTGTAACTTTGCAAAAACTATGTCGAACTCCAACAATGTTCAGTCAGGTCACCTGGACAGTTTCTTTTGTTGCTGAGACATTTCGTCCTTCATCCAAAGGACTTCTTCAGTCAGAGAAGCCACAAACAAACTGGAGTCCCACAAAAGCCACACTCCCATAGTGAAAAAACATTCCCCATTTTTCAGTGAACGCCAAGTACCATATATTTTGGCTATAAGTTGCAGTTTTTTTGCACAATTTGTATGACCTGCAACTTATATGCCAAGGTGATTTATTTATGAATTTTTTCCCATATTTATAAACCAATTTTTGGCTGAGTTATGATCGTTTTCATTCATTCTGAATGAAAATATTGAACACTACCATTTTCAGCCGCTAGATAGCACTTGAGTTGTATAGCATGCTGTTGTGTCATGTAATAGGTAAAATTGGCTATTAATGACAGTCGCCTTGCCATAGCCTGCCACCTTCTTCCAGCTCGCCTGGAGCAACCGTAAAACCAGCGTCATTTTGCTGCACCGCCCAGGCAAAATGCAGCTAATTTGACAATTGAAGTGCACTTATTAAGTAAAAGCTCAACTGAGACACACTTTTACTATAATGTCGAGCAAACAAATAATTGTTTTTAGTTGGTTAGCTTGTTAAATTTTGAAGAAATGCACAGCGACTCGTCCCATGTCCACCATTTTGCAGCCAATTGATTTTTTGGCAAAACACTGGCCCACATTTTTGGCTTATCAGTGGTGACGCATAAAAACACGATGCGTCAGTGATGACACATAATAAGTGCGACTATACAGTGAAGCAACACATTTATGGATTTTCCACTTTATTAGACATATTTGGACTGATGCAACTTATAAGGCATTGTGAAGTGTATGGCGGAAAATACGACATTTGAAGTCCTGCACCTTTGTGACCTCTGCTCCTTGTAGCCTCACCACCGGCCTCCCTCTCATTCACAAACATGTACTCTCTTACTAGGACTGGCTTTCATTCCTCTTCTTTCTAATGCATACCTTCACCTCCCCAAGTTCTCACCCACCTGTTTCTTGTTCTCACCACAGATCATGTCATCTGCAAACATCATAGTCCACGGGGATTCCTGCCTGACCTCATCTGTTAATCGGTCCATCACCAGATCAAACAAGAAGGGGCTCAGAGCTGATCCTTGATGCACTCCCACCTCCACCTTGAAGCTGTCACTCCTACAGCACATCTCACCACTGTCCTTCTGTCCTCATACATGTCCTGTATCAGTCTAACATACTTCTCTACCACTCCAGATTTCCTCATGCAATACCACACCTCCTCCCTTGGCACCCTGTAATATGTTTTTTCTAAATCCACAACGACACAATGGAGTTCTTTCTGACCCTCTGTATTTCTCCATCAGCATTCTCAAAGCAAAGATGGCATATGTGGTGCTATTTCTTGGCATGAGACCATACTTATTTTTTTTAGGTCATGCTTTTCAGGTCTTTCTTGTAAATGAGTCCTCGAGGCTCGATGGGATTTACCTGTCTAAATAAAGGTTGAATGAATGAATACTGCTGCTCATAGTCACTTCTCGTCTAAGTCTAGCTTCCACCTCTGTGATCAACAACTGTGATCATCCAACATACAGTATTATTCCATAAATGAGCTACTTTACTGGAAACCCCCTTTTTTTTACCCTATCTTCCAATTCTTTGTCCTTCTTCTGATCTTATTTATTGTTCCTTGTGTACGTGTTCTTTTAAGAGTAAAGTGGAAATACTTAAAAGTGAAGCCAGATTTATGCACAATAAATCTAAATTTGTTGCTAATGAAAATAGTGTGTCATCTTCAAGTGATCAGTGCAGATCTGCTTCAAACTGGAACTTTTCTGTGTGTTCTAACAAGGGTGAGTCAGGTCCTCTGGACTCTGGATTCTTCTTTGTTGAAACGTTTTGTCTTTTATCCAAAATATTTTGTCAGTCTGAGAGTTGCAATAAACTCAGTCTTATAAATAGCACCTTCTCATAGTGGATCAACCAGTTTTCTGGTGACAGCCAAAACTAGCTGTTCACATTTTAAAGGAGGACCATCAGCCTAACGACTAACGATTGTTATTGGTCTGAGCTTGTTATCCACAGAGGGCTGAGCAATACTCACAATAATTGTACGGGGGGCGCAGTTAAACATGGAGGCATCCAGATGTTTAACAACCCCCAGTCTGGGTCTGTGTTCAACCCAGATCCAGGCCACTCGGTATAGTGCGGGACACATTTATTTTCTAAACACAATGTCCAAATGGCTTTCAAACCCCAAAATAAATTTCAGCAAAGACTGGTTCATCCCAAAGATCCAGTCCCCCGGCACAGATTAATATTGTATATGCTGTTCAGTGTCAGGAGGGCTGTGATCAGTCTTACATTGGGGAAACTAAACAGCCACTGGCCAAAAGGATGAACCAGCACAGAAGAGCAACATCATCAGGACAGGACTCTGCAGTCTACACTCATCTCCAGGCCAGCGGTCACTCTTTCAGGGATGAAGATGTTCACATCCTGGATAGAGAGGAACGATGGTTTTAGAGAAGAGTGAAGGGAGCCATCTTTGTGAAAAGAAATCTTCCATCATTAAACAGGGGCGGAGGCCTCCATGTCCAACTGTCCCCCTCTTACAATGTTACTATTGCTAGTATCACCCAGCACCCTGTGAATAGCAAGTTCAAGTTCAAGAATCTTTATTTTGTGGCCATCAGAGCACGGACAACCAATTGCTAGGCTGATGGTCCTCCTTTATCATGTGAACAGCTAGTTCTGGATGTCACCAACAAATTGGTTGGTCCACTATTATCCATTGTATTAAACTGTATTATACACTCCATTATATATACTATTGATCCGCAAAGTGAAAGTTCTACTTATAAGACTGAGTTTTTTGCAGCTCCTCAGACTAAAGAAGTCTTTTGGATAAAAGACGAAATGTTTCAGCAAAGAAAAATCCATCCAGAGGCCCTGATTTAACCTGGTTAGATTTATGTACATGGGTTATTGAGCATGCATAAGGACTTATAGTGTGTGTGAAAAATAAGAGAAGGAGCCCTCTGCTGGAGAAAATTCATTTGGTTTATCCTGTTGCAAAATTGAAAGAAGAAACACGTTTAAGCATATCAGAACATGCATTATAGTAAATATTAGCTATTAAGGCTAAAATACTTCAGTAAATACCTAATTATTAGATAAAAATGCAACTATTAAACTTTTTTATTTACTGTATATTGACTGACACAATCAATATACTGTATTGATGTTATATAAGAGGTAGTTTAAATTAATCCTGTAATTGCAGATTTTGCTATTTTTCCACAGATTCATTTTCCTGTTGTTTTACAACCTTTAAACAAAAATTCACATGTGACAGTGTCTAGAACTCACACCTTACATGTGCCATAAATAATAAGTAACATCAAAAAACAGCTGTCTTCCTGGAAAACTTGTCAAAATGTCTGAGTTAACAGGAGCTGGCTGAGGTCAGTCCTGATCAGTCATCAGTCTATTTTGAAATAAACCTTGTATATTAGATTCATTTCAACACTCATCCCTCTCAACATTTTGATCCCTTTCATTTCAGTTTTCTGACACTTTCTGCAGATCTCAGTCATTCTGTCATTTTCTGTCAGCGTGCAAATCCATCTGACTAGAGATTCATCTCACCCTCCATTTACTGGACCCTCTATTAGTCCCTGGAGTGGTTTCCATTTTTATTTAACCCAGGAGTTGAGGTCTAACTCCTTCAGCCATCTCAAGTGATACATGTCAGTCTGCATGAATGACGAGCTGACTTCCCATCATAATGGATTTGTTAATATATAGCCGTGGGAGTGAAATACTATGAAAAGCCAGGACATTGTCTGTGTTTATGAGAATAGTTGTGTAGAATTTCGTTTTTTTCCTCAGACAATGAAGGCACTTTGTTTTAAGTCAGTCTGGTAGATTTTTGGCGCCCAGGCTCCCCCTACTGCTGCTGTGTAATATAACACCACCCTCAAAAATAAAATAGAATAAATCCTGTGTTTGGTTGCAAAAGCAGCCTTAATGGGATTTATTTTTCTACGCCACTCTATCTAAGAATCAGCAAGTTTTATTGTTCTTTTCATGCATTTATATTCATGTAGGTAAAAGTTTAAGCTTCTTTTTCATCCTGTTCCTTCCTGTGTGCTTCACATCAATACATGACAGAATATTTAACTATTCTGAACTTCAGAGATTTTATTGCTTTTAAATGCTCTGACATTTTCCATTAAAATGCTGAAGGAAACTCAAAGCATATTGAAATTAATAAGCTTCAATACTTAGACTGCTTTGACTCGAGGCTCAGGTAGGCAGGCCCACATCCATCTTCTTCAAGGCAGAGCTTCCTTATATGTTCTATTTTCATTCTCAGGATGTATTTTATGTGAGGTGACAGGCAGTGACAGATATTTTGTCTGCCTTTTCACCTAATAGAAGAGCATGTGAGAGACAGGCCCAGTCATCCACTCAACGGCTCCTAAATCAGAAGAGCAGAGAGCCTGCCTTTTGGCTGACGAGTGATGCTGAGCTCCCATCGCAGAGTAACTGTAATGAAGCACATTCACCGAGGCTGCAGCAGCAGCATCAGGGGGTGGGGCTTGGTATTGCATTAATGCCCTCTGTGCCCTGTCACACTCGGTGTTATTATTTATCATCTAAAGTGTGTGGAGTCAAAGACGAGAGCTTAATGTACAAGAAGATTCCTTGCTGATTCTCATGTCATGCCATTAAAAATTACAAAAAAAGAATCAGTGAGTCTAATTTGTACAAAGATTAGCATTTTGGATGCCACTGCAAACGTAAATTATATGCATGAATTTTACCACACAGACTATATATCATTAATAAATGCTTTGTGCCACTTTCTCATAATCATGATCTTGTTGAAACAGCCTGATGAACAAGGTCACGAGCTGTTGGCTCTGCATTCTGCTTTCATCATGAGTGGAAATTAACTCAAATGGTAATATTGCGTAATGAACAGCATCGTGTCTGCAGCTTCAGCTCTGTGTGGATAAAAGAGGGATGGTAAGAAGAGAACTCGTAATAGAAACTGGAGGCTCAGAGATGATTGCCACTAAAGGTGTGATTGAATCCTTTACAGCCTGATATCACCATGGTAGCAGCCACCTAAATCTTTTCCCATTTTTTTTCCAGGCCTTTCTTAGCTTTGTTGTCAGTATCAAGAGCCTTTCACACAACCCCTATGGGTGAGATGTCTGTACAGTTGGACAGCAGTGACAGCTGTCACTCAGTAAACCTGAGGAACAAAACTGTCCTTCTTATGCATTTAAGCAGCTTCACTGAAATGATGACACCACAGACTGTCTAATGAACCTGCTGTGGCATAAATGATGTGAAGCTGTAAATACAGGTATATCTTAAATAAGAACTCCAATATATATTATTTTTATATAAGAGGTGCAAAGATATAAAGTGTTTTTATTTTTTTTATTTCTGCATGGTTCAGTCTTTTCTGCAGGGGCGATTCTAGAATTTGCCCTTTAGGAGTGCTTAGCTCCCAGTGCTGACAATGACTTTTGGCTTGAACAACACAGTGTCCATTGGCATCAATAGCATTTGCAATGTGTGTGTGTGTGTGTGTGTGTGTGTGTGTGTGTGTGTGTGTGTGTGTGTGTGTGTCTGTGTGTGTGTGTGTGTGTGTGT
>NC_056518.1:8284776-8295686 GCF_014905685.2 Nematolebias whitei | reverse complement strand
AGTGTGTGTGTGTGTGTGTGTGTGTGTGTGTGTGTGTGTGTGTGCGTTTGCTTATGTTATATTTGGGGTCGTGAACACGTTTACACACCAGTCATTTGGGGACACCTTGGCAAGTGGGGACCAAAACCACGGTCCCCAATTAGAGAACCTTATAATCGCATTCAGCACGTTCCAAAATGTATTTTAATCCAAAAATCTCAAACGTCCCAAAAAGTCACTAAAATAGGTTTTTTTGTGTATGTGTATGGTTTCGCCCCTCGCCTCCCCACAAAATCTGTGTATACCTCAATGTTGTCCCTAGTGGGAGTGTGTAGAACTGCATTAAACTTCATAGGTGGCCTATGTAATGCCTGATGATAAAGAATCATAAAATAGAAACTTAAACTATAAGTAGGACCACATAGTAGCCCATGTTTTGCCTGATGTAAAAAATTTAAACAAATGAATGGGCACATGGATTAAGCAAAAATGAAAACTGTTCTAAAAAACTGATAAAAAATATTGTCTTTTGAAAGTTATAATCTTAGTGTCAGCAAATTAGCAGCACTATATTTTCAAATACAATTTTAACATGTCAAAAGCATTGTATACTAAATACTCTAGTGATTTACATTAACTTTTTGGACTTGTTTGCTTACAGTTTATTAAAATATATTCCTATTTCCATATCTCCACCTATCATGGTCTGTATAGCAATGTGCATTTAAGTAATTATGCTACAAAAAGTAAATTAACTGAACTCCTTGAATTGATCATATGCATTTGCTGTATGTCATTAACATTAGAATATCCAATTACTAATTTATTCCATATACAAATTTGACAGGTGATTTAAAGTTGCTTTAATTCTTTATGAGTACAATGAAAAATCAGCTGTTGTCTATGTATTAAATATCTAAAAGAAAATGTTTAAAACAATAACAAAACCATAAATGAATGACAAAAAATTACAAAAAAAACAACTTGACCTTGATAAAATTTTATATAGCACTACAAAAATGCCAATTAAATTAAATTATATTCAAACAAAAAAGCTATATGTCCAGTGGAATATTGTGTATGGTCTAAATTAAAGGAATGTCATGGGGTAGTTTCTTATCTTGCTTATTCGTCTAGTCCCTTTTCTCACAAAATTGTGCCTTAATTACCAAGCTAACCTCATTATTAGGTTTACCATTTGAGAACCTGGACTACAACACAGTAAAAGAAACTAACAAGAAATACAAATAAAAAATATGACAGTGGTGATGCACAGTACATTATCACTTATGTCCCACTACATTTTGATAAATTTAAGCTGTCAAATTTATTTCATGAGAAAAATAGTAGAACAGAGTTGGACAATTGAATGAATATATTGACCATTGGTATTTGGACTTCATCATATTATATATTTTTAAAGTTAATTATTTCCTTTATTTAGCTAGTAAATAATTTATTCAAAAGGATTTTAATCTATAAATAATTGTACAAATCCAAATCCAACACTGATTGCGTACAGACCATCTGATATATTCATAGCATCAATGCCTCTGACTTCCTCTACAGCCCACAGTCAGTCAGTCTAACAGCAGCTGACCTACTTCAGGACACCACTGGCAATTTATTTTATCCATCCATTATCTTTTACTCGCTTCTTCCATTATGGGTTATGGGGTTGCTGGTGCCTATGTACAGCAATCTCTGTGCAAGAGGCGGGATACACCCTGGACAGGTCACAAGCCTATCATAGGGCCACATAGAGACAAACAAGACAAACAACCATTCACTCACTCACTAACACTTAGGGATAATAATTTAGAGTTACCAATTAGCATAACATACATGTTTTTAGTCTGTGGGAAGAAACTAGAGTACCCAGATAAAACCCACACATGCATGGAGAGAACATGCAAACTCCACCCAGAAAGGCCCCTGGATGAGGATTTAAACCAGGGTAACCTGCTCACTGAGAGGTAGCAGCCTTACCAGTTGTGCCATTGTATTGCTACCAATGCTAATTTATTTCTTAGCAAACATCCAAATAATTTATTTGTTCAAATGATCAACAACTGTGGTAAAAAAATTGTTTGGACAGACAAAATCAAGGAGATTGTTGAATGTGGATTACTGGGATCCCACTCTGGAGCCAGGCCTGGGAGAGGGGGTCATCAGCAAGTGTCTGGTGAATGGGACTCTGCCTATGGGGCTCAATTAGTCTCAGTTCAAATGAGCAACATGGGTTTCAGGAAATCATCAAATCATTTGCTTCTAGAACAGGTAAAAGTTTGGTGTACGTCAGTCCTAAATGTTCAGCTTAAGCCAAATAAATCTTTGTACCTTTTAAAAATTATCACTTGAACCACTGAACAAATCTTTGTGAAACATACAGGAAATCATCAGCCTTTCTTCTTGTTGGAATTTTGATTATAATTTGGTGTGTATGTAATACATTTTAGGCAGCTAAAAAAATAAAAATTGACCTTCAAATTAAAAAAACTAACAACGTCCCGCTACAATAAGGTAAATGCTTGAAATTTACAAGGTATTTTAAGCTCCTATAGATGAAGATGCTTGGTGAATTTCAACTTCCTAGTTGCATGACAGCCCATGTGGTAGGTCTTCACTTGATACAATGTATTCAAAATATAATCAAATATAAATTATATTGTAATTTTTTTGGTGTGTCTGGGTGTTTCATGTTAATTAATATGACTGTTTATACAGTGGATTTTGTAATAAATAATAATAATAATAACTTTTATTTATAATGCACTTTACATTCACAGTGAATCTCAAAGTGCCACAAAGAGTGAACATCAGATAGCAGCAGGATAAAAGCAACCATAAAAGTAACCGAGAGCAAAACAACCAGGAGGATAACGCCTCAGAATGAACACATAAAAAAAAACTTAAAATGTACAAAATGCTGATGAAATACTCAAATAAGAACTATGGGTGAATTTTAAAAAAAAGTACAGTGCAATCAATTAAAAAACTGGGTAAAAAGAAAGGTTTTAAGACCCTTGTTAAAACATGTCACGGTCTGTGGAGCCCTCAGATATGAAGGCAGGGCGTTCAACAGCCGAGGGGCAGCGCAGGAGAAAGCCTGGTCTCCTGTTGTGCAGGATCAAGACCTGGGAGTGAGAAGAAGATGCGTGTTGGAAGAGCAAAGAGTGCGTGAAGGACAATGAGGGGTGAGAAGTTCTTTTAAATAAGATGGTGCATTACCGTACAAGCATTAGAAGGTGAGCAGATAAATTTTGTAAGTGATCCTGGCAGAAACAGGAATAACACAAGCATTCACACAAAAATATTCAGATGGCCCTTTAAGCCCTTAGCAAGCACCTAGAACCTTCACATTCACTGGGATTCCATCATTACCACCAAACTATGTCACATTAAATGTTGATGTGTCTGGGTGTTCCATGTCCAAAGTTATTTCTTGTCATACCCTGGTTTTTGTAATAATACAAGACCCAGGGTGCTACCTAATGACTTTTGACCCTAAGGACACCAAAAAAACAAATAAAATGCTTGTGGCTATTCAAAACACACTCAAAAGCCAGTTGGATGTGCAATATTGTGAAAAAATAAGCACAGGACACATCTCGAGGCACTCTTTGGCTCCATGAGGGTCCTATTCCTATCCAACAAAGGGAAATTTGTGTCACTCCGGACAGGAAATCACACTCTGCAGCTGCCACCCAGAGTCCAAGGACTCTCTGTGTACAATGTTGAAAAGGACCAATTATAACTCCAACATTTTCACATGCTTTTCCATCACATTTCACACTGGATATGTGTTAGATGTGCTTCCAACATACCCCAGTTCAAATTTTGTAGCTTTAGCTACTTCCTATCACCAGCAACAAAGTCCCACAGCACATTTGAAGGCTCCTTTGATCCCCTTTAGAATGCACCAATCTGTACCAAGCTCACAGGGTATAAGTGCGGCCTGACTCCAAAAATGCAATTCTAAAGTTTGATTTTTCTGCCTAGTTCACTTCAATACAATTCATTTTATTCATATACAATAGTGCCTTGTATATTGTGGAGGTTCCATTCCCAGATCCCCACACACTCTCTCACACACACAATAAGTGAAAAAACACAAAGTAGAGATAGTAGAACAAGTAGTAGTCGTTGTAGTAAGTAGTAGTTTATTTTAGTATTTATATATCTACATTAAGGCTTTATAAACACTTCCCACATTATTGCAATATGCTATGTTCCAGTAACTGTTTGATCGACTCCGGCAACTCAAATCTCTGCCCCTAAAAGTAATTTTTATTTTGATTATTAATTAAAAATACGAGAGAAGATGTTATCCAGTCTGTGGAGTGGATGTTCCAGCCACAGCACACCGGGCTCGCTCACACGCTCCTGCCCAGGCTGGTGCTGGGTGAAGCCGACACTCCACCCATTTCACTCAGCTCCAGGCTGGGAGGAGAGCAGGAGAGGAGGCAGGGGGTGTGAGGACGGAGTGACAGGATGGTCACATTTATGCACAGATACACAGAGGTGCTGCGCAGAATCCTCCTCTATTCTTCTTCTCATTGTCCCTCCTCAGCAGTGTTGTGCACTGAAAAACACCCCTTGCAGCATGCAGCATGTCCCACAAGGATTTAAGTGTCTTCAACCAACACATTCTGCGGCGCGCCCTGCAGACAGTGCACGTTATGTGCAGCATCTCCAGACAGCTCTATACAGCACCCGCACAACTACTGATGTGTCTGAACTCCTGCATATATTTCAGACATAAAAATTTTTTAAAAGCTTACTGTAAAATAAATAAAAAATACAACAAGAGAACTGTTTGATATGTTATTCACATTACATCACGTTTTAAAACAACGACACTTATTTGTCAAAATAAAAACAGTGATCAAAATGTCAAAGACAGTCTAATTTACTTTGATAAAATAAATGGATGGATAGATGGACTGTCCAACAACCGAGAATAGGAGCAGGAGCAACAACCAGGACTGGATTTAGCAGAGAAGAGTTCAGCTCAGAACCATGATGTGAGGGGAGGGGGTTAGGACATCTGACAGAATCAGAGTTGCTCTATTCACACACAACCTGCTGTTGCTCTCCAAAACAGTAATTTAACCTAGTGTTTACAACTGTAGGCAAATATTGATGTTTAACAACCTGTTGAAATACACCAGAATCCAGGAAATGGTATCTCTGTTATTCAGAATTTTCTGTGGGAGAACCCACAGACCCCCACCCCCCAAATGAGCCCCACACACACTGCGGCCCACCCGCTGTTCTGGCATCAATCAATTTACAAATTAAGCCCTGAGTTTAAGCCTATAGCGGCATAAGAAACCAACCCTAACTATACGATTTATCAAAAAGGAAAGTGTTAAACCTAGTAGTCTTAAACCTAGCATTTACAATCCTTTTTTTTTTTTCAAAATCAACAGTGAGCCTTATCACCTTAGATATGAAAACAGACCGGTTTATTGATATTGCGCCTTATAATTCAGTGCGCTTTGTAGTCTGAAAAACGCGGTAAGAGCAACAAAATTTAAAGTGGTATATCTTCCTTCTGGAATAACTCAACTGCTTCAAATCTACAGAGTATATTAAGCTTGAATACATGAAGGGGCCTACAGTTTCATGTCTGTGCATTCACTACAGCATGCATGGGGGACACTTAAATGTCCCATGTTAAGGCTAAGGAAACCCATGATTAGAACACTCTACGGCATTTTAAGCGTTGTAGAAAGCATGCACTGAGATGAGAGAAGGCTTGTTGGATTTCTATTAACCAGGTCTTTACAATGGTACCAAGATCATCTTTTTAGGACATTGTTACGGGAAGCTGTGACCCAAAATGTTCTCGTATGCTAGAAACATCCTTCTTCCCTAAGTGCTTACAGAAAAATAAAGCAAGCTTCACATTCAAAGCTTTATAACTTCCTTAAGGAATAAGCCAATATCCTAAAATTTACAGGATACATTAAACATAAACATATGAAGGAGCCTGGAGAGTTTCAGGCCTGCACATGCACGACATCATGCACAGAGGCCATGTCTATTTACACTGTTGTGTGTGAGGCCTCCATTCACACACTCTGGGCTGCTCTACGACTTCTAGGAAGCTCGCAGAGATGAGAGCGGGCTTGATAGATTTCTATTAACCAGATCTTTACAATGGTACAGGTTCATCTTCCTCAGTTACTCCTATAGGAAGCACAAAAGCCAAAATCACATGACAGGCCTTGAACTTTAGGGCCTTACAGCTTGCCCTAGGACAATGCAATCTGTTTCAAATTTCCAGGGTGTCATCAGCTGAGAGCTGCTCTCTAACCCAGAAAATTTTGTGTCTCTAGCTCCTATTTTCTAGGAATTATGGACCATCCATCACTTGTATTAATTAAAAAGTCCTGACCTTTTGACATTTGGAGGGCCTGTTGAGCCCTTAGGAACCTCCCAAAGGGTTCAACTCACAAGGTGTAATCAGCATGTCTCCAGTTATATCCCCTGAAAGTTTTGTGGTCCTGGTTACTTACTGTCAGAAGTTACAGTGCGTTCATTAGAAATGTGTTATATGTGGAACATTGAGTTCAAAACTCAAACCAGAAGCTCCAGTGAGACAACGTGCCAATCCTTGACACTTTCTGAGTGCTTTCAGTCTCGAACCGCAGTTTTTGATGCAGTTGCATTCTTTTATTATATTTTTTGGTTCAAATTTGCAGTTTCCCGCCAAAATGCTCATGTGACATTTTGACACTTTAGGAACCACCTACAAGATCTAAATCCACAGCTTAGGTTCAGCCTGGTAGAAAGTACTGGATTTTAAAGTTTGGTGTCACTAACTTGTTTCAGTGTGGAATTGTGGGTAATGATGTACAAGGCAAATATGGGTGTTTTGTTAGGTCACTAAACAAGGTCGTAGAAGTGCCAAAATCACAGAGTCCCACTAGCCTGAGGCCCTGATCAAGCCCACAAGGATTTTTTGACCTGGCATGTTCCAGATAGGAATTCTGGGTAGCGGTCCGCTGGACAATGAGGGTACTCGTTACCCACCTGAACAATCAATCAATCAATCAATCAATCAATCAATCAAACTTTATTTATAGAGCCCTTTCCAGCAGCCAAAAGGTGCACAAAGTGCTGCACAGTACAGAAGTTAAAAACAAACAAGAATAAAAAATCAGTCAGTTAAAAACAAAAACAATTACAATTAAAACATAGCAAAATTGTCAAAGACCTACTAGGTATTAAAAGCCTGCCTGAATAAAAAGGTTTTAAGATTAGATTTAAAATGCTCCATGTCAGTGATGGTGCACAAGTCCTGAGGTAGCTGGTTCCAGAGTCTGGGTGCGACAACCAAAAAGGCCCGGTCACCCCATCGTTTGTAGTTGGATTTTGGGACAGAAAGTAGAAATGTATTAGAAGATCTCAGTGTTCTCCTATATTCACGGACAGCTACAAGATTAGACAAATATAGTGGGGCAAGACCATTGAGAGCTTTAAAAGTGAATAACAAAATTTTAAATTTTATTCTAAAATTGACTGGAAGCCAGTGGAGAGAAAATAAAACAGGGGTGATGTGCTCACGTCTGGAGGTGTTGGTTAAAAGTCGAGCTGCAGCATTTTGGACCAATTGCAGACATCTAATGGAGGATTGGGAGATTCCTGCATATAGGGAATTGTAGTAGTCGAGCCTTGAAGTTATAAAAGCATGGATGGCCTTTTCCAAGTCAGAACGATTTAAAAAAGGCTTAACTTTGGATAAAAGACGTAACTGATAAAAACAGGCCTTGACTACAGAGGATATTTGTTTGTCAAACTTTAAGTCTTTATCAATTGTCACTCCCAAGTTTTTAACTGTGGATCTGAACTTGGATGTCAGAGCACCAAAGTTACAGGGAGCATCATCACCAAAGAAAATGCATTCTGTCTTTCCTTCGTTTAAAAACAAAAAATTAAGATGAAGCCACTGTTTAATGTTGGAAGTACAATCAACGAAAGGTGTGAGAAGGTTACTGTTTTTAGGTTTCATTGGTAAATAAATTTGTACATCATCAGCATAGCAGTGAAAAGAAAAATTATGTTTGGCTATCACTGATCCAAGGGGCAGCATGTACAATGTGAAGAGGACAGGACCAAGAATAGAACCCTGTGGCACACCACAAGAGAGAGGGGCAGTGGAGGAAGACAGATTATTCAGCATGACAGAGAACGTTCTGTTGGTCAAATAAGCAGTGAACCACTTGAGAGCTGTACCAGAAATTCCAACATAATGTTGGAGACGAGACAACAGGACAGCGTGGTCCACTGTATCAAACGCAGCTGTAAGGTCCAGCAGCACCAGAGCAACGGGACACTTGACATCCATGGACATGGAAATGTCATTATGGACTTTTAACAGGGCTGATTCAGTAGAATGACGGGTTCTAAATCCAGACTGAAATGTTTCATAGATACCATGGTTTTCTAAAACAGGTTGTAACTGCATAAAAACAACTTTTTCTAAGACTTTAGCTAAAAAAGGCAGATGCGAAATATGTCTAAAATTTGATAAAAGTGATGGGTCTAGGTGAGGTTTTTTAGGAAGGGGCCTAACCACAGCATGTTTAAATGCAGCAGGGACAATTCCTAGACAAAGGCAGGAGTTTAAAAATGTTAAAATACAGAAACCCACAGAATTAAAAACCTCTTTCAAGAACTTGGAGGGAAGAACGTCCAGTGGGCAATTAGTGAGCTTCATGTATTGAACAACATCAGTGAGAGTGGCAAGGGACACTGGTTGAAAGTGTTCAAACACGACTGGAGCTACAGAGGCAACAGAGGAGTCAGGAGCAACAGAACTAGTGACCTGTCTGACTGAGGCCACTATCATGGAAGAATTTTAGAAAGTTTTCACAGTTAGTGGCTGTGGCATCTGGTGAACAAGGTCGTTGGAGAACCAAACTCACAGATCCCGATCAGTATGATGCCCTGACTGGGTTCTGTGTGCTTTTTGTCCCTCTTCCATTCACGCTATGAATTATGGGTAATTGTCTTTTTTATGGGGTCAGAGTTCCCCCCCTAAACAGAGCCATAGGGACATGAAACTCACAGAGTGTCATTGGCTTGAGGCCACAACCTAGCACAGAAAGTTTTGTGTCTCTACACTTTTACCCTAGGTTTTCTGGGTACAGTGAACCCTCGCTATAATGTGGTTCACCTTTCACTGTCTCGCTGCTTCACGGATTTGTATTGTGCATTGTGTTCTACATTCTGATTGGTTAAACAGTCTCTCCAATACAGTAGATATTTGTAAAAAAAAACATTTATACAGTACTTTTATTTGTTAAACAAATGCGTGGGCCTGTAAAAAGGTTTTGTTCTTTGGTTTGAATGTATTATGGAGTATTTCATTGTATAATAATTGTAAAAAAAATATAGGTTACTACTTCACGTATTTCGCCTATCACGGGTTCTTTTTGGAATATAACCCCAGTGAAAAACGAGGGTTCACTGTACTTGTATTTTGAACAAAACAGGAGTAAAAACCTCTTCCTTTAACACTTTAAACAAGGTCAGATTGGAACCGGACCAATGCATACAAATCATGCAAAGCCCCACAATAACATATCCAAAGACGGTCAGTCTGGACCTAGTAGAAAAAAGGTGTCCCCAGAGGCCCAATTTTTCCTTTAAAGTGGTCTGTGTGTCTTAGACACTTAGGGTGCATTCACATCAGCCCTGTTTAGTCTGCTTTAATCGAACTCTATCTTGTTTTCCTAGAAAGTCCAGTTCGTTTAGGGAAGTGTGAACGCGCCATGGAACTCTGTTACGGAACAAAAAGGCGAACTCTGGCCCGGGCTAAAACCTAGGTCTCGGTCCGGTAGAAGAGAACTCCAGCATGGTTTGAGTGTAGTGTGAATGTAAACAGACCAGGACCCGCTCCGCAGGGCAAACAAACACACATTTATCTGACCTTATATGGAGCTGTCAGCTGCCTTGTGTGGAAAAACAATATTCTCCATGGTCTTCTGTCTCATCTTCTGCTCATGCTAAGTCCATTTTTGGAAAATGACAAAATATAACTCCTACAACTGCTAAAACTTGATGCCACTTCATTTTTGTTTTTATTTACAAAAGAAGAAGTGTCTTCAGAGGTTTTTGTGTCATTTCTTTCAGTAGTTCTAGGTGTAGTGCCCCCACAGGCGAGCGGGGGAATAGGTTGGTTCAACAAGTTGACTCGACTGCACAGTGCAGTGTGAATGCAAACACACCAGCTCAAATGTAAACAAAAGGTCATGAATATTGGTCCCGAACCGAGTCTACCGGACTATCTGGTGTGAAAACGACCATAGACTATCTTTTGGCTGAGTTTTCAGATCAAATGTCTTTCTAAAACTGTTTTGGTCAAATCTGATACCAGATTCTTATTAGGGGGTCCCCCCAATATCCCCAGCTTCGATTTTGGGGTCAATACACCTAAAGATTAAAGACTTGTGGGTAATTTTCCCATGGTTCGATGAGGCGCTCTTTAACCTCCTAAAGAAGGATTTAGGTGCACCAAACTCACAGATCCTGTTCTCCATGATGCCCTGACCGTGTTCTGTGAGTTTTGTGTACGTCCTGCGTTTTTCCCAGGATTTATGGGTAATTGTTCATCATTAAGCGAGGTGTGGTGAATGCCCTTAGCAAGGTCACTGGACCACCAAACGCACAGAGTCTCTTTGGCATGGGCTAAGGATTGAGCACAGCAAATGTCATGCCTTCAACATATTTCAGTGATGACTTATGGGTAATAATTGGTGATTGATCAGGGTGTCATCGGCTTGAAGCCCCTCTCTAACACTGACAATTTTGTGTCCCTAGCTGCTTTCCTCTATGTTTTAATAAAGGCTTGACCTTTTGACCTTTTGACTTTGGAGGGCCTGTCGACCCCTTTAGGAACCTCGCAAAGGGCTCAA
>NC_056518.1:8284175-8284676 GCF_014905685.2 Nematolebias whitei | reverse complement strand
CGAGCGGGGGAATAGGTTGGTTCAACAAGTTGACTCGACTGCACAGTGCAGTGTGAATGCAAACACACCAGCTCAAATGTAAACAAAAGGTCATGAATATTGGTCCCGAACCGAGTCTACCGGACTATCTGGTGTGAAAACGACCATAGACTATCTTTTGGCTGAGTTTTCAGATCAAATGTCTTTCTAAAACTGTTTTGGTCAAATCTGATACCAGATTCTTATTAGGGGTCCCCCCAATATCCCCAGCTTCGATTTTGGGGTCAATACACCTAAAGATTAAAGACTTGTGGGTAATTTTCCCATGGTTCGATGAGGCGCTCTTTAACCTCCTAAAGAAGGATTTAGGTGCACCAAACTCAGATCCTGTTCTCCATGATGCCCTGACCGTGTTCTGTGAGTTTTGTGTACGTCCTGCGTTTTCCCCAGGATTTATGGGTAATTGTTCATCATTAAGCGAGGTGTGGTGAATGCCCTTAGCAAGGTCACTGGACCACCAAA
>NC_056518.1:8282286-8284165 GCF_014905685.2 Nematolebias whitei | reverse complement strand
GTATTTTGAACAATACGGGAGAAAAAAACGTTCTTTAACACCCTAAACAGGGTCAGATCAGAATGGGACCAATGCGTGCATATCCCTCAAGGGCCACAACAACATATCCGAAGATGGTGAGTCTGGACCCAGTAGAAAAAAAATGTCCCCCAGAAGCCCAATTTTTCCTTCAAAGTGGTCTGTCGGTCTAAGACACTTAGACCATCTTTTGGCTGACTTTTCAGACCCATTATTTTTCTAAAACAGATGGCTCCAGTCTGACACCAGATTCTTATTGGGAGTCCCCCCAGATTCCCCCACTTAGATTTTGGGGTCTAAAGACCCAAAAATTGGGGACTTGTGGGTAATTTTCCACTGGTCAGATGGGGTGCTCGTTGACCCCCTAAGTGAGGTTGTTTGTGTACCAAACTCACAGAGCCTCTTCAGCATGGGCCAAGGATTGAGCACATCAAATTTCATGTCTTTAGCCCATTCCTGTGATGATTTATTGGTCATAATTGATCTTTCAATCCCTTGAACGTGCACATACGTGCACTAATTTGGCACATGTTGTTTGTGAGATTGAGACAAATCCGTTGGTGTTTGTTTCGTCTGTGTAAGTGCCTCGGAAGCCGAGATCTGACCTTAACGAGCTCGTCCTTTGATCTGGTTACAGCAGAACTCTCAACAGGAGGGTGGGGCCTACTCAGACCCGCGTGTCCTGTCATATGAGAATCAGGTTCAGCCATGTTAAACGTAATGGTGACTGAGTCAACCACTCTTTTGTGTTGTGTGTTGCGTAGGAAGCACGCACACAGATGAGGGAGGGCACGTTGTATTCGTATCACCCAGATCTTTACAACTGTATCAGGCTCACCCTGATCTGATCTTACGACATTAAGCTACAAGCAGAAATGCACCCGTCCATCCATCCACCCGAGTGGTCAAATATATATCGTTTTGTAATTTTCTTCAGGAAAACGTCAACTACTTCAAACTTGGTGCAGTTGTAAAGCAAGTATCTGTGAATGGGTATGCAAAGATTCGTGCACGGACGTGCACGGAAACAGTCGCTGAAGGCCCCGCAGGCATTTTCACTTCTGTGGGTTTTGCGGGTCCTAGGAAGCACGCACAGATGTCAGCAGGTCTCTTTAAATTCTCTGTCATCAGATCTTTCCAAGCGTGTATGGCTCATTTTTCTAGGTCCTTCCTACGTGAAGCTGTGAGCCAAAATGCACTTGTCACATCTCTAGGAGAAGGCCTCAAAAATAAAAGCGAGGCCAAAGTATTTAAAAAATTCATAACTTCCTTCAGGAATAAGCCAACCACTTCAAACTTGGTGCAGTTGTAAAGCAAGTATCTGTGAAGGGGTGTGCAACGATTAGTGCATGTACGTGCACGGACACGGGCGCTAGAGGCTCCGTGAGTAGATCCATTTCTGGGCATTTTGCGGGTCGTAGGAAGCATTCACAGAGGTGCGACATAACTTTCTGAATTGTCCATGATCAGATCTTTCCAAGGGTATCTGGCTCATTTTTGTAGGATCTTCCTACGTGAAGTTGTGAGCCAAAATGCACTCATCCAACCTCTATGAGCTGTCTCAAAGATTAAACAGAGGCCTAAATATAAAAATGTTTATAACTTCCTTCAGAAATAAGCCATCTACTTCAAATTTTCAGGGTGTCATCAGCTGAGAGCCCACATATAACATTGAAAACTTTGTGTCCCTAGCTCCTTTCTTCTATGAATTATGGGCAATCCATCACTTGTATTATTAAAGGCCTGACCTTTTGACCTTTTGAAATTAGAGGGCCTGTTGACCCCCATAGGAACCTTCCAAAGAGCTCAAACTCACAGGCCCTCATCAACACGACCCCCTGACCATGTTCTGTGAGTTTGG
>NC_056518.1:8277200-8282186 GCF_014905685.2 Nematolebias whitei | reverse complement strand
CCAGCCACACCAAGTACCCCTGAAGGATTCAGGAGCTGAACAGAGTCAACTCACGTTTCAGACGATGTTACAGAGAGTAGAAAAGAATGAAGCAATTCTTGAGCGTTTAGTGACACTTCAACAGAATAACCAATCTAACCTACAGGAACTGGGTAGTATGTTGTTCTCAGTCAAACAAGGGATGACTCAGCTTCTACCACCAGCTACAACATCTACCCCAGAGGTTAGTCCTCCCACTCCTATCTTTCCCCGAGCAGCCTCTGTGGAGCAAAATTTAAAACCCGCCGAATTATTTGATGGGAACCCTGAACTATGTGGGGGCTTCGTTTTGCAATGTAGGCTAACTTTTCAGAGTGCTCCCAGTCGCTTTTTGTTAGATTCAGCCAAAATATCGTTTTTCATCACTCAACTAAAAGGAGACGCACTACGTTGGGCTCAGGCTCACCTATCAGCTCATCAACTCGACACACTAAACTTCTCCTCCTTTTTAGAAGACTTCGTACGAGTTTTCGATCAACCCCTCCAGAAATCTGAAGCAGTTAAGAGGCTACTCACCCTTCGTCAGGGCGGGCGATCTGTAACAGCACACGCTTTGGACTTCCGTATCACCGCCGCCCGAACCGGATGGGGAGAGAGCGCACTCCAAGGTATTTTTCTCCACTCACTCTCTGACTCCATAAAGGATCGTTTAGCGACACAAGAGGAGCCCCAAGGTTTGGATGAGCTAATCCACCTTGCCACCCGCATCGATAACCAGCTTCAAGAACGTAGATGGGAAAGAGACTACGATTCCCAGCATGCCTCAACTTCCGGTTCTTCGCACACGTCACGACGTCGCCCACCGTCTTATCAAGGTGACTACATTTCCCAGTGTACCACTGCTTCCGGGTTAAACTTGACGCCTAGACCAACTTCAACACTGGCGCTGGGAGATAAAAACAATATCGAACCAGAGCCAATGCAGTTGGGCCACACTCGCCTGTCCGCCGAGGAGAAACAGAGGAGGAGAAGACACAAAGCTTGCATTTATTGTGGCCAACAAGGACATTTTATTGCTCAATGCCCGTTGTTGGGAAACGACCCATCTCACCAATAAGGCAGGAGATATTGGTGAGAACTACAACTTCTTCTTCTCCTGTTTCTCGTCTGGAGATCAACACTACCATCATCGTGGGTCTTGAAAAGAAGTCTGTTGCCGCCCTGGTGGATTCCGGAGCAGAACAGAACCTCATCAGCCAAGACCTAGTGGATCTCCTATCCATCCCCACTCAGACCCTTTCCACGCCATTATCTATGGAGGGCCTCACTGGACAAAAACTCGCCTCCATCCACACGAAGACCGGGCCCCTGCACCTCATGATCTCCGGGAACCATCACGAATATTGTGAGTTTTTCGTTTTTCAGTCTCGTGTATCTCATCTCATTTTAGGTTTTCCCTGGCTTCACAAACATAACCCAGTCATAAATTGGAAATTAAAGAGAATAGAACAATGGAGTTCACAATGTCTAATGAACTGTCTAAGAACTGTAATTCCCTCTACATTAAAACGCAATACTGTTTCTGAGTCTATTGATTTATCAAAGATCCCTAAAATGTACCATGATTTAGCTCCCGTGTTTAGTAAACTAAGAGCCTCATCTTTACCTGCACATCGACCTTATGACTGTGCTATCGAGTTGTTACCAGGGGCACCTCTTCCTTCTAGTCGCCTATATAATCTTTCTGGTCCTGAACGAGACTCCATGCAGGAGTACATTTCTGAATCATTAGACTCGGGTATAATTCGCCCCTCGACTTCTCCAGTTGGAGCAGGGTTCTTCTTCGTGGCTAAGAAGGATAAGACTTTGCGCCCTTGCATCGACTACAGAGGGTTAAATCAAATTACAGTAAAGAACAAGTATCCGCTACCCCTCATCGACTCCATCCATGAGCAATTGCACCACGCTAAAATATTTTCAAAATTAGATCTCCGTAACGCCTATCACCTCGTTCGTATAAAGGAGGGTGATGAGTGGAAAACGGCATTTAAGACTCCCTTAGGACATTTTGAGTACCTCGTAATGCCTTTTGGCCTCACTAACGCCCCCGCAATATTTCAGGCCTTAGTTAATGACGTTCTGAGAGACTTTTTGAACAAATTCCTTTTTGTATATTTGGACGACATTCTTATATACTCACAAGACGAGGAACAACATGTTCATCACGTCAGAACTGTACTCCAACGTCTCTACGAAAACCAACTTTACGTCAAAGCAGAGAAATGTGAATTCCATGCGAAGTCTGTTCCATTTTTGGGTTTCATTTTTGAAGGGGGACAATACCGCACGGATCCTGAAAAGACTAAGGCAGTGGTGGAATGGCCAACACCGGAGACTAGAAAACAACTCCAACGATTCCTGGGCTTCGCCAATTTCTACCGCCGCTTTATTAAGGACTATAGCAGGATCGCTGCCCCCCTCACGCAATTGACATCTACACTTCGGACTTTTCAGTGGAATCAGGAGGCAGACAAGGCTTTTGGTGAGCTCAAGACCCTTTTTTCATCTACTCCTGTATTGTGTCACCCAGATCCCAAGAAACAATTCATCCTGGAGGTGGACGCATCCGACACTGGAGTAGGAGCAGTCCTGTCGCAGAGAGCGTCTCCTGATAACAAGGTACATCCCTGTGCGTTTTTCTCTCGGCGCCTTTCCCCTGCAGAGAAAAACTACGACGTGGGGAACCGTGAGCTTCTGGCCGTGAAACTGGCCTTAGAAGAATGGAGACATTGGCTAGAGGGTACGGACACTCCATTTCTCATTTGGACGGACCACAAAAACCTCACGTACCTTCGTGATGCCAGAAGATTGAACCCAAGACAGGCAAGATGGTCTTTATTTTTTACGAGATTCAATTTTACATTGACTTTCAGACCCAGCTCCAAAAACACGAAGCCCGACGCTCTCTCACGACAGTTTTCACCACCGGAGGACACCACACAGGACCCGAAAGTGCTACCATCATCCTGTGTGGTTGGCACTCTTACCTGGTCCATCGAACAGGAGATCCTGGAGGCTCAGAGGTCAGACCCTGACCCAGGGACAGGCCCCGCGGGTACTATGTTCGTTCCGGCTAGTATCACAGCTAAGGTCCTCGACTGGCTTCACACACACAAGTTCTCATGTCACCCGGGTCTTACGCGTATGGTTTCCTTGACAAAGAGACACTTCTGGTGGCCTTCCTTACATGCTGACATTAAGAGTTATGTTGCCGCTTGTCCCACTTGTGCCAGAAATAAGACTGGTAACCGGCCACCTGCTGGTAAGCTGCTGCCTTTGCCCACTCCTAGTCGTCCATGGTCACACATATCCCTTGATTTTGTTACTGGTCTACCCCCTTCTGATGGCAACACCGTTATCCTCACTGTGATTGACAGGTTCTCGAAGGCAGCTCATTTTGTTCCCCTACCGAAACTTCCTTCGGCGTTCGAGACAGCCCAACTATTGGTCCAACATGTCTTCAGGGTTCACGGCATTCCATCCGATGTGGTTTCTGACAGAGGTCCCCAGTTCATATCCCAGGTATGGAAGTCTTTTTGTACTTCTCTAGGGGCCTCTGTCAGCTTGACATCTGGGTACCATCCCCAATCCAACGGGCAAGCCGAACGGACCAATCAGGAACTGGAGACTGCTCTTCGATGTGTTGTGGAGGACAATCCATCCTCTTGGAGCCAACATCTGGTATGGATTGAGTATGCTCACAACACCCATACTTCGTCCGCTACCGGTATGTCCCCTTTCGAGGCCTCTCTAGGTTACGCCCCTCCTCTGTTTCCGAGTCAAGAAGGGGATATTGCGGTCCCGTCCGTCCAACACCATTTTCGACGTTGTCGTCGGGTTTGGCGCCAGACCAGACTCGCCCTGCTTCGCACAGCCACGCAGAACAAGAACTTTGCAGACCGTCACCGTTCTGCAGCCCCATCCTACAGGGTTGGACAAAGGGTCTGGCTTTCCACATGCCATATTCAACTGCGGGACACCCCACGTAAGTTGGCCCCCCGTTTCATTGGACCGTTCCCCATCATCCGCATCATTAATCCCACAGCTGTCAGACTCCAGCTCCCGTCGTCCATGAAAATTCATCCCACCTTCCACGTGTCCCAACTTAAGCCAGTTACAGACAGCCCTCTGTGCCCTCCGGCCGACCTCCCTCCACCCCCCCGTCTCATCGATAATCATCCTGCCTTCACGGTCCGCCGTATCCTGGACGTACGGCGCCGTGGGCGGGGTTTCCAATATCTGGTCGACTGGGAAGGTTATGGGCCAGAGGAACGATCATGGATTCCTCGGTCCTTCATCTTGGACGCCAGTCTCATCACTTCATTCTTCAGAGCACACCCGGAGAAACGTTTCAGGTCGCCAAGAGGCGATTCTTGAGGGGGGGGTACTGTTAGGATCCTGCCCTGCACTCCTCTCTCTCCTCAAGCTCCCTAATTGCCAGCAGCTGCAGCTGATCAGCACCACACCTGAGGAGGAGTATAAGAAGACTCAGAAGCCACTCTACAGGCGCTGGGACATTGCCTGCCAACGGTAGCAAATGTTCTAGCCAGTAAACTGTGTTCTCTAGTGATTAGACTAAAGTGTTGTCTCTCTCTGCATTCTCAGAGCCTTCCTGTTTTTCGTGTTGTCATCGAACCTGCCTGAGTCTCCTGAGTTCCTCCTCAATCCCTCCTGTGATCCTGCAGCTGCCTTTTTGCCTTCCACCACTTGCCACTCCAACCTGGATTCGTATTTTGGATCTTTCCTATTCAACCTCTCATCACGTAAGAAAGATTCCTCACAGATTACCCCTGTCCCTCCTGCGTTTCCCTTAACCTCTTCCTCTGCCCCTCAGGTGATCCTGTATATATATATTGTAAATATTTCCCGACACCTGTACAGAGACGTCATCACCTTTATTATCACCTTTTGTAAATAAACACTGTTTTTTGGTACTTCGAGTCCTGG
>NC_056518.1:8267999-8277100 GCF_014905685.2 Nematolebias whitei | reverse complement strand
ATTAGGGAGCTTGAGGAGAGAGAGGAGTGCAGGGCAGGATCCTAACAAATCAGTGCTTTATCACATTCATATGCTGATGGGACACACATTGGAGGCAATGAGGAATTCAGTGTCTTGCCAAGGGACACTTCAGCATATGATTGCTGGTGGAATAGAATCTCCAACTCTTGCAATGGAGGACAACTGCTCTAATCACTCAGCCACAGCCACCCTGTATGTGTGTGTGTCAGGTGTTTGTGTGTGCGTGTGCGTGCGTGCATGTGTTTGTGTTGACAGAATGCTTTTCTCTCAGCAACATTCATTAGGTTAGAGACTTTTTCCAGACATTCAATGTGTTCAGCATAATGGCACTTCTTCCATATATCTAATTGTCAACAATGGTGTACCACAAAGCTCAGTCTTAGGATCCACCCTCTTTAAAATCTACATAAGTAATGTAGGTCAGATCATTCCTGATGTATCTTTACATTTCTATGACGACGATACAGTTGTGTATTGTTAAGCTAAAACAGTTGCTAAGGTTTTCCAGCTTTTGTAATCTGCTTTTGAGATCATCCAGTCAGATTTGTTCCTTCTCAAACTTGTGCTAAATGCTGATGAAACCAAAGGGATGTTGTTTTCAAACAAGTCAGTACAAGAAGTCCTTTCTTCTATTTTGTCTTTGAATGATGTTCCTAATGAGTTTGTCGATTTTTACAAATACTTGGGTATCTTGGTCAATTCACTTTTCTGATGAGAGCTCTCTCATCTCTCTTGCCTCTTGTCGAAAACTTGGTAAAGAAATTTAAAGTCTGTGTTTCTTTTTTAGAACTAGATCTTGTCTAACTCTGAATGCTCGAAAACGCCTTGTAACTGCGACTTTCCTTTACTCCATTGACTACGGTGACATTATTTACATGAACGCTCCTGCAAGCACCCTGCAGATGTTGGATGCTGTCTATCATGGTGCACTTAGATTCATAACTGGCTGTAACTACCGTATCCATCACTGCACTCTGTATTCACTGGTCAATTGGACATCATTAACTTCATGCAGACTTTCTCACTGGCGCATTTTCATCTTTAAATCACTTCTTGGCCTTCATACATCTCCTCCTACATGTCACTTAGTCAGTGCAGCTACAGCGTGTACTCTCAAGACATAATTACCTGCAGTGTCCCCTCAGTGCAGTCTGAACTTGGCAACAGGGCCTTTTCCTACTCCGCCCCTGTTTCCTGGAATATCTTACAAAAAAGATATTAAGCTGTAAACTTGGACCTCTCTAAAGGATTTTAAATAATTGTTAAGTTCATGTCAAAAACCAACATGTTCCTGTTTTTAGTATTTGACATCATTTTCCAATGTAGCTGTTTTTGTTTCGTTTTTATATAATTTCTTCCATTTACTTTTCATTTTATCTGCTTTTATCTGATTGTCTATTGGTGTCTGTACCTCATCTGTGTTCTTTGTTTAAATTAGATCTTTCTTGTAAATGAGTCCTCAAGGCTCAACGAGACTAACCTTTAGAAATAAAGCTTGAATTAATACATACCGTTTGTAAAATTGGTGTTAAACTCACAAAGTGGCACACATTTCCTTTTCTCTAATTCTCAAAGGAGTGTTTAATTTCACATTCTGTTGAACTGATCTTATTTGTTGTTTTCATTCATTGCTTGAAATCACCCACAGCCATTTTTTTTGTAAATATTTAATTAAGGTGTTTAGATCTATTTATGGCTAAAGAAATCTGGTTTGTGCACTTTTATTACAGCAATAAAAATTTAGATTTATTGACTCAGCTTTGTAAATCTAACATTAGAATAATAATACACATTTATGCTTTTGAGCGTAAATAGTTTTATGTATCAAACAAAATTCAGTAAATCTGGTTCCAGGATAACTTTCAGTCTGCTTTGGCACACATTCAGGATGATCATGCCACAGTCTTTGCGTAGCTCTTAAGGAAGCAGACTCTCATTTGTTTATCCAAAATGTTGTTTTACGGTGCTAAAATCCAAAATATTTTACTTTTTCTTCCATTTCTCTCCTTCCTCTACAGATCCCTGTTATGACAGGAGCCTTTATGGACTCCTCGCCCAACGATGACTACAGTGGCGAGCACTCACTCTTTAACTCTTCAGCTAGCGTCAACGCTGCGGCCTCGGCGGCCTCGGTACACGGCCAGCAGGACGAGCAGCAGTCCATGTCAAGTGATGCCATCTGGCTCTGGATCGCCATCATCGCTACCATTGGAAACATAGTGGTGGTGGGCGTTGTCTACGCCTGCACGTTCTGATAAACGCGCTGACAAAGGCAAACTGAAAACTCACATGCTGTTTTTTGTGGAACGACTAAAAACCCAAAAGAATCTTTAGAGCAGACACATCCTCCATCTTTATGTCGTTCTTTTCCTTCCCTTCAATAGGTTTTTGGATTATTTAGAGCCCCATGGATTGTCTAAATTCTGACAGTGACAAATACGCGTCCATATTTCTTTATCAAAGAGAAAGATTGGGACTTGGCAGCATTTGTCATCGGCAAGCACTTTTAAATTCTACGGCTGTAGGTTTGAGAAGAAGCTTGTGTGCATGGCAGCCCTTTTGTTTCAATTCATAATTTGAAAAAAAGCTTTTGTTAGGTAAATTTTGTTTCTACATTTTGTCCAGAGATCCTCCTTATCTGAAATATAGATGGGAGAACAGAGATTAAATAAGGCAGCTCTGAAGCCAGGGTAATAATAAAAATAATTTATGTAGCTGATTCAACATATAGATACTGTATCAGTATGTTTGTAAGCAATTTTGATGACACAACAAAGGACTTCGTTAAAGAAAGAAAGTTATTTTTTTTATTAAAGTGGGATTCTGTAGAAAATTAGTCAGTATTTTACCTGAAATAGGCAGCAGTCAGAACGATCCCAGTTAGTGGGAGTGAAGCTAATGCTTGTCAGACTGTTTGTAAGAGAATTTCTGCCCCTAAAACAACTGAAGTCTAAAACTGTTTATATCAGTTCCAGTGAATGTTCTAATGTGGACATTTTTATTCACGTTACTTTGGTGTCAGACAGTTATTTTCACAGGCATCTACACTGATGACAAGCAAAGTGCAAAATTTTCTGTTCAATCCATCCATCCATCCATTATCTTTACCCATTTCTTCTTTTTCGGGTCACGGGGGTCACTGGTGTCCATGTCCAGCTATCACTGTGCAAAAGGCAGGGGACACTCTGGACAGGTCTCCAGTCCATCACAAGGACACATAGAGACAAACAACCATTCACTCTCTCACTCACACCTAGAGACAATTTAGAGTTACCAATCAGTCTAACATGCATGTTTTTGGTCTGTGGGAGGAAACTGGAAAGAAAACCCACGCATGAACAGAGAGAACATGCAAGCTCCACCCACAATGGTCCCGGGACATGACTTGAACCAGTGACCTTCTCGCTGAGCAGCAAAAGCTCTCCCAACTGAGCCACCGTGCCACCACTGTCTGTGTTCCATGTTATAAAATTTCCTATACCACCATAAAAAATGGAAAATGTGGGCTTTTTTATTGTTAAAATTTCTCTGAATTGGTCCCCAGTCTGAGTTATCCTTAGCTTGCCTTTCCACACTGATTCTCCCAACTGAGACCATGATGACTGCTGTCTACTGCAGGTTAGATACTGAATATTGATGACTACGAGCGAACCCCTCTTAAAAAATCTAACTAAATAATAAAATCCCATAGTAAATGTTTCCGCACTGCCAACTCAATCACACAAGCAGGGATCACTTCATCCCTTCATAAATTTATGTGTTGGATCAAACGTAACAACTGGTGAGGATTATTTAAAAATCAAATAAAACTCTGTCTTTTTAGTTAGATGTGGAGAACACCTAAAGAAGTAATCTAAATAGTATTAGAAGCACAAAATAAACCAAACCTTTGGAGCCTTTCCTTGTCTGATAAACGATTTACACAACATTTTGCTTCAGTACTGCGTGTAAAGGACTTCCTGTCATTGCAGATAAGTTATTTTAGCAATGGGACTTAAAACTTTATTATAGTGATAATTTGTGCCAATTTAGAAAAACAGAAAAAGTGTCCAGATGTAACGTAGCACAGACCAGAAACCAAGTGAACTTTGTGTTAGATGAACATTCCTGTGAAAGTGGACTGTTGTGAGTAAAGACTTTTAACTGTGCAGATAATTATTTGTGTGGTAAATCTGGGATTCACTGCTTGCTTTGAGTGGCCGAATTCGTCTAAGCAGACAGAGTGGGTGTGAAGTTTACGCTCACCGTTCTTATCATTTTAAACATGAGGGTCCATTTTTCGTTTTACTCATGTATGAAAATGGATGAGCTGATGGAACAAGTTTGCATCTCCATCAGCATAGAGGCGCATAGATTTGTCTGATGTAACTCATTTAAAGTAGATCACAAAAAAATAGATGTTCTGCAGAAAACCATGAAAAGAGCTCTGCACTGATTTTGTGCTTTACTTCACCCCTCTGTTGCAGTGCACCGCTGTAGAAATATATTTTTTCTTGGTGGAAAAGAACTGCTATCAACCAAGTGGCTATAAACGATTACGACACTGTGTTCATCTGGGATTGGAAACATAATACCCAATGCATCAAGCATATCTCCAGCACCAGCTGAGCTGCTGCGGTGCATCGTTCTGTTTTGGGACAGAGCAGATTTTTCAACCATAAGGCATTCGAGCCGTCACACAGAGGTAACAAGCAAGACCCAGGTTTTACTTAGGATGCTAGAGGCAGCATGTCTCTGCATCAAATAGCTCTAGTTCAAACAAGGACATGGAAAGTTCAACCTGAAATTCACCCATTAACCTGCAGCCAAAGAGACAATTAATGCTTCTCCCATGAAACGTATGAAACACTCCAGTGAGCCTCATAAAAAGTGCAGCTGCTAGGTTTTGGTCTTTATTTGAAATGTGTTAACTGAAGTCTGTACTTTGGTGAAGTCAGTTCATGCCATATTTGAAATGAAAAAGGTGGATAAAGACATTTTAGTTAATGAAAACACAAGTTCTGAGTCAGTAAGTTGATTTATGTGTCAAGTCTTTACTCACTTTTTAAACTAATCCTCATTTCTAGACTGAAAGAAATAGACATAAGAGCTTTTTGCTAAATGTTTCTCCTGTGATTTGCAAAGTAATACCAATATGATACAGAGTTATAAATCTGTTGTGCAAACACTACACTTATTTAGATGTTCATTCACTGTAAAAAGCAGTACTGGTTTACTGTATTTATTGTACTAAGAAACTGTAGACATACAATAAGCCGTTATTATGAGTGTACTTTTTCAAGGTTTAAGAAGGACTTTTAAAGCCTGTTATTTTTAATAAATGGTTAATGTAAAAATATTTAGACATGTAAAACACACACAATGCTCTTTTTGTAAAGATATAAGTGATACTAATAAAATTTCTGTAATAATGCAACCAAATGTTTTGGCTAGATAATATTATTAGTGTTTTGAGATGTCAAGTGAGGAGTCATTTACTGTAAAAACATTTGAATTCTGTACACAGAAGTTAATATTATAATGTCTGTTGCTAAAGGCATTTCAGTTGCACCTATTTTTAAAGCTAAAATCACCTTTTATTGTTCTTTGTGAAGCCAAGCCTGCAGCAGATTTTACAGTCCTCAGCTCAGCTGCCCTGATCATATTGATACTGAGCTCAAATGGTGCGATCTGTCATTCTGACACAGGCCACGGCTGGTTAGAAATCACTCACATGCATCCTTCTGTGTTCTCCTCCATGGCACTACTTGCCGGGGGTAATTTAGGTTTTGCTGAACAAAGACTGTGCTCAGACACACACACACAATCACACACACACACACACACACACACACACACACATACACATTATATACTGTATATAAAAGCCAATTCTGATGCTTCATCTAAACAGGATCCAGTTCTGATGTGTGTATGGGGTCATTATCCTGCTGTAACATCCAGTTATGCCCAAGTTTCAACCATCTAGTTTTTGATTTGAGGTGAAATTATAGAAACAGCATGATGCTACCACCACTATGCTTGACAGTTATTTGTCATTTGTAGGCTTCAAAGCCTTATTTAGACTCTTCAAAAATACTTATCACTGTGGCCAAAATGATGAATCTTTGTTTCATCTAAATATAAACCTGTAAGTTTGAGTCATACAGGTATACATACCATTGTTATAATGTTTAATAAATTACTCCTGTTAAACAGGAATGATTTGACTGTAATTGCGTTAGAATCTGGATCTGGTAAGGATTAAACTGAATTTGTGATTTGGACTTTCTAAATGTTTTGAAAAAAACCTCTATTGTGAATTGACGTGTAAAAATAAACTGAACTGAAACCGAGAAAAAAAACATGAGGTATGTGTAAGAGATATGCCACAAATTATAAGCAGATTAACATTTTAAAGTGTCTTCTTTTTCAAGGTCATGTTTCTTCAAACTAAAACAATAATAAAATATTTGCCATTCATATTCATTCTGAACAGGATTTAATCCTATGAGTAAATTTAAATGATTTTTTTTAATGATTTTTTTTTATTGTTTGTGGGTAAGAGCCAGGACCACTTCCAGGCTGATGTCCTCCATGATGGAGCAATAAACACAGGATCGTGAAGAATTGGTTCCTCTTAGAACAAAAGGTTCTGATGTTCTTGTTTAATTCTTTGTGTCACAAACAGGTGGTGAACCCAGTGATGCAGGCAGGATAAACATAAAATAAAGGATTTATTTTATAAAACAAAAGAGCTGACAGGGCAGCAAAACTTACATGAAACATCAGGGAGTACTCAGGGAACAGACAGGTCATCACCAGTGAACAGAAGACTATGCCAGGACGAGGATAATAAATAATAATAATAATAATAATAATAAAGTGCTATGTGTTGTCGTCATTGTATGTTCCCATAAAGACGAAATTCGCTCACCTGCATTTAACCCATGACACCTGGGATACACCTAGGTGGAGCAGTGGGCAGCTATGTACACACCCAGGGAGCAATTCGGGATTAGGTGTCCTGCTCAGAGACACCACAAGATGCGCAATGAGGATCGAATCCAGGACTTTTGGGTCCCGAGTCGGTTGTCCTGTCCCTACACCATCTCGGCCCCACAAAAGACAAACACACAGGTAAAGACAAACACACAGGCTTAAATACACACACTGCCAAGGACTAACACACAACACCTGTGAGCTTACACAGGTGTGGAAAATAGAACAAATCAGACACAAGGGAGCAGGACAGAGACACAACACCAGATGGAGCTACATGTAGACACTAGGAAAACACAAACCTAATAAAGACAGAAACAGAAGATGAGGAGAAAGCAAGACATAAACACAACATCGCATGGGGCTAGACACCAGGGGACAAAAAAACAGAACCCTTACAGTACCCCCCCAGGACATCCCTTGACATCTCCAAGACCCCCACACCCCCAAAACATGGGTGAAAGGAGGGGTAGAACAGGACGGAGAGCACAAGGAACACATGGGGAGACTGACATGAAACACACACTAGGAATACAAAAAGTTAAGGCGGGCAGCTGGGAGGCTGTCTAGCACAGGGCTAAGGTTGAGGCGGGTGGGCGGGAGGCAGTCCAGCACAGGGCCACAAGTCAGGCAGGTGGCTGACCAAAATGTTGGAACTGGTCAGGCGGGTGGCAGTCCAAAACTCTGGAGCAGGTGAGGTGGGCAACCAGGAGGCCGTCCAACACTCCGGAGCAGGTAAGGCGGGCCTGTGGGTGCTGCAGAATACCCAAGTGGCATGGAGCCTTTGAGGAGAAGCGAGGACCCAGAGCGAGGCGAGGACCCTGGATGAGGCAAAGTACCAAGGCAAGGCGAAGGACCAAGGCGGTGTGGAGACCTCGAGCGGCGTGGAAGGTGTAGACCCCACGAGGATGTGGAAGCCTCAGTGAGAGGCATGGAGACTTCAGGTGATGCAGGTGACATAGGAACCACCTCAGGAGCTGCATGTGATGTGAAAGGCGTAGACCTCTCGAGAGGCATGGAAGGGAATGCTGCTATGGGACCCTCTGGGAGTGCAGCTGCCGTGGGACACACTGCTGAACAGGAGAGACAGAAGCCTGCCTGGATCCCCTCAGCAGGACAGCAGCGAGAAAAACCCACCTGGAACCCCACTAAGAAACTTGGAGATGATGAGACATCTGGTCCTACCCCCACGGAGACACTTGGAGATGGGGCGTCTGGAACAGCTCCTATAGACACTCAAGAAGGTGATGGGTGCTATGGTCTTCACTCACCGAGATGCAGAAGGTAGGAGAGTCTGGAGCAGAGCATGGCTCTGCAACATGAGTCTGGGCCTGGAGCTGAGTCAGAAGCTGCAGCCAGAGAGTCTGGGTCAAGAGCTGCAGCTATAGAGTCCAGGTCTGCAGTTGAACAGTCTGGGTCAGGCTGTGGATCTGGTTCTAGAGCAGGGGAGTCTGGGTTTGTAACCTCTGAGCCTTCTCAACCCTGAGCAGAGGCTCAGGTTCCAGCTCTTCAGGCTGTGTGTGGGGAATTTCAGATGGAGGAGAGGGTAGTCGTTCAGTGGCTATGGTCCCTTTCTGCCATCGACCTCTCCTGCAGCAAGGGGGCCGGGAGGCCAGGACCAAGGGGGAGTCAGAGCTCCTCTTTGAGCTTAAAGTCGCTCTCATACATCTGTAATGAAGACTCGGGTGACAAGACATGGTGAAAATCTGATCCCTCAGTAAACTCAGATGGTTAGGACTGTTGGTGGTCAGGGCAGCAAATGGTTGGAGGAGTGACTTCAACCAGCTCTTTTCCTCCAGTATCTCATCCAAAAACTCCTCCATACCAGGAGAGTCGATTAGTCCAGGGAGGCAAATAGTTTCATTCAACATGTCGTCTGCAGTCACCCACCTCTCGCACAGGTTACTGGAGGTGGTCGTGTCCACATATGTTGGATTATATTGCAAAGCTGCAGATAATCCTCATCAGAGAGTCCACACATAAACTGCTTGCCTGCTGGATTCATGTTTGGTCCTGGCATTCTGTCACAAACTGACTGGTGCTGGTGAACCCAGGCAGGCAGGCAAGGACTCAGGAAAAATGTAATATATATATATATA
>NC_056518.1:8257860-8267899 GCF_014905685.2 Nematolebias whitei | reverse complement strand
TTTTTTAATGAAAAGGTAAATGTTAAAATGATGCTGTTTTGAACAAAAGTAAAAGATGTCTGTTTAGCAGATAATCTTGTGCTTCGAGCATATATGAGAGTGCACGGTCCTTTTAAGATTTAGGTGATAATTTGAAAGCCAGATAAATCACCAACAAACTTTATTTTCCTTTCTTTGAAAATGAATGACACTATCTATTATTGCAGAGACATTATAAATGAAGAATTGGCCGCTGTGGACTTCTCACAGAAGTATCACCTGAAAGTCAGATAATTACCATATATTAGCATATATTAGTCCTGGCCGAGGTCAGTAACAATTCATTTGATTCAGGCGCTCTAAGAGTAGCTGAGTACAGCAGCTGTTCAAACTATGAAGCACTTTGAGACAAATCTATGATTAAAAAATGATTTTTATTCTTGCTCTTTCAGAAATATAATAATAATGTGTTATGTGTTGTCATCATTGTATGTTCCCATACAATGGCGATATTGTCTCTCTGCGTTTAGCCCATCCCCCACCAGGTGGGGTGATGGGCGGCACTGTGGGGGCGCCCAGGGAGCAACTGGGGATGATGTGTCCTGCTCAGAGACACCACGGCAGCCCTGCCCCTACACCATCTCGGCCCTTCATCCACTCTGGCTTGGTTTCTGCTTGTAGATCAGGTTTCTGTGATTTTTATATTTCTCCCAAAATTCATTGATCAGATTAGAAAAAGGTTATGTACAATGCTGTGGGGAAAAAAATGAATGTTGGACAAAAGTTTGTGCTCAGGGGGATCAGATTATTTCAGCTGAATAAAACCAACGTGTTCAGATCAAGCATCCTTCTTAGAAAAGAGCTGAAAATATTAACAATTAAACAGTGTTTTGAATTATACCTGGAATAATTAAATGTAACTGATATGACTTTTTACCATGAGCCACCTCAAAGCAAACCACAGAGCTGTTGTGCTCATGAAACCTTCTGTGATGTTAAGGTTTTGATGTAAGCATAAGAAAACACACAAGAAGCTGCATGAGTTAAACTAATTTTACATAATTTATTTAACTACTTGCAACATAATAATAATGACTTTATATCACAATACTAAGCCGACTGAACCAGTCAGCAGGCAGAAACAATCTGGTGAGGAGAAGACAAGATCTTAAAGAAAACATTCTGCATATTGATGAGCCACAGCAATGTCAGGAGTTCTGCCAGAAATTTGGAAACCTCAAAGACGAAAAGAGGACAGAGAGAGCGAGACAAAGACACACAGACAAAAACAACAGATAATTCAATTCAGTTTATTTATATAGGACCAAGTCAAAACAGAAGTCATCTCAGGGCACTGAACAGAAACATAAAAATAATAATTTAACACTATTAATCTGAGGAGCAGAATTTAACTCAATCACAGAACTCTCATCCTGAGCAAGCATGACGGCTAAACAGGAAAGGAAAAACTCCCTCATGAGAAAGAAACCTTTAGCACAACCAGTTTCAGGACAAGCGGCCATCTACTTCAACCAGCTAGGTTTGGTAGGAACAGATGCACAATGGCAGGTTATTCATTGAGCCTTTATTTAAACCGATAAGTCACACTGAGCCTCAAAGACTCATTTACAAGTGAGACCTGTTTGGACAGACAATAAATAGTGGTGAAAAATGAAAAGAGTGGTGCAAAAAATCTTGCACACTAGCAGATAATAACGTCGCCATTACGTAGAGGACGGGGTGTGTGTGTGTGTGTGTGTGTGGGGGGGGGGGGGGGGGGCACACCTGGAACAACACACAGAGGCACAGCAGAGCTCAGATAAAATTACTCAGTTCAAATAGTTCCCCTGTAGAGATCAGTGCACACTCGGGGGGTGCCGAGGACGACCAGAGACGAATCCAGAGTCCTGAAGTGATGACAGAATGTTTATTCAGCTGGGCTCCTCTGAAGAGTCCATGGAAATTCCTCAGTAGGAGGGGAGGGAGGGGATAGAGTATCATGTTTACAAAACTTTACAGGTGGGTTGAGATAAGATAGCCTGTCAAGACCAGCCAGGGAGCCGAATTCAGATAAACACGATTGTTTTGGGGACAGGCAGAACTTTAATGACATCTACCTTGAGTCTGTGTCGGTCCACTCACTTCCGAAATGTCCAAATTAAATGACCATACAAATGGAACGTGCCTGAGAATAATCTCCGAGATCTGATCCATTCTGCCAAGAGTCTGGGTGCTCGAGGCACAAACCAAGTCATCATATAAGGCAGGCAGCCTGATCAGGTCCAGATTTGCTACCGACGACTTCCTTGTTTGTTGATAGACCAGGAACCAGCCAAATCCAAAAAGCAGGAACCAGTTATCATAAATCCAATTATAAATGTGTCCTTAAAATCCACAGATGACAGCAGAGATAGACACGTAATCAAGTCTTCAAAGTTGATGAAATATCCAGCTGCGAGCGTGCCAACAGGGCAAATCGGCTCGCCTAAAGCCTGTCTTCTCTACGAAGAAATATCAATTGTGTTGAGGGACCAACTGACCAAATCAAGTCCATAGTTATGATTCAGAAGATTTGTAAAAGAGAGGCTCTCGAGCAGTTTCACAGACAGGACAGGGCAAAAACAAAGCGGAGAGGGAGAGGAGGAGATGTCCGCTCTTGAGAAGAGCAAGTGTTGAATGAATCACATGTTAAGATAGAAATAGTATCAAATGAAAACTATTCAATTTGACAATTAATTTAAGGAAATGAGGTCAATGAGGTCCTCTTGTAGTCTAAGTCTATGGCAGCATAAGAAGCCAACACTAACTATAGAATTTATCAAAAGGGAAAGTCTTAAGCCCAGTCTTAAAACTGGACCATGTGTCAGCCTCACGGACAGAAACTGGAAGTTGGTTCCACAAGAGAGGAGCCTGATAACTGAAAAATCTTCCTCCCATTCTGCTTTTGGAAACTCTAGGAACCACAAGTAAACCTGCAGTCTGAGAGTGAAATGCTCTGTTAGGAAAATATGGAACAATAAAATCTCAAATATAAGATGGAGCTGGGTTTTTAAGAGCTTTGTAGATTAGAAGCAATATTTTGAATTAAATTCTGGACTTGACAGGGAGCCTTTGGAGAGAAGCTAAAGCTGGAGAGGTATGATTTTTTCCTACTAACTCCAGTTAAGAGTCTGGCAGCAGCATTTTGGATCAATTGAAGACTTTTTGAAGAAGTATTCGGACACCCAGATAATAAACCATTGCAATAGTCCAGGGAGCCGTGAGCCGTGATTTGACTTGTGACAAATGCATGGGCCAGTTTTTCTGTATCATTTTTAGATAAGATGTTTCTAATGTTAGCAAACGAGACAAACAACCATTCACTCTCTCTTTCACACCTAGGGATAATTTAGAGTTACCAATCAGCCTAACATGCATGTTAATGGTCTGCGGGAGGAAACCGGAGTACCTGGAGCAAACCCACGCATGCACGCAGAGAACATGCAAACTCCACCCAGAAAGGCCCTCGGACCAGGATTTGAACCAGGGACCTGCTCGCTGAGAGGCAGCAGCTCTACCATTTGCGCCACTGTGCTGCCTATGTTATATATCAATAAGTAATATCAATATTAACTATTTATTCAATATCAGAATAATAATTTCATTAGTAACTTTCATCAGTGCTGTTTCTGTGCTATGGTGAGCTCTAAACCCTGACTGAAACTCTTCAAACAGATTATTTCTTTGTAGATGTTCACTCAACTGACCTGCATCTATTTTCTCTGGAATTTTTTAGACAAAAGTTAGATTAGATGTAGGTCTATAGTTGGCTAGGATTCCTTTGTCAATGTTATGTTTCTTAAGTAAGGGTTTAATTACAGCAACCTTAAAACACTCTGGTATGCAACCATTCATTAGAGACAAATTAAGCTGATCCAAGACGTGGTTATTAATTAAGGAATATATGTCCTTAAATAGTCTGGTTGGAATGTGATCGAACAGACATATGGATGGTTTGGATGAAGCTATTATTTTGACAATTGAGAGAGCTCAACAGGACAAAAACTGTGCAAACATAAATCAGGTTCTAGTGACATTTTTAAAATGATCTCATCTGACACAAAATCAGAGGCAATACTAGGAATGTTGGTTTGAATTTTTTTCCTAATTGAAATAGTTTTATTTATAAAGAATTTCATGAATTCTTCACTGCTTATAGTTGTAGGAATACATGAATCAACATATATATTGTAGGATTTTTCATTACACTAGCTATGGTACTGAAAAGGAACCTGGGTTTATTTTTATTCTCATCTATTAAAGATCAATAATATAAAGTTCTAGCATTATGGGTGCTTTTTTATACATTAGCAGACTATCTCTGCAAGATAAGTAAAATTCTTCAACGTTAGTGGAGCGCCTTTTTTTCCCAGCTTTCTAGATGCCTGTTTTAAAGTACGTAACTCAGAATTGAACCAAGGAGCCAGTCTCCTCTGATTGATTACTTTCTTTTTCAGCGGAGCAATTTTATTGAGTGAAGTGTGCAAAGAAGTTGTAAATTTACCAACCAGATGATGTAAGTGACTGCTCTCTGATGTATAACTGCAAGACAGAGGAAAATGATGGAAGATAATCTTTAAATTTGGTTACAGTGTTGTTTGATTAACACCTGCTAAAATGAAATTTACTCTGTGACTGTGTAATCATTTAATGTAAACTCAAAAGTAATAAAAAATGATCAGATTGAACAGAATAAAGGGAAATAACAAAAATAGATGTAAAACCCAGATGACGACATAAACCATCATGCTACATTTTTACTAGTGTAGCATTGTGAAATAAATAATACCTACACAAATAACTTTTTAAATAAATTCAATCTTTACCTATTATGTCATTTTTGTAGAAAAAAATAAAATAAATGGTATAGTGTTTATTTATTTATTTTAGTATTTATATATTTATGTATGTATGTATGTATGTATGTATGTATATATTTCTCATATATGTGACCTACGCTGTAAACATAAGTTTGAAGAAACACTAATTGCAGTGCTAAAAAGGGAAAATGTTGGTTTTTGCCATATTTGAGATTTCCTTAAAAATGAGTCCATAAAGATACCATCTACCAAGCTCAGTAACAAAATTATCATGTAATCTTGCTAATCTTTTAAAATAAACCTTTTCTAATTTGTCTTCAAAAATGATCATCTTAATTTTAATCTTTTTTTTTTTGATTACCGTATATGTTCTCTCTGGTCTGCAGTAATGCCATGTAATTTATTTGTATAATGTTTGGAATCATTGTGAAGCATGGGATTTACCTTTTTTTTAAATATAGAGCTGGAAATAATGATTACATCATTCTAGACAAAATATCCATCCATCTGTCCATCCATCCATTATCTTCCGCTTATTCCGAAGTCAGGTCGTGGGGGCAGCAGCTTGAGCAGGGAGGCCCAGACATTTCTTTCCACAGCCACCTCTCCCAGCTCTTCTGGGAGGATTCCAAGGCATTCCCAGGCCAACTGGGAGACAGTCTCTACAGTGTGTCCTGGGTCTTCCCCGGGGTCTACTCCCAGTTGGACATGCCCGAAGCACCTCCCTAGGGAGGAACCCAGGGTGCATCCTTACCAGATACCTGAACCACCTCAACTGGCTTTTCTCGACGTAAAAGAGTAGCGGTTCTACTCAGAGTCTCTCCCAGATAACTGAACTTCTCACCCTATCTATAAGGGAGAGTTCAGCTACCCTGTGGAGAAAACTCATTTCAACCGCCTGTATCCGCAATCTCATTCTTTTTGTCACTACCCAGATCTCATGACCATAGGTGAGGGTAGGAACGTAGACCGACCGGTAAACAGAGAGCTTTGCCTTACAGCTCAGCTCTTTCTTCACGACAATGGATCAGTACTGAGTCTGCAAGTCTTTTGGAGTGCAGGGGGTGCTCCTGAAGACCTTCTTTGACTCGGTAGTGGCATCAGCCATCTTCTATGGTGTTGTGTGTTGGAGCAGCAGCTTATCATCAGCTGAGAAGAAGAAGCTAAATAAGCTCACCAAGAAGGCCAGCTCTGTGCTTGGATGCCCCCTCGACCCAGTGCAGGTGGTGGGAGACAGAAGGACTCTAGCTAAAATAACATCATTGCTGGACAACGTCTCCCACCCCATGCATGAAGCTGTTGCTGAAATGGAGAGCTCGTTCAGTGACAGATTACTGCATCCTAAAAGCACAAAGGAGCGTTATCGCAGGTCCTTCCTCCCAGCAGCTGTTAGACTCTACAACCATCCCTGCTCCCAACAAACTCAATAAGGATTAAATACATGCTGACCTCTGCTTAAACATACACTCTGCCTGTAATACTGTACTGTAAATAGTCTGCCATTCTCAATGTTCCAATACATATTGAACAATATTATTGATATTGTTTATCTTATTTCTTATATATTGTGTTATTTATTAACATTTAGGAACTTTTGTGTGAAATCTTTAAATATTTTAATCTTTTTATCTGTTGCTGCTGTTGCTGCTGATACACTGGAATTTCCCATCCGTGGGACAATAAAGGCTGTTTCTATTCTATTCTATTCTATTCTATTCTATTCTATTCTATTCTATTCTATTCTATTCTATTCTATACTACAGATGCTGTACCAATCCATCTGTCAATCTCACGCTCCATTCTTCCCTCACTCGTGAACAAAATCCTGAGAAACTTGAACTCCTCCACTTGAGGCAGAACCTCACCCTGGACCTGAAGAGAGCAATCTATGCTTTTCCATTTGAGGACCATGGCCTCAGGTTTGGAGGTGCTGATTCTCATCCCAGCCGCTTCACACTCGGCTGTGAACCACTCCAGTGAGAGCTGAAGATCATGGCACGATGACGCCAACAGGACCACATTATCTGCAAAGAACAGAGATGCATCCTGAGGCCACTGAACCGGAAACCCTCCGCCAGCTGGCTGCACCGAGAAATTCTGTCCCTAAAAGTTATGAACAGAATTGGTGACAACGGGCAGCCCTGGTGGAGTCCAACTCCCACCCTGAAAGGGTCCGACTTACTGCTGGCAATGCAAACCAAACTCTCGCACCACTTGTATAGGGACTGAACAACCCGTAGCAATAGGTCTCCAATCCCATACTCATGGAGCACCCCCCACAGAGTACCATGAGGAACATGGTCGAATGCCTTCTCCAAGTCCACAAAACACATGTAGACTGGATGGGCAAACTCCCATGACCCCTCAAGGACCCTAGTGAGGGTAAAGTGAATTTAAAGACCGCTCAGACTGTTGAGATGTTTAAATCTTTGCTCAAGACTCATCTGTATTTCTTGGCATTTCATCCACGCAGAGTCTGAGAACAAGTTGAGCTGATTTTATTGTTGTTATGTGTTGTTTTTATTGTCAACTTATGTTTTTGAGTGGCACTAGATGCATTTTTACTCTTTTTTTAAATTTTTAATCTGTTTTAACTGTAAAGCACTTTGGTCAGCTTTTGTTGTTTTTATGTGCTATATAAATAAATTGACATTGACATTGACATAAAGAGCTGATCCAGTGTTTCATGGCCAGGACAAAACCCACATTGTTCCTCCTGGATCTGAAGTTCAACCAACGATCGGACTCACTTCTCCAGTACCCCTGAATAGACCTTACCAGGTAGGCTATGGAGAGTGATGCCCCTATAATTGGAACACACCCCCCGGTCCCCCTTTTTGAAGAGGGGAACCACCACCCCAGTCTGCCAATCCAGTGGCACTGCCCCCGATGTCCATGCGACGTTACAAAGGCGTGTCAGCCAAGACAGCCCCATAACATCCAGAGCCTTAAGGAAATCAGGGTGAAACTCATCCACTCCCGAAGCCCTGCCGCCTCAGAGCTTTTTAACTACCTCGACAACCTCAGCCACGGTTATGGACGGATCAACCTCCAAGTCCCCCGACTCAGCTTCCTCCATGGAAGACGTGCTAGTGGGACTGAGACGGTCCGAGAAGTATTCCTTCCACTTCCTAACAACATCACTGGTTGAGGTCAACAGCACCCCACCTTCACTGAACACAGTGTTAGTAAAGTTCTGCTTTCCCCTCCTCAGCCGCCTGATGGTTTGCCAGAATCTCCTTGGAGCTGACCGAGAGTCTCTATCCAAAGTCTCACCAAACTCCTCCCACATCTGAGCTTTTGTCTCAGAAACAGCTAAGGCTGCACACCGCTTGGCCCTTCGGTACTCCTCAGCTGCCACCAGAGTCCCACTGGCCAACAAGGCCCAATAGGACTCCTTCTTCAGCTTGACAGCCTCTCTAACCCAGGGTGTCCACCACTGAGTTCGTGGATGGCCTCAACAAGCGAGGCATGGAACATGGCCCACTCAGACTCAATGTCCCCACCTCAGCTGGAATGTGGTTAAAGCTCTCCCAGAGGTGTAAGTTAAAGTTCTCTCTGACGGGTTCTTCTGCCAGGCGTTCCCAGCAAACCCTCAACACATGTTTGGGTCTACTGTGTTTGTCAGGCATCTTCCCCCGCCATCTGATCCAACTCACTACCAGGTGGTGATCAGTTGACAGCTCAGCACCTCTCTTCACCCGAGTGTCCAAAACAAACGGCAGCAAATCAGATGACACAACTATGAAGTCAATCATCGATTTACGACCTAGGGCATCCTGGTGCCAAGTGCACTTATGGACACCCTTATGTTTGAATGGTGTTCGTGATGGACAAACTGACTCGCACAGAAGTCCATAACAGAACACCGCTCAGGTTCAGATCAGAGAGGCCGTTCCTCCCAATCACGCCACTCCAGGTCACACTGTCATTACCCATTTGGGCATTGAAGTCCCCCAGCAGAATAAAGGAGTCCCCAGCTGGCGCACCTTCCAGCACCCCTGCCAAGGACTCCAAGAAGGCCGGATACTACTGAACTGCAGTTCGGCGCATAGGCACCAACAATAGTCAGAGCCCATCCCCCCACCCAAAGGTGAAGGGAAGCCACCCTCTCATCTACTGGGGAAAACTCCAACACACATGCACCAAGTTGGGAGACTACAAGTAGACCCACACCAGCTCAACACCTCTCACCATGGGAAACTCCAGAGTGGAATAAAGTCCAGCCCCTCTCAAGGAGATCAGTTCCAGAGCCCATGCTGTTCGTCGAGATGAGCCCAACTATATCTAGTCAGTACCTCTCAAATTTGCGCACAAGCTCAGGCTCCTTTTCTGCCAGAGAGGTTACATTCCATGTCCCAGGAGCCAGCTTTGGTAAGTCAGGGTCAGAGCGCCAAGGTCCCTGCCTTCGGCCACTGCCCATAGCATCATGCACCCGACTTTTATGGCCCTTCTTGCAGGTGGTGGGTCCACAGGAAATCTAGACAAATAAATATTGACAATTTAAATCAGCACATCTGTAAACAGAACCAGCTTGTTTGCCAGGCTATATTCTTATAGACAGGGCTTAATTTGTAAACCAATTGATGCTGGGTTGCAAATAGCTGACTGTGTGTGGGGGTGGTGGGGTTAAGAGTGGTGTTGGGATGGGGTTTGGGGGTCCTCCCCAGGAAATTTTGAATATCGTAGATGATATTTCCTGCATTTTGGTATATTTTAACAGCTTGTTAAACATCTATGTTTACCTATATTTGTAAACAATCCATTTCTGTCAAGCATCCTACTCCCCTCGCCTACTTAATTGATGGTTCTGCAAATGACTATTCTCTGCTGAATTCACTGTTCGACTCCACATGTGAAACCTCCAGATGCCTCCTCTGTCTGTTCATGGCTGGTGCCTGTGGGCTTCTGCCCATGTACAACTGCCTGGTTAACTCGGTCTGCAGCATCCACCCCCACCACTCATTTAAGAGTGGAGATTTTTTTAAGGGTAGAGGCGGAAATGCTTACTTGAAGAGGCAGGTCGTATGTGATATTAAGAAGTTGTAAGTGGCTGTTGTGTTTAAAATTAATGTTTATGTAATTATTTTCAGTTTACATATACAATATAAGTGGCCGTTTACACGGCACATATTTTGAGTGAAACCGCACCTTTCCCTCTGTGGTTTGGCTGTTCATTTACACAACACCAGTCTCCCCCC
>NC_056518.1:8249481-8257760 GCF_014905685.2 Nematolebias whitei | reverse complement strand
CCCCGCTGAAACCCGAAGTTTTTCAACCCACAGCTCAGAGTGGAGGTTTTCTAGTGGACCGCCCACTGAGGTGTGAAAAGCTCCCACAGAGTTGAGAAAGCACATGCACACTACAGGCATAAATGTCATGCACGCACGGAGAATGTCATATTTCAATCAACAACAATGGTGCCAAAATATAACATACTGCTTTCTGTGTTAGGACTGATGGAATATAATTTGAGTCTTGTAGTTAATCTACGCCGAAATGTAGCTGCAGTGACCGACATCTGTGTTGAGAAAAGACGCCATTCGGGTCCAGTTCGCAACTGCTATTTATTGAACGAAGCAAGCATATATTTGGACTATAACATACTAAATGTTCTAAATAATAACAGTAACAATAATAAACTGTGTTTCTGTTAGTGGTGGGAGATGTAATTAAGCTCTCTAGACATTATGTAATTAAAGTTTTGTGATTTAAATTTTGATGATGATGTGAAATATATTGCATGTTATTAAAGTTGAAAATGAAGACATCAGGTTAAATTTTCATTTATTTATTCATCACTATGTAGTGAACTAAGCCTCAGGTCAAAACCTGACCCTGAGGACCTTCATGGGACAGGAACTGTTATTTCATTGATTTGAGTCCAGAAATACAAATTAAGCTCATCCAGAGACTTTCTAAGTGTGTCCTGCACTAATCAATTGAAAGAACACTCTCTTTTTATTGTCATTACTATTTTTACAAATGTCTTGATAATCCAAAAGTGTGTTTAGTTCAAATCATTTTAAATGTTGAAGTGAACTACTCATTTTAAATCAACTGTGAAACAGTATTAATGATTTTTTAATCCTCATTCAAAGTAGAAATCAAGTTAATGTCTGTTACAAAGTAATTATGCATTTTTTGATCTTCTGTCTGGAATGAGAAGGAGTGATGTCGGTCAAAAGTCGGAAACAGTCGCAAACAAGTTTATTGGAACGAACTGTCATGTTTTTAAGCCTATCAGACAGAAATAAGAAACTGCTGGCACCTGTGGTCTGTCATCTCGCCTAAACATTTCTCTGTCTGTTCCAAAAACATTTCTCTGTCTGTTCCACAAACATCTCACTGTTTTTCTGACTTGTAGTAACCTCTTACGTCACTAAAACCACACCCCTGTTGGTTCTTTCAACCAATCAGGACTTCTCAAATGAACCGGAAACAGAACTCTTTAAATGTCGACACTTCCTAGTTCCAGTCAGTTCTGAGAGTAGAACCGAACAGAAAAGTTCTGAGACATGAACCGGAGTTCGGGGAGATGATCCAGAGTTCGGACTTCTACACTTGAACCAAAGTTCTGGTACTGATGAAGTTCGACTGGAGTTCCTGTAGGAGCCACGATGCCTCGCTGTGACTCCACCCGGTGAAAACTTCATAACTTCTGAGGAGGTTTGTTCTGTGGAACTAGTTCTCACGACTTCTGCCGAGTCGCAGCCGCCCTGAGGAGACGCTGAAAGGTAGCGTAACAAGGACCTCTTGACCGCCGCGGATTCATCCTCCGCCAAAGGTAAAGAGTCGTTGAGCTTCACTACCAGTGTACCGCGGGCGAACTGCGCTTCAAAGTAGCGTGTTGTTCTGGTCTACAAACATACATCCTCATCCATCTTTCCTCTCCATTTAAACTCCTTCATTTCCCATCTTTAAAACTCTTCTATCTTGCCAGTAATTAATCCAGATATTTTCAGAAATGTCTGTTGTATTTCAGTTGCAAGTGAGAAATCATGGCCGTATGATTTCTCATTGTAAAGCTCATTAATTAAGCTGTGTTAAGCTAACGGGGAAATCACGGGGGGGCGGAGTGTGCATTTACGTGAGTAAAAGTTGGTGCACGAACTGTACTGTTGTAAATAGCTCATGCTCGAAGGCTTTGGAGCAAATAACAGTGAAATGTCGGCCACATTATCTACCCCGAGAGTTCACGGTGACTTTCATCTCTGTCGTCTACATTCCTCCGGACGCTAATGCTAATGAATCACTGCAGGAGCTACATGATATCATCAGCTCGCTGCAGAACAAACACCCCGAGACTCTTTACGTTGTAGCCGGAGACTTTAACCACGTGAATCTAAAGGACTGTCTCCCAAGCTTTAATCAGCATGTGACGATTCCAACACGTGGAGACCGCACGCTGGACCGTGTTTACACGAACGTAAAAGATGCATACAAAGCCGAACCACGCCCCCACCTAGGACTGTCAGACCACATCTCAATCTTCCTGGCTCCTGCTTACATGCCCCCGCTGAGACGCTCCAGACCGGTACAAAAGAAAGTTAAATGTTGGATCCAGGACAGTGGCCCCATACTGAGAGATTGTTTTGATCGAACAGACTGGCAGGTTTTCAGAGAAGCTGCTGAAAATGGAGGTTCGCTTGATCTTGACCAATACACATCCTCAGTACTGGGTTACATTAGTACATGTACTGACACAGTCTCCACTATCAGAAATGTTAAAAGCTACCCAAACAGAAAACCTTGGCTGAATGCAGAGGTGCGTACCCTGCTGGAAGCCAGGAACACTGCCTTCAGGTCTGGAAACTCAGAGGAGCTGAGTAGGACAAGAAAAGAGCTGGTTGCTGGTATTAAGAGGGCCAAGACCACATATGCAAAGAGGATCGAGGGTCAATTCATCTCACAAGACCCTCGGAGCATGTGGAGGGGCATTAAGTGCATAACAGATTATAAAGGAAGGAGTGAACAATGCCCCAAAGACCCATCTCTGCCTGATGCCCTCAACAAGTTCTATGCACGCTTTGAAGACCCGAACAGACCACCCAGCACCAGACTCACCTCACCACCCGATGAAGAGCATCTCAGCGTGACCTCAGCAGAAGTAAGGAGTACCTTCAGGAGGATTAATCCGCACAAAGCAACTGGCCCAGACAACATCCCCGGAAAAGTGTTGAAGGAATGTGTTGATCAGCTCTGTGAGGTGCTGGCAGACATCTTTAACACCTCACTTACCCTGGAGACGGTTCCCACCTGCCTGAAGACTGCCACCATCATCCCAGTCCCAAAAAGCTCTACAGTGACTGGTCTGAATGACTATCGGCCAGTGGCCCTCACCCCGATAGTCGCTAAATGCTTCGAAAAACTGGTCATGACTCACATCAAAACAACCATCAACATCAACGAGGACCCTCATCAGTACGCATACCGTGAGAACCGATCAACAGAGGATGCAATCTCCTCTGTGGTCCACACTGCACTCAACCACCTGGAGCAGAAAAACTCTTACGTCCGTATGCTCTTTGTGGACTTCACATCCGCCTTCAACACCATGATCCCCCAAACCCTGATGGACAAACTATCCACACTAGGACTAAGCCCCTCCATCTGCAACTGGGTACTAGACTTTTTAACAAACAGACCACAGTTAGTGAGGATCCACAACCTCTCCTCCTCCACCATAACCCTCAGCACTGGCTCTCCTCAGGGATGTGTGTTGAGCCCCCTTCTGTTTACTCTGCTCACATATGATTGTGCAGCTACCCATCCAGGCTGTCACATTGTAAAGTTTGCAGATGATACAGCGGTGGTGGGATGCATCACAAACAATGATGAGTCCAGCTACAGGCAAGAGGTGGAACACCTGGAGAGCTGGTGCAGAGAGAATAACCTTCACATCAATGTGAAGAAGACAAAGGAGATGATTGTGGACTTCAGAAGGAACAAAAACACCTACACCCCCCTGAACATAAGAGGATCTGCGGTGGAAGTGGTCTCCAGCTACAAGTACTTGGGTGTACACATGAATGACAACCTCAGCTGGAGCAACAACACCACCAGCCTGATCAAGAAAGCTCATCAGAGACTCTACTTCCTCAGACGGCTGAGGCGAGCTGGTCTGGGAAGCTCAGTCCTCACCTCCTTCTACAGGTGTGCAGTGGAGAGCATCCTGTGCTCGAGTATCAATGTGTGGCATGGAGGCTGCACAGCTGCAGAAAGAAAAGCTTTGCAGAGAGTGGTGAAGGCTGCACAGAAATCTGTTGGAATCAGTCTCCCCACCATCACAGACATCTACACCTCCAGATGCAGGAAGAGGGCCACCTGCATCATGAAGGACCCCACCCACCCAGCACACACACTTTTTGCCCCACTCCCCTCAGGAAGGAGGTTAAGGAGCATTAAGTGTAGAACCACTAGACTGAGGAACAGCTTCTACCCTGAGGCTGTTAGACTCATGAATCTCTAACTAGAATAATCACTGTGTAAAACCATATCATGTTGCTGCTGATCTGTGTCATGTTGCTGCTGATCTGTTTCAATGTTGATGTGTTCATGCGTGCACATCTGCTCACAGACTCATGTTCATGTTTGTGCTGATGTTCAATGTTTTATGTTATGAGTGCTTAGTGTATATTTAGTTGATGTTTTTCTTAGTTCATATCTTAGATGTTATTACTGTTTTTCTTATACATTTTATTGTTGGATGTAACTGGGACCCTGTGTACATAATTTCGCTCCACCACATGTACCACATGAGGTGCGAATGACAATAAAGAAACTCTGACTCTGACTCTGACTCTCTGACTCTGACAATGTTGATGTTAAATTTTGATTCTGTTAATAAATGACCACATTCATTTTGATGGGTCAAAGAAAATTAACGTCTCAAGTCACTGGTTTTTAGACCATCTCCCACACAGTATCTCTGTCACATATCTGTCAAGTAGTTCGAAAAAGAGAGAACCCGTCGTTAAATATTGATTGTAGTGAAGCTAACTGAAGCTAACCGACCCTAGCTTACTACAACTACAAACTGTATGTCACACAAACACTGAAAATTAAACTGAACACACTATTAAAAACACGTTAACCTAACTGTCAACTACATTAATAAACTGTACTTTTCCTCTCTGTTGTCATCCTAGATACTGGCCCCATGTTGTTTATCTGGCTTTTTCAGGCTGTCACTCCTTTGCTTGATGTAGCTTAAAACATTGAATGGATTAGAAAAAAAGAACTGAGGAGAATTTTAAGTGAATAGTTGCTCCAACATCTTGTTCTTTGATGTTCTCCTGTACCACGAGCCTCGACCCGGGCCAAGGTGTATGCTCGTTCGGAACCGGTCCACCTTTGGTGGGAGGATAGCTTCTCCTCACAGGAAAAATAAAAGCTCAGTTGGTTGTTGTGTAACCGAAGTAGACAGAAGCAAACATTTTCAAGTACTTTACGTGGATTTACCTGATGTAGAATTGCTCGACGCTACTGATTACCACTGGAGTAGAAAGCTCAACATCATACTTGTCAGCGATTGCTCGCTCAGTGGCCGGTGTGAAGCTGTTAGACAAAGCAGTCTGATTGGCGTCCAATCCATCAACTCATACCCAAAATCCAGCTTTACGTTTTATTAAGTTGTTGTTAGCTGGGTTTTCAGTCCAGAGAAAGAGCTTTACTGAGAGAAGTCCCAGGCAGCACACATGCGCATTAGGTGAATGTACAAAATGCACAGCGCCAACTAATGACCTGGCATGGTAACTACAGCGGATTCGGGAGGAGGGGGTGGTTACCTGTGATGCAAGTAAACACCAAATCCGCTCCATCAATGCAGATTTTTTCCTCAAATCAACATACGAAAAAAATCTACGTCTCTCCCTGCCATGTTTGTGTAAATGGGGCCTAAGTTTTATTTGTTCAAGGCAGTGCTGGTTGTTCATAACTTTATTATTGGTAAGCTTGATAATTAGTGGATCCAAGCAAACAGTTACCGGAATGCACCCTGTCAAAATAAATGTTTCTGGATCCTGTTTCGACAGGATCCTATTCAAATTAAGCACTAGTTATAAACATCATTTAAAAAAATTCAATTAGAAAATGTGAAAATAATAACTCGGTATTGAAATATTTCCTCATTGTGACTGATTTTATCAGCATGAGTCACATGTGCTTGGAATGAAAAGGTAAAAAAAAATCTATCTATCTATCCATCCATTATCTTCCACTTGATTCAGAGTCGTATTGCGGGCGCAGCTGATCGAGCAGGGAGGCCCAGACATCTCTTTCCACAGCCACCTTTTTCAGCTCTTCTGGGAGGACTCCAAGGCGTTCCCATGTCAACTGAGAGACGTAGTCTCTCCAGTATATCCTTGGTCTTCCCTGGGGTCTCCACCCTGTTGAACATGCTCGAAGCACCTCCCTAGGGAGGAACCCAGGTAGAATCCTTACCAGATGCCTGGACCACATCAAAAATTCATGTTGTTGCAATATGCAAATTTAACACCAGATGTAGCTAAATCCTGCACTTGAATAAATGCAAATTACATAAAGGTCTAGATAAAGTGGGGTTTTGCATCACAAGACAAAAGTCTTTCTTTTTAACTTTGACGAATATGTAAAGCAAACATGGATTTGGCCCTACACTTTTTACTCCATCAGGATCCTCAAAGCAAAGATCAAGGTTCAAGGTTCCTTCTTGTCATTTGCATCACATGTAATACATGAGGTGGAACAAAATTGTGTACTCAAGGTCCCACATACAAAAATAGCAATAATATAAAGTATAAAAATAAACAGTATACAAGGATCAAAGATATATGATAAACATAATAATTTAATATAATATGGTGTATTGCACAGCAGCCTGAACATGAGTCTGTTGTGAGCAGATGGGTATGAATACAGCAGTTTAAAGCAAGAAATCAGCAGCATGGATAAAGTGACAAATCGCTATGCCATATTAAATAACTACAGAGACTTAGCAAAATGCACCACAAGACGTCTTGTAGCTAGCTAGCTGCAAAACTCCAGGTGCTACGCTGCATCATGACGTCATTCCGCTAAAGCACCTGTACGGAAGCCGTCTGACGATCTTACGTCCTGAGTGTAAAATTCCATCATCTCCATCATAACAACATAAATACATGTTTAGCATTTTATGAGTTTTGGCACTGTCACCATTTTTTTCTCTAACTTTGATGCCAAAATGTTAAAACATGAAGCTTTGAAAACAAAACAAGTTGTGTTTTCAAATCCTGTCAACCTTTATTACCCGTTACACTTTTCCTGGGAGAATTGTGACTTTTTTAAATTGCAAACTAATTTTAGACACAACAATTGTAATTAAAAATTCTGTTTCTAAACTATTTGTTTTTCCAACAAGCTTTAATGACTTAATGTAAACTTTTTACCTTGAAATTAAAAGTGTTGCCTAATTTGTTTCACCAATTAGTGTCTTTTAATGATTATTTTTTCAGGTTTAAGCAGGATGTTATACGCATGCATTTCTCCGTAATAAATGTAAATGAAGTTGAAAGTCGTCTGACCTCCAGAGGGTCTGTCAGCCTCACAATCTTCCTCAGGCTGCCTCTAAAAGAAAAGATCCCAACCAAAGAACATCTTGAGTAATTTTTCACAAAGTCTTTAATCAGAGCAGAATCAGTCCACACTGCTCCGAATCCAGATGTGAAGTGATCTATTGAAATGCTTTCACAACCTTTAAATAACCAATTACGTGTGACATAATCTCATGCATGCGTGTGCCCCCAGTACCTAATGTTTTTTTTAATATTAATCTGAGAGACTTCCTTCATGAGCATTAAATGGACTGTACTTACATAGCGCCTTTCTATCTTATCGAGATACTCAAAGCACTTTACTTTACAATCTGTGCCCTCATTTACCCATTCATACAGCACTCTACTAGATCTCTACAAAGATAATTGAACAAATCATTCTAAAGAGACTAATCAGCGCTTTATCACATTCATACACCGATGAGACACACATAGGAGGAAACAAGGGGTTCAGTGTCTTGTCCAGGAACAATTCGACATGTGACTGCTGGTGGATTTGAACCCCCAGCTCTTGCAATGGAGGACGACTGCTCTAACCACTCAGCCACAGCTGCCCTTTAAAGCGTAGAGGTTGTGGTTTTTGTCCCCTGGTGTCTATCACCATCAGGTGTTGTGTTTATGTCTTGCTTTCTCATCATCCTTTGTTTCTGTCTTTATAGGGCTTGCATTTCCCTAGTGTCTAGCTCCATCTGGTGTAGTGTTTCTGTCCTGCTCCCTTGTGTCTTATTTGTTCTATTTCCACACCTGTGTAAGCTCACAGGTGTTGTGTGTTAGTCCTTGGCAGTATGTGTATTTAATCCTGTGTGTTTGTCTTTACCCTTATCCTGGCAATGTCTTCTGTCCACTGGTGGTGACCTGTCTGTTCCCTGAGTACTCCCTGATGTTTTATGTAAATTTTGCTGCCCTGTCAGCTCTGTTTTTTAATAAAAAAAAAAAAAAAAAAAAAAAAAAAAAAAAAG
>NC_056518.1:8216235-8234481 GCF_014905685.2 Nematolebias whitei | reverse complement strand
GTTCAGTTTTCTGGTCCTTCATCCTGGGTACAACCTCGATCCTAACATGATTATTCTTTGTAGCGATCTAGTAGAGTGCTGTATGAATAGATAAATGAGGACACAGATTGCAGTGTAAAGCGCTTTGAGTGTCTTGATAAGATAGAAAGGTGCTGTATAAGTACAGTCCATTTACCTCCATTTTTACACATGACCAGTACAAGCAGCCACCGATAAGCAGACCACTCACATATTCAGTGTCTTGGAACAGGTGATTTTGTTTTATATTCTTTACTATAACACCCATTTTTCATCTCCACTTTGACATGTGTAAGGTTTGATTTACAGTAAAATAAATGTGTGAGCATGTAAAGCTGCACAGTAATTGGTGTAAACAATTTATTTGTACAAAATCAGCAGACCAGCATCTGTGCCTGCCAGGTTTAAACGTATGCATCTGAATTTTAATCTTTGGAGCAGCTGTGGATGAGTGGTTAGAGCAGTCGTCCTCCAATGGGAGAGTTGTGAGCTGACAGGTATTAAGAGATTCGAGTGTCAATCAATGAGAAATAAGATTAATTGAGATGCTGTTTGCGGGTAAAATATATTTCTCTTTTTATTGATTTCTGCATAAATATAAATGAAACTGTTTATAACATGAGTTAACATTGGACTCTGCTCAATGCAAGCAGCTTTTTTGACACCAGTATATCTTTGGGACCAATTTATTTTCTTCTCCTTCTCCTTTCGGCTTTTTTCTCTTCAGGGGTCGCCACAGCGAGTCATCCTCCTCCATCTCACTCTGTCCTCTGCATCCTTTGTCCTCACTCCATGTCTTCTTTAACTGCATCCGCATATATTCTCTTTGGCCTTCCTCTTTGTTTTTTTTCCTGGCAGCTGCCTTTTTAACATCCTTCTACCAATATACCCACTGTCCCTCCTCTGTGCATGTCCAAACCATCTCAGTCTGGTCTCTCTAACTTTACCTCCTAGTTGTTCAGCATGTGCTGTGTACCTCTGATGATCTCATTCCTATTCTTATCCAGCCTTGTCACACCCAAGGAGAACCTCAACATCTTAATTTCTGCCACTTCCAGTTCTTTATCCTGTCCTTTTTTCAGTGTCACTGTCTCCAGACCATACAACATAGCTGGTCTCACCACTTACATGTAAACTTTTCCTTTGACCTTTGCTGACACCCTTTTGTCACAAATCACTCGTGAAACTTTTCTTCATCCATTCCATCCTGCCTGGACTCTCTTTTTCACCTCTTTACCACATTCCCCATTTTCCTGGACAGTGGACCCCAAGTCTTTGAAGTCCTGCACCTTTGTGACCTCTGCTCCTTGTAGTCTCACTGTTCCACCTCCTCCCTCTCATTCACACGCAAGTACTCTGTCTTACTTTGGCTGACTTTCATTCCTCTTCTTTCAAGTGCATACCTCCACCTCTCCAAGTTCTCATCAGAATCAGAATAAGCTTTATTATCATTGCATTAAGATACAATGAGAATATGTACGTACAATCGTTCGAAAGATGAAAAGAGTGCATGAAGCTGTTGCGATATAGCGCGGCCGTCTTATTCTTTTCAGAATACTTTTTTTAGATATATAAAGGGACAAGCCCATAAGGAGAGGGGTAGTGGCATTACAAAAATGATCTCTTCACACCTTGTCCTAACAGGACACAATTTAATACATCAAAAATACTCTGCCAGCCAAGCACATTTATGAACACGTTACAAATGCAATTACGACGAGGCGGTTCATGAAGCACTAAACAGATAGTCCATTGTCCTGATAAGATGATGGCCAGCCAGCACAGTTCTGATAAGCCTCCACGGGGGGGGGGGATGTGCAATAAACAAAGCTTTTCCTTAGTTTACACATTTCCCAGGAAAAATTGATAAGTCAGCCTGTCCGAGGCCAGCCAGGGAGAGATTCAGGTAACCACAATTGTTGATTTATTCAGGCAGACTATTTTTCTTGTCAGCCTTGAGTCTGTACTGATAACTTTCCAAGGTCTGAAACGGTCAGATTAGAGTGCATTCTGATGGTCCGTGCTTACAAGCCTCTATAAGATGGTTTTCATGCTGACGAGTCCCAAAACCGCAGGCGGCCTGCTATTCAAATCACTTCCAACTTATGGTTTCGCTCGTAAATCAGCTGATTTTGAGACTTCAAAGCATGAACCAACCTTCACATAGACAGTAGCCTTACAAGGTCCAAATTAGCTGCAACCGTCTCCTTTGTACATTGATAAACCAGGATCCAGACTATTCCAACAACAAGAAACCTGTTATCATAAATCCAATTATATGCAAGTTTGGCGTCCTCGTTCGATAGCAGAGGTAGACACATCACCCCCAGAAATTTATCAAGCTACACGCGTCTTGTCTGAGCAGATGACTGTTCTCCAGGACCTTGTCACTTTGTTGAAAATATTTTGTAATTTACATCGAAAGTCCAGTTGTTCAGAGCCGAAACAGTAGTTTTCATTTCAGAAGATGTGTAAAAATAAGAGCTGCTCCGATACACAGATAAAAGTAAAAAAGCAGGAGGAGAAAAGGGAGCGGGGAGAAACGCGTATGCCTCGTTACAGAGCTAGTGAGAAAAAAAAAACCTGTTCTCTGTTTTCACAACAGAGTACAATGTCATCTGCAAACATTATAGTCTACGGGGATTCCTGCCTGACCTCATCTGTTAGTCGGTCCATCACCAGAGCAAACAAGAAGGGGCTCAGAGCCGATCCTTGATGCAATCTTACCTCCGCCTTAAAGCTAACAGTCACTCCTACGGCACTTCTCACCATTGTCTTGCTGTCCTCATACATGTCCTGTACCAGTTTAACATACTTCTCTGCCACTCCAGATTTCCTCATGCAATACCACACCTCCTCTCCTCTCTCCTCTCCTCACTCTCTGTCATATGCTTTTTCTAAATCCACAAATACACAATGCTTTTCTGACCCTCTCTGTACTTCTCCATCAGCATCCTCAAAGCAAAGATGGCATCTGTGGTGCTCTTTCTTGGCATGAAACCATAATGCTGCTCACAGATAGTCACCTCTCGTCCAAGTCTAGCTTCCACAATTCTCTCCCAGATCTTCATTGTGTGACACCAACTTAATTCCCCTGTAGTTGCTACAACTCTTTACATCACCCTTGTTCTTAAAAATGGGCCCCAGCACACTTTTTCTCGATTGCCCAGGCATTTTCTCACCCTCAAATATACCATTGAATATTCAAGTCAAAAACCTCACTGCCATATCTCTAAGACATTTCCAAACCTCCACTGGTATGTCATCAGGTCCTACTGCCTTCCCCTTCTTCATTCTTTTCAGAGCTTTCCAGACTTCACCATCACTAATCTTTTCCACTTTCAGGTCCACAGTTTCTATGACCTCTACTCTTCTTTCTCTTTCATTCTCTTCATTCATTAGCTTCTCAAAGTACTCCTTTCATCTTCCTGTCACACTCTCCTCACTTGTTAGAATATTACCATTCTTATCTTTAACAAGCCTAACCTGCTGCACATCCTTTCCAGCCAGATCCCTCATTCTCGCCAATTTGTACAAGTCCTTCTTGTCCTCTTTAGTGTCCAGCCTCCCATACTTATCAGTATAGGCCTTCTGTTTTGCCTTTGCAGCGGTCTCTACAATCTGTTTGTATGCAGCACATTTGCGTGCAGAGTGGAGGAAGATAATTTATTATTGAAATATAAGCATCAGAGAAAATTTTGAAATGTTCAATATGCTTAAAAATCAAATTAAATTGACAATTACATTGTATACAGTAGTCCCTCATTACTTTGTGGGTCATCTATTGCAGATTTGCTCTATGGTGGTTTTTCAAAATAAGATTGAACAGGACACACAATTGGCTAATTAATGGATGAGCTGCACGATCGGCATGAAATTTTTGTTTAAAATAAATTATTTTAAATTATTTAGCACCTGCTGCTCCTTTGTGCAGCCCACATTGCAGAATAAAGTTCCTGCTGCAGCTGAACAGCTGATCTGCGTACAGAGCAGAGAAGTGGGCGTGGCTGAGAGCAGCGGAGGCACAGACAGGGAAATCATGACATTCTGTGCTCTTTTAGAGAGTTTAGAGTTTAGAAACATTGTTTAGAATATTGCAAGAATGTGGGAAGGATTTAAATTTCCTTAATATCTACATATATAAAATACTAAAATAAACTACTACTTACTACTTGTAAAACTATTCTTACTTCGTGGTTTTTCACTTGATGCGGTTCTTCAGGGTATGGATCCACCGCAATAAACGAGGGACCACTGAACTTTGGTTTCTAAGCACAGTATAACCATTACAAAAATGTAGACTACACGACTGGTCTCATTACCTCAATTCCCCACACCTCAGAGCCTGACAGCTGTTGTGTGTTAGTCCTTGTCAGTGTACGTATATATTTAAGCCTGTGTGTCTGTCTTCCCTAAGTCCTGGCATTGGTTCCTGTCTTCTGATGATGTCCTGTTCTGCTCCCTGAGAATCCTTGGATTATTTATGTAAGTTCTATTTCGTATAGGCTTCGCCCTTTAAGGCTGTCGCTGATGGGTTTTATCCCAATATGCGGTGTATCACACTGAAAAATTTAGTCCATGCCCACCTGCTGTGTGGGCCCCACCCGGTTCGTATAAATTACGTTAAGAGTGGGTAATCGGCTCCCATTTTTCTTCAGCGAGCTAATAGCACTGTCAGAAGAACGAAGAAGGAAAGTTGTGTAGATGACCAACCTTTGTTAAGAATGCTTGGCCCGTCACATCGACCTCCGGTCGTCCCAGTGAGCTCTCCTCCCTGAGGAGAAGCTGACGAGCAGTCTTGTTTCAAGGTAAGCACCGAGGAGTATTTCTCAGTGACAGGTCGCTACACGCTGGACAACGCCATCTTGTAATTTTCCTATTATCGCCGACCCTCGGAGCGAATCGGATGGTTCCTCCGGGACAGGCGGCGTCAGCTGCAGCCCCGCTGCTCATTCTCTCCTGGAGAGCGTAGTGTCGGTAGAGAGGGGCTGAGCGAATGCTCACCTCATCCCACCTCATTTTGCATCAGCAATCACACCGCTCCCGGCCGACAGCGCCCTCTGGGGTTGCCCGGCGTAACCCAGGAGGCGGCTGACACGAAGGGACCCCTTTTTATGTCCCGCGCCTTTTCCAACCAGTTCAGATGATCCGGCGGGAAGGTTTTTTTCTGGGCTCCATCCCGGCTCGCCATCCTGATCCCATCTGGCCTCAGTTTCCCAACAGGACGTCCTACAGGGACGAGGCCACAGCCGTTTTCCTGGTAGATTGGGGGGCCGGCTTCCACAGTCCGAGCCCATCACCAGAGTAAAGGGGTTTCACTGAGCGGAAATTCCCTCAGTGCCCCCTGGAGCAGAGCCTGACGGAGACTTTTCTCAGAGCAAGATGTCCAGATGGACCAGCGTCCTGCGCCTCTGGTTAGCGTAACCCAGACGGTGACACCCCTCTCCGACTGAGCTTACCAGCATGCGTTTCAGACGGCCGCAGCGAACAACACGTTATGCTGTTGGCGTACACATTCAGAGGCGGGAAGAGACGTACGCTCCCTCTGCAGGGCAGCTGATGTCATCCTCAACCGGTGCACCTCTTTGCTGTCTGCTGGCCTGTATCGCAGCCGGAGGACGGAGTTTTCACAGTTTCCCTGAGACCGCCAACAGATGGCACTCTAGGACATCAAATGGCAGAGCAAATGACGGTTTTTGCGGAGGATGTGTGTGAAGGTGACACGAGTTTGGTTTAAAACATCATTTAATGATGAAAGTGTCAATTTTTAGCCAGTCTGTCAGCTCGGATGACCTGACAGCGGCTCCCTCTCACATCCTCCACACGAAATGAGCTGGTGGCAAGACGTTCCATGGCCGTCTCGCTGAACGTCACCGCAGCCCCGCCCGCCAGAGACCGGCTCTCTTCATCCCGACAACAGAGTGTCCAACTTTTTCCCAGAGATCCCCAGCAGACGGCGCCCTGGGCCAACGAATCCCAGAGCTCACGGGGGAAAAGATTCAAAATGACGGTCTGCAGAGGGTGTGTGGAAAGATGACACAATGTTGAAATAAAACATCATTCAATGATCAAAGTGTCTGTTTTTAGCCAGTCTGTAAGCTTGTATGAACTCACAGCGGCTGCGCACACATCCTCCACAAAAACGAGCCGGTGTCCTTAAATAAGTTTTTCAAACTCACCGTTGTTCAGACATGACGACACGCTCACAGAACACAACAGTGGTAAGCGAAAAAACTCATAGTCAACCCGAGCTGCACGATTTTCACCCAAGTGGTGTCAAACGCGCACTCACGTGACGCAAACAGCCTTCACCCAAATGGTGTTGCTTTGATGATGGTGTACACACAGCTCCCCGACGTTCACCGGCTCACATCGGCATAAATGTGGGACTGCAGGTCGGGTCGGCGGAGGACCTTGCTCTCAGCGAGAGCGACACGTGCCGCACCGAAGCAAATGCGTGCCACCACGGCGGGGGCAGTCTTCACTCACCACTCCTCAGCGCTCGGCCGCTCAGGTTAGCATCAGCGTGAGACAGCTGAGAGAACCCAGTGATGAATCTCGCCCCAGCGAGAGCGGCGCGCGTCCCACCAAAGAAAACGCATGCTCCCGCGGGGCTCCCAGCCTTCACTCAAACAGCACAGCGTAGATGAAGTCGCGTTCACCACTTCTCAGCGCCCGTCCGCTCATGTCAGCATAAATGCGGATCGCAAAGCGAGCCCAGCGCAAGACCCCGCTCGCGTCAGGAGCGACACACGGTTTTCACCGCAGTGTTGTCAAACGCGCTGCCCAACAGCATCATCAGCTGTCACACGCTTCTCCTCAACACAAGGTGGACCCGCGGTCCGAACGCAGCACAAAGGTGCATTCAGACCCCTTACAAGAATCCTTGCCTTGGGTCACACGGAACACATTCCCGTGACACATGACAGCGGTTGAGTTGGGGGACTGAATGACATCCGTACAAAACATGACGCATCACTTAAACGCATGTCCACTCCACGAACGTTACGCGGAGTGGCTAAAAACATGCTCGCCAGACAGATGGATGGCCAGGTTGTTAAGCTAGGGTTACACGTTGCAATTTGCAACCCGACCCCCTCCGTTCGGAGGAATTTTAGAGACGGTCCTGTCATCACCAGACCAAATCTCATTCCTTAATGCAGAAGTTCAAGAACTTCTGGTAAAAGAGGTAATCTCCAAAGTTCCCAACAGAGAGGAAATCACAGGGTTTTTACTCACGTTACTTCCTGGTTCCCAAACGGACCGGAGGGACGAGACCCATTTTTGGATCTGTCAGTTTTCAACAGGGCGTTCATGGACAGACCGTTTCACATGTTGACAACCAGACAGCTGTTAGATAACTTACAGAGAAACGAGTGATTTGTTTCCCATCGACCTGAAGATGCCTACTTTGCACATACCGATCATCCCAAAACACAGGAAATTCCTGCGTTTCTCCTGTCAAGGGATGAAATATCAGTACAACAGGCGGCCGTTCGGTTATTCCCTCGCACCTCGTACATTCTCAAAGTGTGTGGAGACGGCCCTGCATCTGTTACACAGAGCAGGGATGAGAGTTTTGTTTTACCTGGACGACCTGCGGCTGTTGTCACACTCCAGACAGGAAACAGCGATGCGGGCTCAGGTGCTGACATCACACCTGTTAAATTTGGGCTTCGCCATAAATTGGAAGAAAAGCTTGATTGTCCCGGCCCAGACAATTGTTTATCTGGGAGTGGAGCTAAACTCAACCACCATGAGGGCTCGTTTATCACAAATGAGAATCGACACTCTAAAAGACCAGCTCTGCCTCGTAAGACCTGGCAGAGTGATAACAGCTGTTTCCACCATGAAGCTGTTAGGTGGTTCCGCTGGGTTTACTCCACATGCAACGCCTCCAGAGGTGGTTTGCGCATCTGTGTGTGGATCCAGTAAAACAAAAGAGACTGATGATCACTGTTCCTCCCTCCGTTAGGACAGACCTCCGAAACTGGGAAAACACCCTGGTTCTGTCGGAGGGAGTCCCCGTCAGCAGACCCACGTCACACATGTCAGTCTTCACAGACGCGTTGCTGTCAGGCTGGGTGGAGACATGCCTATCTCAAGCTGTAGGGGTGCTGTGGCCCCATCACACATCAGCCCACATAAATGTTTTTGGAGTGTCACACGGTTCTGAACATGATTCAACACTTTGCTCCTGTGCTACAGAATCAACAAGTTTTGATTCACACAGACAACAAGGTTACTGCTGCGTACATAAACCGGCAGGGGGGTGTGCGCTCAGCTTAGATGTTATACATTGCGCAAAAACTACTGTGTTGGGCACACCTAAATCTGCTCTCCATCAGAGCAGTGTACAGTCCCGGTGTTCTGAACAAAGGGGCAGATGTGAAGTCCAGGGGCGACCCACGTCACGGGGACTGGACTCTCCATCCAGACCTGATGGATCAGACGTGGCAGAAATTTGGCAAAGCAGCTGTGGACCTAATTGCGACACGAGAAAACGCTCAGTGTCAACTATGGTTTTCTCTGAGCCTGCGAGACGAACCACAGCTGGGGGTGGACGCGTTTCTCACAGCCCATGGCCCAAAACGCTTCTTTAAGTGTTTCCTCCACCTCCTTTGATTTTACGGTTCTTGAACCGAGTTCAGGAGGAGGGATTGACAGCTCTCCTGGTGGCCCCAGAGCACGTGAACGCACCATGGTTCCCAGTCCTGCAATGCCTGCTATCGGGGCGCCCGTGGACACTGCCGTGGAGGGAGGACGCTCTCCTCCAGGCGGGAGGAGCAATCAGGAGTTACCCAGAATTAGGCCAGCACCTGTGGGTCTGGCCGCTGAGCGGACCCGCTTAGAAGGGATGGGTCTCCCACAGGATGTAATGCGCACAATTCAGGATTCACGTACTGCATCTACCACAGCGCTGTACACATCAAGTGAACAGTTTTTCAGCGCTGGTGTACAGAGAAAGGTGTAGAGGATAGAGGCCACCTCATGTCCACTAGGCAACTTGCTGTCCTTTCTGCAGCAGCTGATGGACAGAAATTTGGCGTTCAGTACGATTAACGTACTCTGCAGCCATCTCTTCCTGCCACAAAGGATTCGGAGCTTGAACAGCTTTTAATTATCCGCTGATGAAGCATTTTCTAAAATGTGTACAAAGACGCAGGCCTGTTTCACACCCACTTACTCCACAGTGGGATTTAACACTGGTCCTGCGAGCTCTGATCAAAGCTCCATTTGAGCCTCTGGATCAGGTCCCAATTAAATTCTTTTCTCTTAAATCAGCCCTGCTGCTGGCTTTAACATCCGCTAAGAGGGTGAGCAATTATCTGCCCTCTCTGTCACTCCGTCATGCCTCAGAATTCAGGCTGACGGCAGCTCAGCTGATCTAAGACCAAATCCAGCTTTTATGCCTAAAACATCACAAGCTCTTTTAAATCAAGAGCAATATCGTTGGATGGGTTTTCCCTTCCCCCCACAAATCAGAGGAAGAAGCGTTTTTCCATCTTCTCTGTCCGGTGCGGGCATTGACGTGTTACATAGCGTGCACAGTTGCAATGCATCAAATTCAACATTTGTTTGTGAATTATAGAGATACATCTGCTGGTCACCCGTTATCCACCCAGCGCTTGTCACACTGGCTGTGTGAGGCCTTTTCTGAAGCCTACAGAGCATCAGATTTAGAGTCTCCTGTCAACCTCAGGGCACACTCGATCAGGGGTATTGCATCTTCGACTGCTTTGCATAATGGTATGACAATGCAGGATATTTACACTGCGACCGCATGGTCAACACCCTACTCATGTATTCACTTTTATCTACGTGATGTGACAGCCCGTTCCATGACACATTCTGTACTTAGTGTTTTACAGAATGAATATTGTTGTTTCATGGAACTCTGTTTAACTCACATCTGTCTGCATGCATTACAGTGTGAGTTGTGGTTATCAGTCACAAGTTGTGGTTGTTATTTTGGTTCTATTGTCACTAATCAGTTCATGACTATTGTTACCAATCAGTTCATTTGATTAATAATCAGCTCTCCTGTTATTATTAATCTGTTCATACTGTTCAGCCGTAAACCTGTTGGTTCATGGCTTCTTTTCAGCACTTTTCCCTCCCCGTTGAAACTTTTCCTGGGCGTTCATGTATTCAGAACACATGGTTACACAACATGCGTCTGTGCATGGCACACATAATTACGCAATGCGTAATTATGTTAATGGGGAGCTGAGTGACAAGACATTTTTTGGGCAAGCTTCTGCTTCATACGGTGTTCGAATGGACCCAGTGAGGCGAGGACCACATCTGCTTCGCCCTTAACCCATCAGCGACAGCCTTAAAGGGCGAAGCCTATACGAAATAGAACATTGGTTACGTACTGTAACCCCAGATTCTATGAGTATAGGCGTAGCCCTTTAAACGTCAGGCCTCACTGGCTCCTAAATGGCTGAAGAAAAATCTATTTGGGAGCCGATTACCTGCTCTTAACGTAATTTATACGGACCGGGTGGGGCCCACACAGCAGGTGGGCGTGGACTAAATTTTTCAGTGTGATGCTCCGCATATCGGGATAAAACCCATCAGCGACAGCCTTAAAGGGCTACGCCTATACTCATAGAATCTGGGGTAACAGTACGTAACCAATGTTTTGCTGCCCTGTAAGCCTTTTTGTTTGTAAATAAATTCTTTATTTAATCATTCTCCTGAGTCCACGACTGCCTGCACCACTGGGTTTACTAGCACCAGCCCCGTTGTTACATAACCCATCCATCACTTCTTCATCCCCTCTGTTTCCTTCACAAACATGTCCATTCAGGTCTGCTCCGATCACCACTCTTTCCTCCCTGGGAAGACTATCATTTCATCCAGATCCTTCCAAAATGAATATTTCTCCTCCACATCACATCCAACCCGTGGAGCATAACCACTGACAACATTTAGTATCAGACCTTCTACTTCTACCTTCATACACATCACCCTCTCTTTTCACCTCTACTACATTCTTTGCTAACTCCTCCTTCAGGACCACCCCTACTCCATTTCTCTTTCTATCCACTCCATGGTAAAACAATTTAAAACCTGCTACAATGCTGTAAGCCTTGCTGCCCTTCCACTTGGTCTCTTGGACACATAAAACATCTACCTTCCTTCTCTGCATCATGTCAGCCAGTTCTCTACCTTTGCCTGTCATTGTCCCCACATTTAGAGTTGCAACTCTAAGTCCTACATGCTTGATTTTCCTCTTTTTCATTTGTCTCCTGAAACGTTTCCCTCCTCATGATCTTCGAGTAACAGTAGCACAATTTCCGCCGACACCCTGTTTGTCAACAGCACCCGTGGCGGTCATTGTTAATCCGGGCCTCGACCGATTCGGTATGATCTCGCATTTTAGTTTTGGCAAAAGAGTTTTATATCGGATGCCCTTCCTGACACAACACATACCATTTACCTGGGCTTGGGAACAGCACAAGAGAAAGACTGGCTTGTGCTCCCTAGTGGCTGATTTTTTACTCTATTTAATATCCTTTATTTAACCAGGCATATCCCACTGCGATCATATATCTTATACAAGAGAGGCCTGAAAGCAGTCTAACATGCATGTTTTTGGACTGTGGGAAGAAATTGGAGTACACGGAAAAAACCCACGCAAACACACAATGCAAGGAGAACATGCAAACTCCAGCCAGAAAGACCCCAGGCCTAAATGGGGGATTGAACTTTGTTGCTGTGTGGTCATATGGCTAACCACTGTTCCATCCTGCTGCCCAAGACTTTACACACTTTACTCAAAGTGTATATAAATGGTGCAGAATCCAAAACTGACCCAGACCTGGACCTGGACAACAGACTACATTACAACACCTTGACATTGAATCTTCTTCATGTCACATAAAGAGGACACAAAGCTGCAATAACTTTAATCATTTTCAGTAATTTCATGTGCACAAGATGCATTTGTAATGTACAAACAGAGCCACCATCAGAGCATGCAAAAATACAAACATCAGCTTTTTTCAACAAAGTAATGCAGAAAGCAAGAGCAATTTCCTTTTAATCAAAAAGTCATCTTATGAGCCAGAAACATTTAGTTTCTATATTAAAGTGGTCGTCTCCAAATCACAACACTGAAAACAGCTGCAGCCTTCTTCATTTAACAAAGAGTTATACTAAGATTTATCTTCCAATGGGGTTAAATAATTATTTTGAAAAATGAGAAAAAAGGCCTTGGGGTGGGGATGCTTGTGTTTGCCAATTAGCAGTTTGTGCACTGAGTCATCTCAGTTATGCCATCTCATGCCAGATAGATTACTGTTGGCCTTGCATTTAAAACCTTTTACAACTTTGTTTTTATAAGGTCACTTGGACGAACGTGAACAGACCCACTCTGTGTGTTTGCATGGCGTGTGATCTTAGAGTAGTGTTTAATTAGTGATGGATGGATGTTTCAGAAGTGACCAGTGAGTGAGACTCGGGGACAGTTTGAGTGCTCTAAATGTTAGATAATAATGTATATCTATCTTGGGGCAAAAAAACTACAAAATGGCCTGACAGAACTTGCCCACTCTGAGACTGAAAACGTTAGAAAATATATGGTAAAAATACCTCAGAGGGATGTGGAGCTCTCAGAAACACAGGAATTATTTGTTGCTTGCTTATTTGCTCACTCTCTCTCCGACTTTCTCTCTCTCTTCTGAACACAGGCTGATGCACAAAGACGTTAACATACGCCCACACTAACACAAATACTCCTGGTCTTTCCTCACACGAGGGGGAAATTGCTGTTTAGAGAGCATTCTGCTGCTCTACATTCGTTGGCCTCTGGTGGTGAATAATAACACGGCACGTCCTAGGGAGCGCCTGCTGCTCACATGAGCATGATGGAGGCAGACAGGCGTGCAGGAAGTCCAGCAACCTGGGTCTCCCCCACGACTTAATGTAACTGCTGATTTGTCCGCTATGGCATAACATTTCTCTTTACCCCCCCCCCCCCCCCCCCCCCCCCCCCCCCCACGCACACACACACACACACACACACACACAATCACAGAGCATTCAAGGTCAGTATAAATCAGCCTTACACCGAGCAATAACAGAAGTCATTAAGAATCTACCAATCTGAACGGTATTTGAATTCATATCTCTCTTGTAAATGAGTCCCCGAGGCTCAATGGGACTAACCTGTATAAATAAAGGTTAAATAAATGTATGTATCTTTACAGCATCCAAAACTCTGAGTTACACTGAATTTTTCATTGTGACAAATACATCCATCCATTATCTTTACCCGCTTCTTCCTTTTTGGGTCGTGGAGGTCACTGGTGCCTATATCCAGCAGTCACTGTGTGAGAGGTGGGGGACATCCTGGACAGGTCTCCAATCTATCACAGGGCCACATAGGCCCTGGGGCAGTGATTATTGTCACTGGGGAGTGACAATATTCCAGGGGAGTCCCCAGGAAGCACAATCTCCAGTACCCCCTTAGGACTCCAAAAAGGGTGGGTAATCTGAACTGCTGTTTGGTACATAAGCCCAAACAACAGTCAGAACCTGTCCCCCACACATGTAGGCGGAGGGAGGCTACCCTCTCGTTCACTGGGGTGAACTCCAACGTACAGGCACCAAGACAGGGAGCAACAAGTATGCCCACTCCTGCTCTGCGCCTCTCACCAGGACAGGGGCAGTGCAAAAGGGGCAATAGAGACAAACAACCATTCACTGTCTCACTCACACCTAGGGGCAATTTAGAGTTACCAATCAGTCTAACATGCATGTTTTTGGTCTGTGGGAAGAAACTGGAGAAAACCCACGCATGCATGGAGAGAACATGCAAACTACACCCAGAACGGCCCCTGGACCGGGATTTGAACCGGGGACCTGCTCTTTGAGAGGCAGCAGCTCTACCAGTTGCGCCACCGTGCTGCTTGTGACAAATATTATGAGCTGTCCCTAACAATAAAAATATAGCTAACATTTAAGAGAATCAAAATTTATTTATTATAATTTATTTAAAACAAGGCATAAAAGAAAAGTCATTTTTAATCTTCATACCATATACCTTCATATCCAAAACTTATTTTTAGTACCAGCAGGTCAAGACTACCTGACAATCAGACCACAGTTTGTGAGACTGAAGGGTTGTGTGTCTAACCAGGTGGTCAGTAGCTCAGGAGCACCACAGAGAACTGTACTCTCACCATTCATTTTCACTCTGTACACCTCAGATTTCCAGTACAAAACAAACTCTTGTCATCTACAGAAATATTCAGATGACTATGCAGTGGTCAGGTGTATCAGAGATGGACAAGAAGCTGAGTACAGGGAACTGGTGGACCACTTTGTGACATGGTGTGGAAAAAATCATCTCATCTTGAATGTAAACAAAACAAAAGGAGATGATTGTAGATTTCAGGAGAAACAGGTCCAACCCTATTTCCATCATGGGAGAAGAAGTGGAGGTGGTGGAGAAGTTTAAATACCTTGGGGTTCACCTGGACAACAGACTGGACTGGAAATGCAACGGTGAAGCATCTACAAGAAGGGACAGAGCAGACTGTACTTCTTGAGGAAGTTGAAGTCCTTCAGCGTTTGCAGCAAAATGATGCATATCTTCTATAAGTCTGTTGTAGAGAGCGCTATCTCTTCTGCCATCATCTGCTGGGGTAGCAGCACCAGAGCAAGTAACTTAAAAAAAATCAACAAGCTCATAAAGAAGGCTGGCTCAGTTCTGGGGACTCCTCTAGAACCTTTGGATGTGACTGTACAAAGAAGGATTGTTCATAAAATGAAGAACATTATAGACAACCCTCAGCATCCTCTTCATCAGACTGTCATACAACAACAGTGTCTTCAGTCAGAGGCTTCTTCAGATCTGCTGCAAGAAAGACAAGAGATCCTTCCTGCCCACAGCCATCAGCATCTAGAACAACTCTTTAATGAAACCAGGATGATGAGTTACAACAACATTTAATTTCCCTCTGGGATTAATAAAGTATTTTTAAAATTAATTGAGTTGAATTTTTGTCCTCTAAATGTATCTTGGCCGTTTAAATTCGAACAAGATATTTTTCCACACCCTTTCTAGTTGGGGTGGTGGTTATAATCTGTATTTTAATGCATCATATTGCAGACATTAACAGTTCTAATCTGATTTGAAAAAGCAAAAAGTTAATAATGTCATGTTAAGGAATGCAAAAGGCAGTGCCCGACTGTTTATGATGTGCATACACCAACGACACCAGATACACCATCCATCCATCCATCCATCCATCCATCCATCCATCCATCCATCCATCCATCCATCCATCCATCCATCCATCCATTATTTTACCCGCTTATTCCATTTTGGGTCACGGGGGTCACCGGTGCCCATGTCCAGCAATCACTGTGCGAGGGGCGGGGTACACCCTGGACGGGTCGCAAGTCCATCACAGGGACACATAGAGACAAACGAGACAAACAACCATTCACTCTCTCATTCACACCTAGGGACCACCAGATACATACCTCTGACAAAGATGACAGAACATGAAAACAGTACATTCTGCATTGTAATTAGTACAGTGGGAGCTTGCTTCTACAGCTAAGAAGAGGACCATCCAGTGAGCAATGTTTAAGTTTCTACCAAATCCAAAATGGATAAACAAATTACAAAATTTATTGCAAAGGCTTCACATCTGCTTGTGCTTTATGCTTCACACTTTGAAGCCATCATTAAACATGATCACACTTTTCACTCTCCACAAAAAGATCAACAGCAAAGTCTTAGAAACACTTCTGAAAGTGGATGTTGTAGCTCTCATCTATGAGTCATGGATGGCAGTGAATCTTATGACATTCAGTATTTTGACTCCTTTTTTAGTCTATCAAGTCCCAAATTCTTCTTAGAACACAAACTGCTTCATCCTCCAGTGTAGAGCAAATTATTTACTTTATTTTAGGTATGAGGGGGCAGCACGGTGGTGCAGTTAGTAGAGCTGTTGCCTCTCAACGAGCAAGTTGCCCCAGTTCAAATCCCGGCATGGGGGCCTTTCTGGGTGGAGTTTGCATGTTCTCTCCATGCTGCATGGGTTTTCTCCAGGTATTCCAGTTTCCTCTCACAGAACAAAAACATGCGTGTTAGACTGATTGGTAATCCTAAGTGAGAGTGAGAGAGTGAATGGTTGTTTGTCTCGTTTGTCTCCATGTGTCCCTGTGATGGACTGGAAACCTGTCCAGGGTGTCCCACACCTCTCACATAGTGATAGCTGGACATGGGCACCAGTGGCCCCAGCGACCAAAAAGCGGGTAAAGATAATGGATGGATAGGTCTGAGGGAGCCTACACTTTTGTTTAAAGTGTGACTGTGGATGTTTTTAGATGTGCACATATTTATTTATTAGTCACACTGAACCCCTCAAAATCTAATCAAATCTGCTTTAGTTTGAGAAATCAAGCAGAATGTAAAGCGTCAAAGATCATATCAGATCATGATCAGAGATCGTAGCTCTCCAGTTTTAGCTTCTCTCCATTGGCTCCCTGTTAAATCCAGAATAGAATTCAAAATCTTACTTCTAACCTACAAAGCTCTCAACAACCTAGCTCCATCCCATATTACAAATCTTTTTGTTCCATATTTTCCTAATAGAGCTTTTTCTTCTCATACTGCAGCTTTACTTGTGGTTCCTAGAGTTTCTAAAAGCAGAATGTGAGGAAGATCATTCAGTTATCAGGCTCCTCTCTTGTGGAACCAACTTCTAGATTCTGTCTGTAAGGCTGACCCATTGTCCAGTTTTAAGACTGCCTTAAGACTTTCCTTTTTGATAAATCTTATAGTTAGGGTCGGCTTGTTATGCTGCCTTAGATTACTGGAGGACAAATTGACCTCAGCAGCAAAGTTTAAATCATGGCAACAAGAAATATACTTTAAAAAACAGAAATATTTTACCCGATGTAATTTTGTTTTTCAGTTCTGCTGTTACAGACAGAAACTAAGTTTTTCCAATATGACTGAAAGGGATTTTCCAAATAGTTTTCAAACATTTTAAAATTTCACTGCATGCATTTAGGCATGAGATAAATCACATCTAGCTGATTTAATTTAAAAACAGACAAAGAAAAGAAACACTTGCAACATCAAAACACTAAAACCCTCTCCTTGCTTTCAGAAGTGCTGTAGCCAGTCTAACAGTCAGTCAGACAACATGCTTTCAGCCTCGTCTGCATTCTTTATATTCATATTTTATTTATCAGTCACTCATTGTCCAGAGGAGTGAGCAGTCTCCTAATGGGAAAATGTACTCAATCAAATGAAGAAGATGCCAGGAGCACGGTGAACAATATTCCACCGCTAAGATTCTATCTAAATCTTTAATCTTCCAAGTTTACTATTTTTTTTGGAAAACATGATGCATGAAAATGTATGTATTGTAAGAAACGATGAATCCAGAGTTGTTGTGTGGATCGTGCACATGCAGCTAAAGCAGCATGTGGCGAAGCACTAATGAAACACGAGGAATTTTAGGGAAGTGGTTTTCAAATGCATCTGAATATCGAGGCAAGCAATGAAGTCAACCATGAATTATTACCAGGAATCTGACACTTGCTGACATGGAAGAGTAATTAAAATAACAGCCTGACTACAGAACAAAGTTTTTCTGACTTTCCAAAGAGCCTGTTCTAAGTTTCACCGAGCCTATTGAGTAGCTTTTTTCATTAGGCTGATACTTAAAATAATTCCTGCTGTTCTCAAAGGAAGTATTTCAAGAATTTATAATATATTTTTTTAGTTTTGGTTTGCACAAAAGTAATAAGCATATGTATTTTTCTTATATGAATCCCAAAAGCATGAATTTTATTTTTTTGTATATGTGTTTATTGACTGGATTGCACAAAAAGAAATATGAGAGATCCTGCTGTCCTTCGGTCAACAAGACCCATGAGGTCTAGGACTTAAATGACATTTAGGCTCAAGGGCAGCAGGACAGTTTAGTGTCAGTTCTTTATTTGGTTGGAGAATTTATCACAGCTGAAATGTGAGATAAAACTGGTTTACATATGTACTAGTGAACAAAGTTAGTTTCTCATTGATGCAGTTCTTCTTTAAAATTTAACCATTAAAACCAATGACAAGCAAATATTAATAATTTATTTTAGGTTCATGCTGTATTTGTATTCGTTTGAGCAACCAACCAAAAACTAATCTATCTATCTATCTATCTATCTATCTATCTATCTATCTATCTATCT
>NC_056518.1:8185239-8206235 GCF_014905685.2 Nematolebias whitei | reverse complement strand
GTAAAAAGTTAACTAGTGTACAGGTCAGACAAAAACTCAGTTATCTTTAAACTCAAATATTAAAGTGTATGGTATATTAGGGCCAAGTATTTCCAGAATTTTCCAGAAAAAGACTGCATCATAAAAGTTTAGGTTATTGATCAAAGTGCATTTAAATAAAATTGCTAGAGTAAACACATAAAAATAATTACTTACATAAAGAGCATTTGCGTGCTGGTCTACCTAATTACAAAGCCATGGAGTGCCTTGTGAGCGTTTTGTTTATTTAGGTAAAATAAGATTATTTCTAAGCATGTTTTTTTTAGAAACTACAAAGCAATGCTAAAATGTTAAAGTGTTTTATGGTTTTTCCCACGCTAACATTGGAGCTGAGCCCAATTAAGCTCGCTTGAATCGGGTGAATTATTGCAGAACTGAACTTATTAGCATAAGAGAAGGTTTGGCTTCAAAAACAACAACAATGAACCACAATCAGAGAGCTACACTTGGCCGATCACAGCCATTACGGACATCAGCGACAACAGCGACAACAGCAACATCAGCAACATCAGCGACATCAGCGTGGCGGGAGCAGCACAATAACATAAAGAGTAAGCTCTGTTCACAGGGTCAAAAGAGAGGTGAACGGTTTGGAGTATTAACAAGACTGAAGGTTAATGTTAACAAACCACCGAGTCCATCTCTGTTCCTGGCCATCTGCTCGTTTGAAAACAAGCTGGATCTGCTGTGACTAAGAGTGTGTCTTTTAGAAGAGATGAGGAACTCTGTTTCACGGAAACACGGCTTAATAGCAACATGCCGGACTCATCCTTCCAACTTTTTTTTTCAGGCAGATTGCAGCCTGCTATCCAGGAAGGCACAGGGGTGGGGTTGAGGTTCAGCTTATCCATCCATCCATCCATTATCTTTACCCGCTTATTCCATTTTGGGTCACGGGGGTCGCTGGTGCCCATGTCCAGCAATCACAGTGCGAGGGGCGGGGTACACCCTGGACGGGTCGCAAGTCCATCACAGGGCCACATAGAGACAAACGAGACAAACAACCATTCACTCTCTCACTCACACCTAGGGACAATTTAGAGTTATCAATCAGCCTAACATGCATGTTTTTGGTCTGTGGGAGGAAACCGGAGTACCCGGAGAAAACCCACGCATGCACGGAGAGAACATGCAAACTCCACCCAGAAAGGCCCCTGGACCGGGGTTTGAACCAAGGACCTGCTCACTGAGAGGCAGCAGCTCTACCAGTTGCGCCACCGTGCTGCCCAGGTTCAGCTTATACTTCTATGCAAACAAAGGTTGGTGTACAAACTGTGTTCTGATAAATAGTTCCTGCTCCGAGGCTTTAGAACAACGAACTGTGAAATGTCAACCACATTATTTACCTCATGAGTTTACGGTGGTGTATATCATTGTTGTCTATATTGCTCTGGATGCTAATTCTAAAGACGCTCTGTAGGAGCTACATGATAGCATCAGCTCACTTCAGAACAAGCATCTGGATGCTTTAATGGGGTGTCTGGTGATTTTAATCAGAAACACAATCAGCAAAGTTTTTAACAGTATGTCACCACACCAACACAGGGAAATAACACACTAGACCATGTCAATACCAACATAGGAGGTGCATATAAAGCCGTACCCCACCCCCACCTTGGCCTCTCTCACCACATCTCCATCTTTCTGGCCCCTGCCTACCCCCACCCCCACTGACACATACCAGATCCACACAGAAAACCATCATCCTGTGGCCCAGTAACAAACAGTGACTCTGTACTACAGGACAGTTTTGCATGCACAGACCGGCAGGTCTTCAGGGAGGCCACTGTAAATGAGGGAGAACTGGATCTGGAGGAATACCCATCTGCTATACTTGGATACATCAACAAGTGTGTTGATGATGTCACCACCACCAGGACTGTGAACTACTACCCGAACCAGAAACCCTTACTGAACGCAGAGGTCCACACCCTGCTGAAAGCCTGGGATACTGCGTTTAGGTCTGGTGACTCACAAAAAACTGGGGAGGGCAAGGAAAGAGCTGGCTGTTGGTATTAAGAGGGCCAAAGCCCCATATGCATTGAAAATCCAAGAACATTTCTCCTCACAGGACCCACGGAGCATGTGGAAGGGCATTAAGTGCATCACAGACTATTAAAGCAGAGGTGCACAATGCCCTAGGGACCCATCACTGCCTGGTGCTCTTAACATGTTCTATGCCCATTTTGAAGACCCAAATAGACAATCCAGCACCAGACTCACATCACCAGCTGAAGAAGAGTTCCTCAGCATGACCTCAGCAGAATCAGAATCAGTTTATTATTGCCATGTCAATGAACGAGGTTCACAAACTAGGAATTTGCTTCGACATAAGGTGCGAATAGTATTAAAGTAAAAATAAAGTAAAAATGAGAACATTACATAAGACATAAGACCTGTGTACACCCACAAATAAAGTGAAATTAAAAACATAACATAAACATTTGTACACCCATACAATAGAAAACAATAAAAAAGCTTAGAAAACAGCAGAAGTAAGGAGGACCGTCAGGAGGATTAATGCTCACAAAGCCACTGGCTCAGACAACATCCCGGGGAGGGCGCTGAAAGACTGTGAGCTTTGAGAGGTGATGGCTGATATGTTTCATTTTTTAATTTATTTTCATTTACTTTTTATTTATACAGATAGCCTCGCGGACTAGTTTTCAAGAGAAACCTGTTTTTGGGGAGCAAATGGTGGGGTTAAAGGCCTTGCTCAAGTGCCCAGAGTGGGGCAAACGAGGATGGAGGCAGGTGTGGGTGTGTCATCTTTTCCACGGTACCGGGAGTTGATCCTGTGATTTTCCAATCACAGGCCCATCTTCTCTAACCTCTGCATCACCACTCCCACACTCTTTAATTTCTCCCTCACCCTGGCAACTGTTCCCACCTGCCTGAAGACTGCCACCATCATCCCAGTTCCTAACAGCTCTGCAGTGACTGGTCTGAATGTATCAGACGATACAGCGGTGGTTGGATGCATCACAAACATGTGACTTTATCCATGCTGCTGATTTCTTGCCTTTAAGCAGTTGTATTCACACCCATCTGCTCACAACAGGCTGATGTTCAGGCTGATGTTTAATACACCATATTATATTATATTATTATTGTTTAGTGTATATCTTAGAACCTTGTATACTGTTTCTTTTTTACACTTTATACTTTTGTTACATTTGGGTGTAACTAGGACCTTGAGTACACAATTTTCTTCCACCTTATGTACCAAATGTGATGCAAATCATAATAAAGAACCTTGATATATACAAAGTATATATATATTTATTTACTGTATATATACATAGATATATAAACGGCCTATATGTATATGTATCATGTCTATTTATGTGCTAAGCTGTGGTAGTTTTTTTTGATGCCTCAAATCGTGTCCTGTCTAAGACAAGGAGTGAGAGATCTTTTTTTTTAATACTGTATCTCCTCATGTTTTTCTTCCCTTTTCTCATCAAAGCATAAATATTATTCTGAACAAGAATAAGAGGACTGCCTTTTATAGTAGCAGCTTCGTGCACTCTGCCCATCTTTCGGACGACTGTACGTACATGTTTTCATTGTTTCATCTCGGTGCAATGATAATACAGATTATTCTGATATATATAGGCATAGCACCTAGCAGGATAGCAACCACAAATCTTGCTTAACACCTAAAAATCTAAATTATGAGTGCACAAATCCAACAGGAGAGGGAATTTTTGGCCACAAGAGTAGTCAAAGCTCCACGCAAAATCATCATAATGCAACACTGTCAAATAATATTACACTTAGAAACATTAGTGTTCCCTCAGTGCAGACTGAACTTGGCAAAAGGGCCTTCTCCTACTCCGCTCCTGTTTACTGGAATATCTTACAAAAAGATCTGAAGCTCTCGACCATGACCTCTCTAAGTGGCTTTAAGAATCTGTTGGACTCCTGGCAGGGACCAATGCAGACATGTTCCTGTTTTTAGTTTTCTACATTCGCCTTAGAATCTAGCTGGTTTTTGTTGCTTTTTTTAGCCATCTTATTTGTAAAAAAAAGAAAATCTGTATGCCTTTTTATAACTGTCTATTTTTGTCCATTGTTGTCATGATTCTTTGTTGAAATCAGGTCTCTCTTGTAAATGAGTCCTCGAGGCTCAATGGGATTTACCTGTTTAAATAAAGGTTGAATGGATGAATTTATTTAAAAGAAATACATTTACAGAAAACTCTAAAATCCAATGTCCTTATTTAAGCCTGGGTGGTTTATTACTGACAACAGAAATAAAATAAGAGGATTGGGAAGTAGCAGGTTTCAGCCTCTGTGCACTGTGGCCAAATTAATGAGCTGATTATGTCAGCTACACAGCTGTGAATAAAACAATCATCAGAAAGCATATTGCAAACAGCTGGTGCCAATAAATGCTCATCTTCAGAGCTTTGCCTAAACTAATTCTTTACTTCATTATTTTGTTGCCTGTTCAGTGCTATGTAAAAGCTTTTTTTTTCATCATAAAAGCACAAAAACTGTGGCATGTATATACATTTATAAAATGTTCCATGTTCCTTTAAAACATTGTCAACGTGTTTGATTTTTGCAACTGTGCATCTTCATTTTTACAACAAAATCTCATTTCTTCAACAGCTCAAAATTAGATAAATAAAAATAATTCTGGAGGGTGTAGCTACTTTCGCCTCGAAACTTGTAATCTAGGACACTTAATGAAGAAAATACAATGGAAATAAAGCAATGCAAAATACACCAACAGGCTTAAACTCATGTCTTGAAGAAAAGTGATGCCTTTCTATACTGCAGCTGTTTACAGAAAACACTAGATCTGACCCATCATGTAACAAATGGTTGGCTGTGGTGCTGGTCATGCCATAAATCTTGAGGATTTGAAAGAAGCTAGTTTCAACACCGACTCGGTGCTGTGGAACCCTCTGGTCCCGACATGTTAGATTTAAAGCTCTGCTCTCATTGATTTCCCTCTGTCTCTGTGGCCCAGCAACAGTTTTTAAATAAATCGTGTGCTCAGTAAAACAAGAGGAGCCTGTGTAATTTGCACTTGGCATCACAATCTATCAGCTCAGCACAAGTTTGGCACGATTGAAACATGTTTATTATATTTCTTTAATATTATGAATGGTCAATAAATCACCTTCATGTGTTGTTTTGTGCTATACCTGGACCATAAATGATTGTTTTTTTTTTGTGTTTTTTTTACATTATTGCCACTGTCTGATATCAAAGAGAAAAAAAAATAAATAATAGTATGTAAAAAATAATCTTGGATTGGAATTTAGGTGTAGTTTCATCTGATTGTTACTCAGTAACACTTTTCCAAATGCAAATTGGGGGGCGGTGACAATATTCCCATTTTAATATACAGTTTACATTAGCTTGAGTGGGTATATGTTTATTTTATCTGTGAACTGCATTGAAAAGTAAATTCTTCTTATTGACGTTTGCTCAATCACTCAACATGAGTGATAATTTGCTGTTATGCAGAATATGACCCACTGGCTCATGATAGGAAATAATGTGCACTGATAAAACCAAATGTTATGGTATCACATCTACAAGAACTAGAGTTCTAAATAGTCTTTTTGGTCCTTCATGCATGGACTCTTTATTTTAGAAAAACAAAGGAAGTTTTCATCCAGAGTGTAATACTGTACTCACCTACGCTGATGACATGTTGGTTTATCTGTGTTTTTCATTATGTAAATGAATGCCCTTGCTTTCCTCACTTGTCTTTTCTTTATGTCGTCTTCACGTGTGAACAACAAAAATAATCAAATGTATTTCCTCAGCTTCTAGACGCCTCCTTTACCCTTGTCCCATGTCTCCTTCAGGTTCATTTAAGTGATTGATAAATCCTCCATGATGCACAGGGGAGAGATTTTCAGGTCACAGAAAGTTAAAAGAAGCAAACAGGCATTATGCAGCATGATGAAAAGCACCATCTATGGGCTGTTGGCATTCAGCCTGTATGTTTGCCCCTTTTTAGGTCCATCTATTTTGGTTTATCTTATCACCTCTATTGATTTATGACACATCTGTCACAGCCTTTATAACCCTGAGCAGATCTGACTGAAACTGGCTTGTTGAAGTTTCTGCTCCTCACTTTCGATGGCATGCTCTTCCCTGACTGATTCCACGTCTGGAGGAACATTTTGATTATACAATAAAATAAAGCATGATTTTCACTGCAGTATATGATCATAAACATATTCAAATGAGGTTTCCTGTATAAAACAATACATTTTATTAACTTCAGTCAATATATGTTTGCATCTTTGTGCTACAATGATGGCTTATTTTGTTTAGTTATGATGTCCATCTTGAATTTACTTGACCCCAGAAGTGTATCAGTTGTGATGTACATCCAATAATTATTTTCTGAAAGGGATTAAAATGTTTTACTAACAAACAAACATACAAACAGGGTTGATGCTAACAGTGATTGCTAAATTTTAAGGCAAAGACCTTGTGCAATTAGCCCTTGTAGTGTATTTTAAGAATGAACCTCAGCTACAACCACACCCAGTTTAAGCACAAAATCTTCAAAGTTGACTGAGTTATAGTCATTTGTGCTTAAAATGGTTCATCTGTGGCAGCCATCTTGAGTTAGGTCCCACCAAAACTTAATCTGTTTTGGATGTTCATTCATCTCTTGAATGTTTTGTTAAAAACCTGTCCAGTGGTTCATGAGATATTTAGCTAACAGGCAGAAATAATTTACTTCAAATAGTTAATGTCAAATTTTCAAACAGAGCTTGTTCAGTATCACCGTACTGAGCGTCTGCACAATATCTGTGCAATGGACTGAGTTGTATATTTGTATTGGTGAGGTCAGTCAGGTGTGGTGGCCATCTTGAATCATCGTCAGTTGTAGACATCCATCCAATGTTTATTTTTCTGAGTTTAATTAAAATCTCAGTGGTGTCATAGTCTGTGTTCTCTCAAATATTTTTCAGTTTTATTTCTCCTTGCAGTTTATGTTTTATTCTTCTGTCTCTTGTGTTTTCGTTCAGCTACCTGTGTTTCATTTTTACCCTCAGTCAGCCTCCTCAGTCGTTCTTCAGTCAGTTCCCACTTACACCCGTTTCCACTTAGTAATAATCCAGGTGCTGCCACCTTCCACTCACCCTGTCCTGTTAAACATCCCTGATCACCACTCCAACAGAGGGTCAGCGTCTTGGCTTCCTGCCAGATATCTGGTCCTCTCTTTTGTGTTTCCGTGCTTTGTGAGTTGTTGTTGCCACATCATCTTTTTGTGTTCATTTATTTAATAAACTAGTTTTATTCTACTTGAGCTCATTGTGTCTGCCTGCATCTGGGTTCAATCCCTTCATGGACCTTGATGGGAGTTGGGAGATATTTTGCTGTAAAAAAAAAGGAAAACGGGTATATACAGTGGGTAATCTTAATATATTTAGCTCTACTTTAACTTAACACAGTTCAGATCGGAGTTGATTTTGTTTTTGGTATTTTAGTACAACAATTCTACACAACCAACAACAGCACTAACACAGCCTAGAGTTGCCTAAGCACCAGAACGGTCCACCAAGACTTCTCACAAGTGTCAGCAACACACAGTAATAAATAAGATGTGTTTTTGTGAAGCTGTCCTGGACAACAACATTTGGACAAGAGGGTTCCCACAAGAAATTCTGAGTAGAAAGAATATAACTGTACATTTTTGCCACTGTTACTGGCACTCACTGTTGATCTATTCATGTCTGTTTATTTGTTGCACAACATAAAGAATTGAAACTCTTAATTAAATCTCTACACATGAAAGACCCTCATGAAACTAAATCTATGATCTGCAATAAATAGTAAACTTTTTTTTAAAATGCATTTTTGCAGCCACACAATGATGAGCAGCTTTTCTTGTGTTTTGCAGGCTCTGATTAATGATGTCATTTGTTCCTGTCACATCTTTTACACTAAGGACACTGGAAAAAAAAACGGTACTTACTTACTAAATATTAGGTCAAAATTGAGAGTTTGTTTCTGTGATCATCCACTGTAGAAGTGAAGAGCTCTAGCTTGTTTTATGTCTTCTCATATTGTATTTTGAAACAATATTGGTCCATGCAAGTGAAAATATGTTTCATTCCCATCTGAGTTTTAACTTCACACAAACACTCCAACACTCTCCTCACAGCATCAGAAACATGTTTCACCACGACAGGATGCTTCATGCACGAGGAAACTAACTCACTGTTAAAAAAAGGAGCAAGGAAGATCTTCTCTAACAGTGTTGTGTAATTTGTTTTTAAAAAGTGTTGAGTTTTAGCAAAAGTCAAAAACCTGTTTGAAGGTTTCACTTCCATTGATATCTGTTTTGTGTTCTGACAGAGCCACATTTTGAAGAACAAGGCTTGAGACTTGACCCATGCACACCTCCACATTTGACACATCCTCCGCAGACTTCATCCAGTCCGGGACGTCAAACCTTTCTCTGTCGTCCAGCCTGTCTATTATGGTAGCTCCCGCTGCTCTGACCTTGTCATTTCTGATCTTGAATCTTTTCCCCCAAGGCCTGAATGACTTCAGATCGTCCGACACTGTTCATTTCACAAAAAACTGTAAAGCTGTTTGCTCCAATAGAATATCGCCTCTTGTTGCCGACTTTTTCCCGAGTACCGTTGATCAGGGATGATGTCACGAAAGTCCCGGATGTCAGACAAACAATGTACCAGATTTACACCCAATGCTTTTGTCCATGCCAACTTCAGTAGAGACGACGTCTCCAGGGCCAAAATCAACTTGGAATATATTGAAGGTTACAGAAATACACAGCTCAAGTGCTGGCTACAATAAAGGGGACTAGCAGCATCCAGCATCCAGACCGAATAGATAAAGATACGTATGACGAACCTGGTCATTGCTGGTCTGTGCTCTTTTACCTGGCCTCCATGGAACAGTGCACGAATGACAGATAATGTTGTGCATGTTGCATGCCACTGTTTCATTTATTGCATAGGCTTTCAGCAGCAGGCCTGAGGAAAGATTTTGCCAGATGCTTCTTTTTTTAATTTTTTTTAGCTGATGTTAGTTATCAGCTATTAGTTCTTTACTCTGTTTAGCAAAAGTTACTGATAAGTTCTAAGTTATCTTATTACCACAACCAATTTTTGGTTTGGAAAAAAAAGGAATTTAAGTTTTCCTCATTATTTTTCTCATTTCTCTCTCTGAGTAATTGGCTTTGGAAATGACATGAACCATATACCTTACAAATGAGGCTTGTCAACATAACGGCTGTCACTAATGCAAGTCCTGTAGCAACAAATATTCTTGGATACATGTTTGTTTGTTTGTTTTTTTTATGCTGTTTTTCATTGGCGCAAACCACAACTACAGTGCTAATGGTATTGAAATTAAAGTTCTGCTTGCCTAGGATCCAGGTACTTACTGACGTCACCCATTGCCGAGGAAGCAACTTTTAGAAACTCTGACCAGCATAATTTTTTTGCACTTTATTTCCTCAACTATCCAACTCATCAGGAGAGCTGGCTCAGTTCTGGGAGTGGACCTGCAGTCTTTGACAGAGGTGTCTGAGCAGAGGATGCTGAGGAAACTGCTCCAGATCCTGAACAACACGTCACACCACCTGCATGACACCCTGGACTCTAACCACAGCACCTTCAGTCATAGACAGAGACCACCGAGGTGCTGCACAGAACAACACAGGAAGTCCTTCTTCTCTGTGGCTATCAAACTTTTCAACTCCTCCCTCTTTCTGCACATAGGACAATAAAATTAATCCTGCACCACAATAAACACTTTAATGTTTCTGTCTCACCTGACCTTTTTAGAACAATTGCTGGTATTTTTATATCCATCCATCCATCTGTTATTTTTTATATCTTGTGATTCCTTGTGTATGTTATTTTGTACTGAAACTCTGGCACAACAATTTCCTGCGGGATCAATAAAGTTTTATCTTATCTTATCTTATCTTATCTTATCTTATCTTATCTTGTCTTAATTATTTTAAGCCTTTTGTTTTTGTTAAATAATTCTGTATTCATCCCAGTGTACATGAAACCAATAGACATTTGCACATTTACGCAGCATTTTCTATTTTAAAGTATTTTGTCATTTCGTACAGTGCATCATAAGGATCAGTTTATGCCTAAATGGAGGATATAAAGAGGACTTTGGCAAAATTGATTAAATTCTGGATTATCATTGTGTTCCTACCTTCAGATTCATGGACATTAACATCACACAGAAGTTAATGTATTTTTTTTCTACATTTTATTTCTAATATTTGTTGGTGTTTTACAATTAGCCAACCTAAAAAGCACTTGGCTTTATCTGTGGCTTTCTTGCAAGAAATAATTAAAATTTTATTTTTTAAACAAGTAGACATCTATATAAACCAGTTCTTAAGACTTGTTCAGCACAAATGACTCAAGGTGACATTAAAACTTGAAATATTAGACAATTTTAATGAACAGTCACATTCTACAGCTTAGCTTTTGTTGCTGACTGTTTTGAAGTCAAGCCCAATAACTGTAGTATAAAAAGTTACAGCATATTATTACATGATGGCATTTTAAACTTTTAAAATATGCTTAAGTGTGTGTGTGTGTGTTTTTAAATGGTAACATCCTCTGTTGATGACACCTCATGTATATAAAGTAACAGGTATAACAGCTCCAGTCCTACATTTATTGTTTTGTTGTAAAGTCTGTAACAAGACATTAAAAATAAATGTCTACATACTTCAAATGTACAGTCTCTCTGCTGACATACAAGTTAGCAGTTACAGGATCACCCGCCTTTCATAGTGACTGCCAATAACAACGGATTATCTTCATCAAGCTGCCTATAATTTGCACTGGCATACGCCGCTCTCCTCCTAATGAGCAGTCTCATTAATTTTTGCATTCTGAAGCAACAATGCTCCAATTCCCTCTTATGGATCAACATTAATATTTGCATTCCTAATTAAAAAAATGTGTGACCACAGCAACTTAACTTGCAAAGTTTTACTTTAGGAGTACTTGAACACCCATGACCACTTACAGAAACCCTGTCCAAAGACATTATTTACAGCGGTGTTTGAAAGTTTGTGAACTCTTTATAATTTTCTATATTTCTGCATAAATTGAACTAAAACATCAGATTTTCACACAAGCCCTAAAAATAGATAAAGAGAACCCAGTTAAACAAACGAGATAAAATATTGTACTTGGTCATTTATTTATTTGAGGAAAATGATCCAATAATAACATGAGTGATGGTAAAAGTATATGAATCTCTAGGATTATCATTGAATTTGAAGGTGAAATTAGAGTCAGGTGTTTTCAATCAATGATGATGATCAGGTGTGAGTGGACACCCTGTTTGATTTAAAGAACAGGATCTACCAAAGTCTGATCTTCACAACATGTTTGTGGAAGTGGATCATGGAGGAACAAAGGAGATTTCAGAGGAGATCAGAAAACGAGTTGTTGATGCACATCAGGCTGGAAAATGTTACAAAACATCTGTAAAGAGTTTGGACTCCACCAATCTACAGTCAGACAGATTGTGTAGAAATGGAGGAAATTCAAGACCAGTGTTCCCCTCTCCAGGAGTGGAGGACCAACAAAGATCACTCCAGGAGCAAGGTGTGGAATACTGGGTGAAGTCACAAAGGAGCCCAAGAGTAACTTCTAACAACAGAACGCCTCGTTCATATTGATTTTGTTGGATTTATCACCTGGATTATTGAGCATGAACTCTGATATAGTTTTTTCATTCAAGCTTTATTTATACAAGTTAATCCCATTGAGCCCCGGGGACTCATTTACAAGAGAGACCTGAATTTAACATAATACTATTTATTATACGTCAGCTTTTTTTCTTGACAAGTTTTATTTTTTATAATTTCTCTGCAGCCCTTATGTTATAAAACTCCCGTTGACCGCTGATCGTCCTGTCAGATGTAAAGTGCACTTGTTTAAATATTTAAATATCTGTCATCTCTGCACTGTTCTTCAAAATATTAAGCCTTCCAATTATTATTTTTTTTTATCTTATCCCATCTTGTTTAACAGCCAGCCTGCTGCTGACATCCACTTTAAATCTCAAGAGAAAACATGATTAATTATCTCCCATCAGTGGGGCTCTGCAGAAACTCTCTGTTCCAAACTAATTCCAGAAGTTGTCAATTTGGGCTGCGATCTTTTCATGTTTTCTGGTCACTGCACAGAAAACGAGTTTGTGTTGAAGATGTGCTCTCACAGGTTGTAATGTGAGAAAACTATTTATGTTTGATGCACACACAGAAAGAATGTGTTAAGCCTTTTAGAAAAGGATTTGTTGTGTCAGAATTAGAACAAATCTTTGGCACAAAAGAAACCGGACTCCAACGGTTGTTGTTTCTCTAGTAATCTACAAACGTAGATTTGAACCAGCAACTTTCTTGGCATGAGGATAAACAACACAACCCCATTTGTCAGTGTCTGCACAAGATTGTGTGTACTCCTGGTTTGACCTTTAGGGCTGTGTGAAAATGAACAATGCCAGACTGCTAACAGTATCTATGACTGATTAGTACGGTATGTGTATTGTTCATTTTAGTCTTGCAAAAGGATGACATACTCTACACCAGTGGGGATTTCACCCTCTTTTTCGGGGTGCTCAAGCTCCCCTAAACTTTAACTCAGCACCACTGAAAAATAAAGAAACCATTGCTACGATTTTGTAAAGAATCTCAGTTATCAAATCTTACATTTACCAAAATATTAAATAAATATGGAATAAATGAGGACACTCTTAAATGGGCCAGTAAAATATGATGTTTTTGCATGACTCAGATCATCAATCCCACCTGTCAATCAATCCAGCAGTCTTGTCGGCAACTGACCAATCGGCGACCTCAATTTGTCCCAAAGGTAAACGCCCCTTACCTGCAGGAGCTGTGCCCCCTTTTCCTCTGACAACATGGTCTGAGTTTTGCATTTCAAATGCTTTGCAGTCAGAGGGATTTCGTGAAAACATCGTCAGAAAAAAAGTTTAAATGTTGTTAGTGGGGAACATGTAATTCAGACTGTTAGTCTGAGATTTAGAGAGTGGAATACAGTTTATTCAATTTCAAAAACTAAACAGAGTCTGGAAAAATGTAAAAGATGATAAAGGCCGCCGGTCGACCTCAAGATCAGCTGAATACAACAGTAATAAACAGGAAGTACCACATGTTCATCTGTACGAAGGTAACTGCAGGTAAATCCATCACTTTCTGTCATAATTACATTTGTATGTTTAAAGGTTAAATTTAAGGTTAATGCTTAAAGCTAGTTGTGTTTTGTTTTGTGTGTTTTAAATGTAGATATATGTTGTACAACTTCTGGTTGCAGTATTTTAGTCTTTGTTTTCTATGATCCTTTAAAAGTCCTATTTGTGACTGAGCTCCTCGTTTACAGCCATATCACCATGAACACATCTGATCTCGTGCCAGAGTTTCAGTGCAAGAAACATACACATGAAATTACTTAAGATATAAAAAAAAATAACAAATAATTAAAAAAAATAACAGAGAATGTAAAAAAAACAACAACTGGGAATTAAAAGGTTGGAAGTTTGGAAGACTTTTTTCCCCGCTCCCCTCAGGCAGAAGGTTGATGAGCATTAAGTGCAGAACCACTAGACTGAGGAACAGCTTCTACCCTGAGGCTGTTAGACTCATAAATCCCTAATCAGGAAAAATCACTGTAATCCATTTGATTGTTGATATGTGCTGCTGACTATCCATGCTGCTGATTTATTTCAAACTGCTGTGTTCATTCGTCCTCATCTGCTCAGACAGACTCATGTTCGTGCTGCTGTTGTTTGACATATTGTTTTATACTACTAGTGCTTAATGTATTCTTAGTTTAGCATATTTTTTAGTTCATATCTCATATCTTGTTACTGTTTTTGTTTACAATTTTACTTTTGTTGGATGTAACTGGGACCCTGTGTACACAATTTAGTTTTCTATTCAACCTTTATTTATACAGGCTAGTCTCACTGAGCCACAAGGACTCATTTACAAGAGGGATCTGTTCCAGACAGGACATATAAAGTACAGACAATAACAATAAACTACAGTCAAAATGCAGTTAAAATAAGAGTAGAGTATAAAACAAATCAGGGTGCCGTAAAACAGGGTGAAAAACTGATAATATCATTATAATATAATATAATATTGTTACTAACACTAATTATATTGTTATGAAATAATATAATATTTTAATAGTAATAATAATAATAATAATTTTATAATATTGTTAATAATAATACAAATTATAATAATAATAATATTGTTCCACCACATGTGCCACATATGATGTGAATGACAATAAAAAAAAACTTTGACCTTGACCTTGTGGTTGTAGGTTTGTAAGACTATCTTACCGTTTCTTGTGTGCAGAGGAATGAATAAAGTTGAGAAATAAGTCAAGCTTTTTGACTCTCACATCCAACTTTTGCACGTTGTTCTAATGTTGGGATAGGTTTCCTGTACAGAACAAGTTTATTTACTGGGTTTTTTGTGCGTAAGAGGGCAGTTTGTGCTGGAGTTTTTCAGTGGTGTGTTTTCCATTTAAAGTTACTAACAGCTTGTTCTGATTAGTCCTATCACTCGGTTAGCTACTCCCTCTGTTAACAATTCTCCAATTTAACAATTTTTAGTCAGGTCATCTGGACAGTTTCTTTTTTTTTTTTTTGCTTTTTCAACATAAAAAATGAAGCTGTCCAGATGATTTGACCAAATATTTTTGGATCGTATACCTGTATTATTGAGCATGGACTTTTTTTTCTTCTCCAGTTTATTCTAAACAAACTGCATACTTCCAACAAAAACACTGTCACAATCAGATCCCACACATTGCAACAGAAAACACACAGCCACTAATCCTAAATTTGAATTAAACACACTGTGTACTTGTAATGGAATTTCACTGGTCATATCATTTTAATATAGATTGGAAATAAATCAAGTCAGGTGGTGTAGTTGGCAGAGCTGTTGCCTCTCAGCAAGAAGGTTCCCGGTTCAAATCCTGACTGGGAGCCATTGTGAATGGAGTTTGCATATTCTTTCCGTGCATGCTTGGATTTTCTCTGGGTGCTCCGGTTTCCTCCCACAGACCAAAAACATGCATGTTAGACTGATTGGTAACTCTAAATTGTCTCTAGGTGTGAGTGAGAGAGTGAATTGTTGTTTGTCTCGTTTGTCTCTATGTGTCCCTGTGATGGAGTGGAGGCCCAGGTGTACCCCGCCCCTCGCACAGTGAATGCTGGACATGGGCACCGGCGACCCCCGTGACCCAAAATGGAATAAGCAGGTAAAGATAATGGATGGATGAAACATGCTTATAGTGATTATGAATATATAGTTATGTTGTTATGCTGCACGTAAATTCTGAATGAAAAACAAAAGCTACTGCCACCGGAGTAACAACACAACTGCTGTAAAAGTAACTGATTCTGCCCATGCCTGTGGTGTCCAGTCACTGCTGGAGCAGAAGAAATATGCACCACTGCACGTCAGCATCAGCATTTTCAATGGCAACTATATGCACCCTATATGTACCCTGTGGAGGGAGAAGGAGAAGAGGGTCAGCTGTGTCATTAATTTGTCATGCATGTCTCATGTTGGCCTAGTTACTGAAGTGTTTTCAAGAATTATAAAGTAAATATTCTCACCCTGTCTGTGTCCTCTGACTTCATCCTGTTTGACTAAATGTTTGAGGCTCCGTGCAAATTTACTATAAGTTAATAAAAAAAATAAATAAATAAATAAATAATAATAAAAAAATATATATATATATGTTAAATTCCATGTGAATATCCATGTGAATATATATATATATATAAAAAAATGAATACACATTAGGACGCACACACATGCTCGAATGCCTTATGGTTATAACTCATAGCCTTTCTGTCCATCAGTCAAAGTTGTCAGGAAACAGATTTCTGTGCCACGCTATGAGATGGAGATAACAAGATTTCTTCCAGATGTAAAAGATGTTTTTATAAAGGACACAGGCTGAGTTGTAATCAAAGAAACCACAAAATATGGCAAACAAAAACAATATGAGTTCACCTCCAGTAGAGTTAAATTTACTTTCAGACTTAAGCTAAACGAGAGTTAATATTAAAATGTTGATTCAACCCATCACAATATCAGCAAAATTGTTTAAAACTTAAGTTGGGAATTAATTCAAAACTCCACTTAGACATAATAAAGTTTAATATGGAGGGAGGGGATAAAATAATTAAAGCTAGTGTACTTCCTTTTTAACTCACGCATAGCAGCTGGCATTCCAAAGATTTCCATACATAATATAACTGACTGAATTCCAAGTGCCTGATTCATCAAACAGGCATTAAAGTTGCATGGATCTGAAATAAGAAGGTCACAGTCGGATTTGTTTTTCGTAAAACATGATATGTAGATGCGTGGCTAGAAAACTAACAGATTCCATAAATTGGGGTGAACTAACAGGCAGTTGGCTGCAGGAAACAGAAGCAACACATTTTAAAAATAACTTTACCAGTAAAACTCAAGCTAGTCCATTTGAAACATAAATTATTAGGTGATCGTGGGACAAATTATCGGTGAGCCTGACATGCAATAAATTATTTCTTATTGAAGGGAACAGATGTAGCATTATGCCATGATAACATACTGGGCTGGTGTATTTGGTGGTGTATTGCTACAGTTTGATGCTTCCTTAAACTCCAAAGACAAACTTTAATTTGGTAATTTTCGGGCAGTGTAGAACATTGTGGATTACATGACTTCAGCTCATTTTACAGATTGGACAAGATGTGAAAATTACACAGAAATACTGAAAGAAAAGGACTTTCTGTACACTGTGTCCCTTCAGGGCTGTTTCCTTTGATGCAACCCAAAGTCACAAATAAAGAGTAAAGGCAGACGAAGTGGGTTGAATCCAAAGTTGTTCGTCTAAGTTCCCTTTCGGTCAATGCACTCAGTACAACACGTATGCATGGGGGATTGCACCTTTGCGAGACTTAACCTGAAGAAGTTTCTTTCAACACACGTGTCAAAGGCCAATGAGACTGGAGACCCTGCTCTCCTGGGTTATAAATATGCAGCATGGTTTCATTTCTCTAATCTTTCTGCACTTCACCTCACTTTAACCTGATGGCAGGTCCTGTATGTGGCTTAACTATCCGATTGGAGGTAAGCTTGCTCCCTGCTCAGGGGATTGCACACAAGATTGAATCCTGCATGCTGCTTGTTTAGCCTGCTAACTTGCAGCATTTGTTTACCTTGTTTACCCCAGCTAACGGTCATTTTTCTGTCTTGCTGTCTTTCTAGCTTGCTTAGCTTGCTAAACGTCCAAGTTCGCTCTTCCCTGTTTAGACTTGCTAACGAGGAAACGCATAAAAACAGCACAGTTAACTTTCTGTCTGTTTAGCTTGCTAACTGGTCAATTATTCTCCTTCTCTGTCGCTAACATGGCACCAGAGAATAGCAAGAATAAGCTCAAAGCCTTTAGCAAAGCTAACAAGGTGGGAAGCCCTGGTTCACATCTGTGTCCGAGCGCCTGTGGATTTTTTCTCTCTGAGTCAGACACCCACAACGCTTGTCCAGTGTGTCTCGGCATGTTGTATGGTAAGGCTGCACTTGTTAACTCGGAGTCATGTGCCCATTGTAGCCGACTCCACAAGTCGACCCTGGAGAGATGAGTGGGATTCCTGACAAAGACACTAGGAAATTCTACCACAGCAAGGGACACGCTGCTGTTTTTTTTGTTTGCATAAAAACTTTAGAGACATTGTTTGAAATCAGATCAAGGATCAAGGAAATTGTCAGTAAAAATATTGGACTGCAGTAACTCGTTGGTCAGTACTGCAGTCTTGTAATCCTAAGGTTGCGGGTTCTAGTCCAGGTTGCATAAGGAAGGGTATCCAGTGTAAAGCAATTGCCAAATCTTTCATGTGAGTTTGCTTTCTGTGGCAACCCCTGAAGAATGAAGCAGCTGAAAGAAACTTACTTTTTACCTGCTGCCAAAAAGCAATAGGTGGACAAAAATGTTTTCTCTCTGTCTGTTTTTCTGTTTTTATATTTGTTTGAATGTTGTGTTTTTAATATGTATTAATATATTTATTAACCACTGGATGATTTTATGAAACTTTCAAGTACTAATAATTGACTCTATATCTATAATTGATTAAGTTTTGAAATTTAATTCCAGATGACCACTACAGCTAATCAGCATTAGCAAACATGGAGATGACTACGGGCAGCACAGTGGTGCAGTTGGTAGCGCTGCTGCCTCTCAGAGAGAAGGTCACCATGCAGATCAAATCCCAGCCTGGGGCCTTTCTGGGTGGATTTTTCATGTTTCTCTATGCATACATGGGTTTTCTCCAGGTACTCCAGTTTCCTCCCATACACCAAAAACATGCATGTTAAACTGATTGGTAACTCTAAATTGTCTCTAGGTGTGAGTGAGAGAATGAATGGTTGTTTGCCTCATTCGTCTCTATGTGTCCATGTGATGGACTGGAGACATGTCCAGGGTGTACCCCGCCTCTCATACAGTGACTCCTAGATATGGACACCAGTGACCCCCATGTTCAGAAAAGAAAGAAGTGGGAAAAGATGATGGATAGATGGATTGAGATGACCACAATTCACTCAGTTATACTGGTATTGAGCTAAAATCTGATGTGAGCTGAGAGTCATGTGCAGCACATAGTTTGAGAGCTAACAACTTTGATATAACCCAGCTCATCTGTTAGCAAAATATATTTAAAAACAGTAGATGATTGTTTTATGAAACACCAATTACTAGATGCACGACTACAACTGATTACCATTTGAAGTCAAACCAATTCAAGATGACCACCACAGCTAATCAACCTTAGTCAACTCAAAAATGGATGCATGTCAGTAAATTTTACAATTATTGAACTAAAATTTGATGTGATAATGAGTTATTCACAATACATAACTCAAGTGTGCACAATATTGTGCATGAGACTGAATTGAATATTTACCCAATTTAGTTCTAAATCCATATTTTTTCAACAAATGATATGAAATCCTTCAAGTAGTGCTGGGTTTTTAACTTGGTCAGTTTTAATTTGCACTCCAGGAGTAAATGAAAAAACCCAAACTCCATGAGACAAAAACAATTCAGTGACATCTAACTGCAAACACCACACAGCTCTTTTAGTTGTTAGCACAATGACCCTGAACAATTACAGCAGGCAAGATGATGTTTAACAGCCAGTGTTTGCATTCTCACTCATCGTGTCTAATCATCGATCGTTAGTCGACATCAAACCAAATTTCACTAAAGCAAAACATAAATCTGCATCTGTTTATTTTAAAGAAAAAATCTACACACAGGAAAAAAAACAAGGTTTGCAGTTAGTTGAAGCATCTTAATAAAATACTAAAGAAGCTTTAACACCAATCATTTCTCAATTTTAGTCCTCATATCAATAAGAGCGACAAAGCTGCTTTGAAGTTATTGGTGGGAGATATTCATTCATGTTTAAATCTATAACTCGTAGCTGCAGAGTATCAAAAGCACAGTTGCAGTATATGAGCAGTATCATATAGTTTGCAGGTTAGGCCTGTCAGGGGAAGATGTTATTTCTTCATGCTTGGCTGTCACAGTCCATCAAGTCTCTTTGTGCTTCTCCCCAGGACTTCTCCAATGTTCACTCAGTCAGGTACAAGAAATGGGGAGATATTTGTAGCCACGGAGTGAGCATGCCGTAAAATCAGAAGATACAGACGCTCTACAAAATTATGTTGCCTCTAAATGGGTTTTGCTTCATCTCTTACCATTTTATGACAGTTCATTGAGCTTCAGGTATTTTGGTTGATGTCATTAAACCTGTCACTTATCAAATTTCACACAGTTTATTTACAGTTTACTGACAATGCCGGCTGACTTACGAGTCACACGTAATCATTATTTCTATTTTAAGGGTTTTATTAGCAGTAGCTACATTGAGTAGTTACAAATAGTAGCATAACGGCTTGTGAGGTCAACCGATGGGGACAAAGGGCAAAAATTGATTAAACTTCTTTGTTTTTACATTACTACCTAATCAAATTAAATAAAAAAGCACTCCATAGCTTATAATACAGACGTAACACTCAGTCAAGTCTTTTCATTTATTTGTTTTTTAATTGCAGACATCAGAAACCCCCAAGTATTTCATTTTTTCTCTTGTCAGATTAATTTTATGTGTTCATTTACATGCATTTTACATTACAGACTAACAGGTAGGGGGAAACATCCATTTATAGCTGGTAAGAAGAAAATATTTGGCAATCATTACCATGATTAGTACAAAATGTAGAGTATTTAAGGAGCAAAAATGGCAAGAATTTCTACTTTGTCTGAACTTATTGCCTAAAAACAATCTTGATATAGCTGAACATGTTCTGTCTGACCTCTCAGCTGTTCGTCACTCGTTGATATAACCATGTTGAGTGTATTAATCCGTTTGGATGGCTGTTGATGGTTCTGAAAACCGGGACTGATAAACAAACGGCCTGCACCATTATTGTACCTTAAGATTAATCTGTAGGAGTTCTACTTTTGTCCCTGGTGTCATGCTTGTCTGCATTCCCCTTGATCCTCTGTTTATCTTTATAGAGTTTTTGTTTCTTTAGTAACTAGCCCCATTTTGTGTTGTGTTCAAGTATTGCATCTTCTGTCTCTTTCTCTGGCATCTGTGATTACTCACATGTGCCTTTACTTAGTCTAATTGCCGTTTCCAGTATATAGTTCTGTGTCTGTGTTAGTCCTTGTCCTGGCATTGTTATCTGTTCACTGGTGATGACATGTCTGTATCGTGAGTACCCCCCCCCCCCCCCCCCATTCATTCTATGTTGTTTATTTTGCTGCCCTGCCAGTTCTTCTGTTCTGTTAATAAATTATTTGTGTTATATATATATATATATATATATATATATATAT
>NC_056518.1:8183557-8185139 GCF_014905685.2 Nematolebias whitei | reverse complement strand
ACAAAACTATGTCCACAGGGTACCAAGTACATTCAACAAAAATACAAATTGTAAAAAAATACATTAGTAAGATCAGCGTCATGAACTAAGAATATACTACATTCACTAAACAAAGAATATACTAAGCACTAATGGTACAAAAACAATGCGCCAAAACAACAGCAGCACGAACATGAGTCTGTATGAGCAGATGAGGATTAATGAATACCACCTGTTTACAGTCTACTCTGGAGACAGCACCATCCTCTGTTAAAATAATCCAGATTGTAAGATTACTACTTTCAAAGTGATAAGATAATTAATAAATAAGTAATAAATGCAATACCACATCATTCAATGTGCAAGTTCCAATAATTATAACAATTACTGGGTGGAAAAAAAATGGGCTTCTTGCGTAAGAATAGTTTCTTTTTCAGAAATCCACGGTCTGCTGCCATGCTGGCAGTATCTAAGGACACCATGTAGCACCTAACAACATGTCAGCATAAATGATCTTTTTGAAACATAAACTACGCTATGAGAGGCCCTTGAGGGCATGTTCAGTTCTTTCCTGCATGTTAACTATCAAACCCTCTCCAGTGTATCTCTGTTTTAGTAGGTGGAACACTCCAATTAGTGGACTGTCTCTTTAAAAGCCCTTGAGGTTAAATGGGATCTTTTTGACTCTAGAGGAAAGCTTGAAGTTTTACTGTTCAACTTCAAACACAAATATTTCATGATAATATTTTTTTTTTTAAATACAGTAAAATTTATGCCTATTCTGCTCAAAGAAATTCTGAATTGAACCCACATCAAATCCTCCTTCTCAAATGTTCCTTTTAGTCACAATATAGTGTTTAAAACTTACCATGTGCTACAAGATAAATGAAATAATTTTATATTTTTTGTTCCTGTTCAGATTAATTGCTTTAGAAACATCAAGGATCAATAAATACAATTTATTGCCCTTGTCTCCTTAGCACATCAGGTTTATCTGTAGACATGTTCTCTCATGGCGTGATGCACCACCCCTGATGAAGGAGGTTGGGCAGAGAGTCTTTTAGAACAAGACACATCTGTGCAATTACATTCAGTGGCTGCTGCTGGATGAGACCATGCACTCTTCTCACATTGCAGAAACTGCAGAAGCTGCTTGTAAACAGGATCATAGTTTTTCAGACCCTTTCCATGCCTCTCAACCCCATTATTTCAGTCGCTGAAACAGCATTGTACACCCAAACAGGAAGTTTTAAAATACATTATTTCAAGAGCTTGCAGATATTCTACATTTATTCTGGCTGTCAGATTACTAAACTCTCAATAAATAACACTGAACAACTGGCAATAACATTGCACCAAGCCACATCTGTGACAACTAATGTAACTAAAATTAGCTTGTGGCAGCTAATATGTTTGTTCATTGCTGCTGCACTATGTGGCTGTGTCATGTATGATACAGTAAGTATGTATCTACCTTACCTTCACAATTCAATCTCAGTGTCACTGCCTGTGCAATAACCTGTCACACAACCTGTGTAGTATATGTTAACTGTGTGCTATACATATATATATGTATAAATATATATATATATATATATATATA
>NC_056518.1:8176311-8183457 GCF_014905685.2 Nematolebias whitei | reverse complement strand
TATATATATATATATATATATATATATATATATGTATATACATAATGTGCTTTTTAGCTTATATTACTACCTTGAAATACTTGTTCATTTAAATTCATCCTGCCGCGCTCCTTTATATTCTACCATGTTGTTGTTTACTATCTCTCTTTAGGATGTTTTAAATACTTTTTCACTTTTTGGTACTTTATTTTTGTACACTTATTGCATGCTTTAGTATTTCTTGTTTGTTTGTTTGTTCTTTGATTTATTTAGCAAGTCAAATTGGTTCTTCTCATCCTAAGCATTTCATTGTACTGTTGACCTTGTGTTAACTTCCATATGACAAATAAACACAACTTGAACTTGATCTTAAAGTTGACTTCATAGTGTAGAGGAAAACATAGAAAATATACTGTAGTCTCCAGAGAACAAGATATTCCATTAAAAGCAAAGCAAACAAAAAAATCCTGTTGATTAAGAATTGGTTTATTGTTCTTCTGGTTTGGTTTATACTAGTCATTAAACAAGTCAATGTACTGTTAAATAAAAGCAACTGAAAATCTCATTATATGTGAAAACAGATCTTTATTAGTGCTAAAATGGCCACAACAGTGTAAAAAAACTAATCAGATGTGCATTTTTATTGATTGTGAGTGCGGTCAAACACAAAGTTCAGCTTTTACCACAGCAGGAATCCACTTTTGTGCTGTTTCTTCTGTAGAAAATTGTATTTCTCTTTACAAGGACATAAGGCGGCACCATCAGTGAACTGAACACGTCTTTGATCTTTTTCTTTTGCAGTCGTAAACATTTTGGTTTCAGATACATTGTTTGAGGCAAATCTGTTCCTCTGGAGCATTTACTGGTGGCGACATCACACAGGAGGCAATTAGTACAGCCCATTTTATTTCACAATTACTGCGATTGTCTGTGTAGGATGACTCGGCTCTGGGAACAGCTGGGACGAATAAATCAAAGCTGTGAGAGCAGAGCGAGCTGGAATTGTAGATTTTCAAGGTGTAACCTGCTGTAGGTTGAGCCGTTGTTGCATTTTATCTTGAGCATTTTAATCAATATTTAGATTCTGGTTGTAATGCACTGTTCATAAAATATTTATAGATTTAAATCAACTAACAACAACAAAAACCTGCCACCCCTGCACCTACGATTAACAAACAAGTATAAAATTATAAAAAAATAAAATAAAATAAATGAAAAAATATTATTAAAAAAAAAACAAAAAAAAAACATCCAAACACACATACAGGGGAGTAGGGTAGCACAGAGGTTAGAACAGGCCGGGCTGTGATCAGAAGGTCTCTGATTCAAATCCCCGGACCAACAACAAAAATCTTGAAAGCAAAGGTGAAGCACCCACACCTGTCTCCACCTTCATTTGCCCCACACTGAGCCCTTGAGCAAGGCCCTTAACAGCCCACTGCTCAACACAGAGGGCTGTGGTAGCTCAGTGTTCAAATAGCACAGAAAAGGTTGATGTTGCTTTATTTTTACAGCTTAAGAACCCTTAATCCTTCTTGTATATGTTGTGGAGGGGGAAAATTTGTTCACTTTATGGACTTGGGTTAATCTAAGTCACTTACTGAAGGGATCCAATTTATTGGAGTCACTTGAGTTTGTCACACTTCAAACCCCCCATACCCCACTTGCTTCTAGGTGCCAAATAAATAAATGTAAAGCAATGGATTTTAAGGATCCTCGTATGCATCAATCAGAGATGGATATGTTTATTTTAATTTAACAATTCCACTCGCCAATAAATTATCAATTTACAAATTATGAAAAAAAACATAAACAAATGAAAATAAGATTTAAAATGTGAAAATCAAACATAACCACAATTTTACTTATATTAATCATATGCTATGTCTATAAACCATTTATATGGATGTAGTAATTATGTTAGCTGTTTTACCGATGAGGTTTTAACCCAAACCAGTCATCCAAATGATCTGAGTCCGCAGCAGCTTTTTGAGGGACTTAGCTCAGTCAGCACCAATCTGCCAGAGGAGATGTAGGATCTGGATAAACTGAGACCTTGGACTTTGCAGTCCTGACTCAGTGCGAGGATTCACATCATTAATCCGGAGGAGTCAGTAACTGACCAGGTGGAGTTAGAGATTTACAATTTAGTAATATTCGCCTCTTGGCCAGCGGAGCTCCATCCATCCATTATCTTTATCCTCTTCTTCCTTTTCGGGTTGCGGGGGTCACTGGTGTCCATATCCAGCAATCACTGTGTGAGAGGCGGGGGACACCCTGGACAGGTCTCCAGTCCATCACAGGGACACATAGAGACAAATGAGACAAACAACCATTCACTCTCTCATTCACACCTAGGGACAATTTAGAGTTACCAATCAGCCTAACATGCATGTTTTTTGGTCTGTGGGAGGAAACCAGAGTACCTGAAGAAAACCCATGAATGCATGGAGAGGACATACAAGCTCCACCCAGAAAGGCCCCTGCAGCTGGGATTCGGTCAGACAACCTTCTCGCTGAGAGGCGGCAGCTCTTCAACTGAGCCACCGTGCTGCCCCAGTGAAGATGACAATGCTATTAAATCCTTTATAGCAGGAGAGACAGTAAATGGAGTGAGCCAGCCACACCCCAGTCAAGGAAGTTAAACATTAGGAGCTGTATACTCTCTTATTTGATAACGTAAAATAATTTTGGTCAAGAATCCCTTCATAGAGGGACAGCTCTAAAACATGTAATTAATGAATTTGTTGTGGCTTGTTGACTTCTTTCCCACTGAGCGGACACTGTCTCAAATCTTTTTTGTAAGCCTGGCTTTAGTGGCTTTAGTGAGCTTTATGTAGGACTGGGCATAACATTAAACTGTGATGAACACAGACTGAAGATCTGTGAACACTCTTTAAAATGAACCCCCCACCCCAAACATCTGAAATAACAGTCTCAAGTCTGTTTCTCATACAGATTTTAACAGAGTGGAAGAGTTTGAAAGGTCAACACTAGGGCTTAATTTGAGCTGGATCCTGCTGGAACAAGATCCGGGAAGTTTTTTATTTTGACATGGTGTGTTCTGGCAACTGTTTGCTTAGATCTGGCAATCCGGCAGCTCAAATCTCCTTCCCTACAAGTCCAAAGTCATTGCACATTTTTTATTTTGATTATTTATTAAAATAAATATAACAAAAAACCCTGGGGGGGGGGGGGGGTTCCTCCAGGAGTATGGGGTACCAGGCCCTTTGATATGGGCTGTTAGGTCCCTGTATGACCGGTGTTAGAACTTGGTCCACATTACATCAGTTCCTCCAAATCCAGGGCCATGGTCTTGAGCTGGAAAGGGTAGAGTGCCCTCTCCAGATCAGTGAGGGTGTCCTGCCCCAAGTATAGAAGTTCAAGTATCTTGGGATCTTGTTCACAAATGAGAGAAAAATGGAGCGAGAGATCGATAGACTGATAGGTGCACCGCCTGAAGAAAAGCGGGCGCTGTACAGGTCTGTCGTGGTGAAGAGAAAGGTGAGTCAAAAGGCGAAGCTCTCAATTTACCAATCAATCTACGTTCCTACCCTCATCTATGGTCATGAGCTTTGGGTTGTGACCGAAAGAACGAGATCTCGGATACAAGTGGCCAAAATGAGTTTTCTCTGCAGGGTGTCTGGGCTCTCCCTTAGAGATAGGGTGAGAGGCTCGATCATCCAGGAGGGACTCAGAGTAGAGCTGGTGCTTCTCAACATCGAGAGGAGCCAGTTGAGGTGGCTTGGGCATCTGGATAGGATGCCTCCTGGACGCCTCCCTGGTGAGGTGTTCCAGACACGTCCCACCAGGTAGAGACCCAGAGGAAAACCCAGGACATGCTAGAGCAGTCCTTCTCAAATAGTGGGGCGCGCCCCCCTGGGGGGGGGCCAGGGCAATGCCTGTGGGGGCGCATGTGACCCTAGAAAACATGCTTTTTTGCCACAGGGTGTAGGTTTTTTTTTTTTCACCATTCTCACTTTGTCGCATGCATTCTTAATAAGTTATGAACAAATATGGTTGCCTTGTCATTTTGGGAGCCATGCATGACCCGTGTCTTTCCCTCTGCGGCTGACGCGATAAATAAACTCCAACTGTCACCTCCTCAGTCCTCTGCTGCATGTTTTTATGTCCATGCACTCTGGACGTCCCTCACAGCGCGCATGCAACTAAGAGTAATCTCAAGCGAGAGCGACACCTGCCCCCTCTTTCCTCTTTTGCGTTGACTAAATGTTTTAGTTTTATCGACGAGTTTGTCAAAGCATAATTTACAGAAATAATGCTTAATAAATGTTAGGACTTGATTCTTTGCTAATAAAATTAATTCACCTCCTCAGTTAAGCTGCTGTTTTTTGATGCTCTGGATGCTTGTCACTCACAGCATGCAGGCGACAAAGAGTAACTCAAAGCAAGAGGGTTACCTGCTCCCTTTTTCCTCTTTTGCATTGACAATTTTTTTGTTTGTTTGATTTATCGATGAATGTGCTCATTGATCCTGACTTTCTCATTTTGATTATTAAAAAAAAAAATCAGCATAAATTGTTTTATTCATTTTTTTTTTGTAGGTCAAAGTGTTTTATATAACACTCCTGAGTTAAAATGTTGCTGATCAATTTGAATTTATTATTATTTATTGATTATATTTAATTGTATTTTTCAGTATCAAATGGTGCAAAATGTTTACAGTTTAAAAAAATATATATTTTTTTTTCAGGCAAATTGATACAGACTAAAAAAGCAATGTTAATTCTTCCTTGTAAGTTGATCTGTGTTTTTTTTTTCCGTTAATGTTAATAAGGACACAATGTTAGGTAGAGGTGTACTTATAACAATTTTATAGACATACTATTTACAGTCGCCATGGAGAGTTGGGGGGGGGGGAATGTTTACTTCTTCCTGGGGGGGCATAAGAGAAAATAATTGAGAAGCACTGCACTAGAGGGACTTTGTTTCTCAGATGGCCTGGGAACACCTCTGGATTCTCCCGGAGGAGCTGGCCCAAGTGGGGAGAGGGAAGTCTGTGCCTCTCTACTTAAGCTGCTACCCCCATGACCTGACCCCAGATAAGCGGAAGAAAATGAATGGATGGATGGATATTTATTAAAATACAAGAAGAGACATTGCCCAGTCTGTGGAGTGGATGTTCCAGCTGCAGCATGCACACCAGCTCGCGGACACACTCCTGCCCAGCAGGAACATGGACAGCATGTCCCGCGGGGATGAATCGTCTTCATCCAACACCTTCAGCAGTGCACCCTCCGGACAGTGCATGTTACACACAGGAGCGTCTCCAGACACCTCGACAGAGCGCGCACAACTGCTGATGTGTCGGAACTCCTGCATACATTTCAGACATAATAAATAAAAAACTTACAATTAAAAATAAATACAAGAAAAATGTTTGATGTGTATTATTCACATTAATCACGTATCAAAACAACAGCGCTAATTTGTCAAAATAACAGCGATCAAAACGTCAAAAAACCAGTCCAATTTTCTTTCATAATTTATCCACCACTACAGCCCCCGCCCCCATTTGCATTCCGGCATCAATTGGTTTACAAATTAAGTCCTGGTCAACAGTATTTCAATATACAGATAACATCCTCCACTCGTGAAGGGAAAGGCTGCAGAAACACTTCAAATTCTAATCAGTTAGAAAAGCCTGAATGTTTTGGTAATTGGCTACAGACATAATGGCAGGCAGTCATTTAGAAAGAGAGCTTTTTTGGTTTTACTTTGTGTATTTTTCTTCCTTATCTGCTGCACATTTATAACACAGACAGATTTACAGCTGAAGTTAGGCTAAGCTAACTTTAATTTTGTGCTGCTTCAAGAACAGAACATTTTCTTTAAACCTTTCAGTGTCTGAGTGTCTCTAAAAACAATGTTGTAAATAATCCAGAGACCTCTTTCTCGGTAATCTGAATTTTAATAACTTCTCGGCTGTTCCTCTACTAAAGCGTTTTAAAGTCACTGTTTTTTGTTGGTGCATTAACAGATTTACTGTAAACAAGAATAAACAGCTGTCATGCGATGTTTATTTCGGAGCAGTTTCAGCTTTAAATCAAGAAGAAAAGCACACAAGGCAAAGTCTTAGGTTACAAAGTTTTTTTTTTTTTAAATTGATCATGTTTTTTCTCTGTATTTTTCTGGTTGTCAAAGAAAAGCAGCTGAGGATTTTTGTGACAATGTGAAGAAATAAACGTTACACAACCTCTGGTTTAATAAAATCTACATCAACACAGAGAGAATTGAAGCGGTTACATTCTGTTTTTTTTCACTCATAGAAAACAAACATAACTACATTGTTCACTGCTGAGACATGCACTATATTGTTTTTCTGGAGGGGTAAAAGTTATGCGGAGCTGAAACCAGAATAAACACCAGCAAAGACTTCTCAGCGTGCTGTATTTTCAGCATCAGTCTGAGGTCGACACATAAAACTGGGTTAGTGGTGCATTTAATGACTACTAAAAGCTTGTAACTCCTGAATTAAAACACTGGATCAGAGACAGGGATATTTACCTTGTAATTTGAAACAGAGTTCAACCCAAACGTTCACATTTTATGTTGTTCTATAAAGAAAGTACAGTCCGAAGTTTGAGGCATAATCAAATTATTAGAATAATAACCAAAGATTTTTTTTTCTAGTTATGCCTTTCATCACTGATTTATTGTGACTTAAGAGGAAAGTGGTGAAGAAGAACAACCAGAATAAATCAAAGAACATAGAGGGGAAACAACCAACAACAACCTTCTAACATACAAAAGAGGGTCTACCAGATCAATATGAGAGGTGTTTGTTCTTGAGCTGGTGTGTTTTATTATGTAAAGCTCACGCAGTAACGATTATCAGAATCTATGCATGGTGATAATTATTATTTTCCTCACCTGGAAGCTGAGATTAACTGAAGGCGGTACGTGTTGTTCATACAGACATTCCCAGTGAACTACTGTTCAGCTGCATCTCAGTGGAAACAGGGCCAACTGTGTCAGATAATGTATTTTTCATTGAGGGTACTGAATTATGTGTACATTGTGGGCCCTGATCAATACTGGTTTCCTGGACACAGTCAAGTCACTGAGGCTACATCTGACTCCAGACTATTTCCTAACATGTTTTGGGAAAAAATAGGGGAAACAGTACTGATTTGGACTATATAT
>NC_056518.1:8146931-8176211 GCF_014905685.2 Nematolebias whitei | reverse complement strand
ATATATATATATATATATGTATATATATATATATATATATGTGTGTGTGTCCCAAGTCCTTGCCTGCCTGCATGCCTGCACCACTGGATTCACCAGCCTATTGCAATTGTAGCTATGATTACATAGCTACCCATGGCAGAACCTAAGACAAAGTAAAACTAAAACTAAAACTGTTTCTATGTTGATGTGCTAAGTTTAAGATATGATGTTTAAGTCTAAACACAGCCTGGTTTACTAAGGGAAACGTTAAGGATGAATACTGTAGACACTCCAAGAATTCTTGACTGAGCAGCAAAAAAGCATTGATAACTTGGATGTCTCCCTTTATTTATTAAAGAGCACATTTTTGGAATTAAATCCTATTGCATTTTGTTATAATTAGTTAAAGTCGTTACAGTAAGTCTTGAGAATTGTATCAAATTTTAATTGAGTCAGGAAACTTTTTTTTTAACTTTGGGGTGAAAGAAATGGGAATTTCATATTAAACTTGTCCCAAGATCCAACTTTCTGCACCAGGCAACATATAGATGACCCAAAACATTATGTGCTGACTAAGCAGTCAATGTACGGAGGTAGAAAAAAACTTTTAGTCCATTGAGTCGTAGACTTACAAAAAAATAAAATTATAATTAGACTCTGATAAGCAACAAGTTTCAACACCAGGCTTTGTGATAGTCAGGGGTTATGGGTCTTGTTGAGTCTTTTTGCTTAATTTAAAAGTGTTAATGAGCATTTATAAACACAGGCTCCGCATTCTAACAAGATCAAATTATATTTTGTTAATCATTCAAATTAATGTGATTTTTCTTCTTGGTGCCTAGCTTAAATTAAATTAACTGTATCAAGGTTCAAGGTTCTTATTGTTATTTGCTTCACATGTGGTACATGAGGTGGGATGAAATCGTGTACACAGGGTCCCAGTTACACCCAAAAATAGTTATAATATAAAGTATAGAAAGAAACAGTATATAAGGATGTAAGATATACGCTAAGTGAATGCTAAACGTTAACGCTGAAAGTTCTAAGATATACGCTAAACACTAATAATGTAAAATAATCCAGTATTTTAAACAGCAGCCCGAACATGAGTTTGTAGCGAGTAGGTGAGTGGGAATACAGCAGTATAAAAGGCAAGAGATCAGCAGCATGGATAATCAGTAGCACAGATAAGTCACATATCATCTAAGTGTCATTAGTGATATTTTTTCCTAGTGATTATCCTGGTGAGCAGCACAGTGATGCAACTGGTAGAGCTGCTGCCTCTCAGCAAGCAGGTAACCCTTGTTCAAATCCTAGTCTGGGGGCCTTTCTATGTGGAGTTTGCATGTTCTTTCCGTGCTGTGTGGGTTTTCTCCAGTACTCCAGTTTCTTCCCACAGACCAAACACATGCATGTTAGGCTGATTGGTAACTCTAAATTGTCCCTATAGGTGAAAGTGAGAGAGTGAATGGTTGTTTGTCTTGTTTGTTTCTATGTGTCCTTATGATGGACTGGAGACCCGTCTAGGGTGTACCCCGTCTTTCTAACAGTGATGGCTGGATTTGGGCACCAGTGACCCCCACGACTCAAAAAGCAAGAAAAGGATAAAAGATAATGGATGGATGGATGATTTTCCTGGTTAGAGATTTATGAATCTAACAGCTTCAGTGTAGAAGCTGTTCCTCAGCCTAGTGGTTCTACACTTAATGCTCCTGAACCTTCTGCCTGAGGGGGGTGGGGCAAAAAGTGAGTGTACTGGGTGAATGTGGTCCTTCATGATGCAGGTGGCTCTCTTCCTGCTTCTGGAGGTGTAGATGTCTGTGATTGTGGGGAGGCTGACTCCAAAAGACTTCTGTGCAGCCTTCACTACTCTCTGAAAAGCTTTCCTTTCTGGCATCTACAGTACATGTAGTGCGCACATGCAGGTAACTTACTGAGAAATGTTTTAGAGCTATAACACATTTAAAACCTAAATTATGAAACAGTCATGCAAATGTGAAATGGAGTTTAACTCAAATTGGTAAGAAATAAGTCCTATTATCCCTTTTACCTAATGCTAAAAAAAAGCTTAAGTTAAGCAGCTGTGGCTGAGTGGTTAGAGCAGTCGTCTTCCAATGTAAGAGTTGGGGGTTCAATTCCATCAGCAGTCATATGTTGAAATGTCCCTGGGTAAAACACCAAACCCCTCATAGCCACTGATGTGTGTCCCATCAGTGTATGAATGTGATCTCAAGCTCTGATTAGTCTTTGCATAGATCTAGTAGAGTGCTGTATGAATGGGTAAATGAGGACACAGATTGTGTTGTAAAGCGCTTTGAGCATTTTGATAAGATAAGTATCTTGATAGATACAGTCCTTTTACCATTTAAGTTAGCAGAAAGAGGCTGAAAGGAGCAGAAAGAAGCTAAAACAAGCTGAAGAAAATGGAAATTTGCAGCCATACACTGTAAAAAGCAGTAAAATGTTATAAATAGCACAACAGGTTTGAAGGATCTGGCGAGTTGCATTAATTTTCAGTGAGGAAAAACATGGCTGACAAAAGCTAAATATTTCAAAAAGTAAAAACTGCAACAATTCCAAAATTCCTTACAAGAATGCCCTGAATGAGCTGAATGTTTTCATATATTAATTTTTGAATTACCACAAATTGTGGAACGGATTACGTGCTAACAATATACATTACTTTGTAAATGTAAATAATAAATCTTCTTCATACACCAAAGTTAGTCATGGAGTTCCTCAGGGCTCAGTGCTTGGGCCAATACTCTTTACTTTATATATGCTTCCATTAGGTAAAAATATTAAGCAGCATGGGATAAATTTTCATTGTTATGCTGATGACACACAATTATATTTGTCCATTAAACCCAATGAATCCAATCAGCTACTTAGACTACAAGCATGTATTAAAGACATAAAAACATGGATGACCCTTAATTTTCTCCTTTTGAACACAGACAAGACTGAGGTTTTGGTTTTTGGACCTGAGCACCTTAGGAATTAATTTTTCAGTCTTTCTCCCTCCTTAGATGGCATTAATCTGTCCTCCAGCTCTAATGTTAAAAATCTTGGTGTTATTTTTGATCAGGGCATGTCTTTTATCCCCCACATTAAAAACGTTACTAGAACCGCCTTCTTCCACCTGCGTAATATCACTAACATTAGAAACATCTTATCTAAAATGATGCAGAAAAACTGGTCCATGCATTTGTTACATCTAGACTGGACTATTGCAATGGTTTATTATCTGGGTGTCCAAATACGTCTTTAAAACATCTTCAGTTGATCCAAAATGCTGCTGCCAGAGTCTTAACTGGAGGATTTAGCAAAAAGGAAAGTTTTAAGCCTAGTTTTAAAACTGGATAATGTGTCAGCCTCACAGACAGAAACTGGAAGTTGGTTCCACAAGAGAGGAGCCTGATAACTGAAAGATCTACCTCCCCTTCTGTTTTTGGAAACTCTATGAACCACAAGTAAACCTGCAGCCTGAGAGCGAAGTGCTCTGTTGGGAAAATATTGAACAATAAGATCTGTAATATAAGATGGAGCTAGGTTGTTGAGAGCTTTGTAGGTTAGAAGTAAGATTTTGAATTCTATTCTGAATTTGACAGGGAGTCAATGGAGAGAAACTAAAACTAGAGAGATGTGATCTCTCCCACTTAGGGTCGGCTTGGGTTTCCTGAGCTGTCCCTTAGTTCTGCTGCTATAGGCTTAGACTGCTGGAGGACAAACTGACCACACTTTTCATTCTGCTACTGTCTTTACTTACTTTGCTCAACATTTGTAATATTTTTTTCTATCCTAACGTGTTTGGTTTATAAACTGCTTAAAACTCGATTATTTACTGCAGTATTAGTATTTATTAGTAATATGGTACTCTGTTGTAAAGTGGTTCCATGTTATTCAGTAATATTTGGTTTATTTTTAGTGATAAAGAGATTCAACTCTTTAAAAACTATATTTTGTGACAATAAACAAAGTGGGTCCAAGTCAACTACATGACAAAGCATGAAACCTGATGTAGTGTGATCGATTTGCAGCTTATTGTTTTGAAGATCAAGTCGGGGGGGGGGGGGTTGAGCCAAGAGCCACTTGATTATAGAAAGCAGAGTTGCAGATGTCTAAAAAAAATAAATAGCTACAATTTCCTGCAGGTCAGTTGTGTTTCCTCGTGACAAAAATGTTTCACTAAAACAGAAAGAGAGTGGCCATGGATGTGTTTATTTTTTATCTGTTTTCTTTTGCAAGCTCACTATTAAACTGTGGATTTATTGTGACGCCAAAGACATAAAGATCGAACCAACGATTCAAAGCAGCAGCAGCCTGTTCTGAACGCTCGCCTCTCGTGCATTCTTTGTTGTCATGCTGTCATTAAGGCATGCATGCACGAGGCCAGGAAACAACGTGAGGCGGCCCCACAACCTATAAAAATCATAGATTAATGGAAATGTGTCAAGCTATGGCTTACCTTTAAAGTTTATTTATCTTCATGTTTATTTGTTTAGGCTGATTATTTTGTTCCCAACTAGTTTATAACTCTGCCACGGCCCAAAAAGAGGAAGAAGACTTCAGACTGAAGGAAGTTTCAAGTAGAAAGCTTTCATAAAAGGCTCAGAGCAGAGGGGAAATGAACTCTTGGAGATGAAAAGCCTCGAGTGCTATTATTGCTCTCTTCCAGCTTACATTACAGAGACCAGGACATTTTTAAAAGGGATAGTCTGGGCACATCATTATGTAATTCAATTTTTGGTCTGCAACTAAGAATAAAGATGGCTGCAATGTACGTTTCATCCCGACTACGTTTTAAAACAGAGTTTAATAGGAAAATAATCTGGTTTATGAACAATCAGCTTGATTTTCTTTAATATCAGGGGCCAAAGGTGCACAGAAAAATACACTTGCTGTTCCAGTTTGTCTCTTAAACTTTACATCATGTATTCTGCTTGTATTGGCTTTAAGCACTTACTAGTGTGTGATCTAATTGTCTAGTGAAGTGTTCGTGCCGGCTCTCCTTTGTCTTGCTTAGGGGGTCTGAAGCTGCAAATAAATACATATGGTTTTGTTTGTTTCAGCTGTCAAACACGGCCTCCTTCCTCAGCCTTTCTTTCTTGTCAGCTCTCTTTAACGCTGCTGTCCATCTCTTTCAGCTGTCAGGTAGAATGACTCACAGCCACATCTTCTCTGACCAGAAAAAAAGAAAAGTAACAGGATGCACTGACGGCCTCCCGGGAAACAAGTTATACTTCGAAAAATATAGAAAGAAATTATTGTTGCTACTCTGTTACTAGTGTAGCCAGAAATGTAGGGAACAGAGTTTTATTGCACATAAAACATGTTTTTTTTCTACATATGGCAATTGTTGTTTATGTGCTGCAACAAAAATAAGCTAAAGGCCAGACTGTGAAAGACAAAGCCTTTAGGGGTTTCTTTGCCCTTTGTGGCAAATCTGTCAGCTGAAACAAGTCTGAGACTGGCAAAACGCCTAGAAAGGAACTAAACCTTGTCTAACACATCCAGGTTCACCTGAGGTTCATCACACGCTGACTTGTTATTGTGCCTTAACATCTCCCACGTACATGCCCGATCAGTCAGCTCCCACACGAGGTGTTCACAGAACAATTCAACTTCAAAAAGAAAATGAGTCTGTGCCCCCCCCCAAAAAAAAAAATTATTAAAAAAAATAATAATTCAGGGGTAATGCAAAGGAGGTGTGAAACACATTAAAGTGTATCAGCCAATATTTCAGGAGTGAAGATTCACCTTTGTCCTGCTTTTATGAGAATCAGTGAAGAGTTGTCCAGTCTGAAGAAAAAGAACTCATTTTCTTCTTTATGTTCTCCAGACTTCTGTTCCTTCGCAGCATACGTCTATAATACTTCAGAGTTCCACATGGATACAGAGCGAAGCAAACATAAAAAGTGTCTTCATCCCCTGAGGATTAGGGCTAATTGAAAGGATAAAGTAGAACTCGCCTCATTGCGCTCAGCTTAGTATTGAAAAGCTTCACAGTGATTGTCACCTATCAGCCCACACTCTGCAGCGCGGCAGGTTGTCACCAGCTTCAGCCTAATGAATCAGTTTCATCGCAAGCCACCGGGGCATTACGGGCAAATACAAACAACAAACGCATATTGTTCATCAAGAAAGAGCTCCTGTGATATAGAGCAGCACAATTTCTACAGGGAGCAGCGTGATGAATACAGCCATACAACAGCCAATTATGTAACTAGTCTGCATTGATATTCTGTGGACTGATGCTCATGATGCATGCTCTCAGGACGATGTTGTTTTGGAGCAAACAAAGTGAACCTCTTAGCTACTTTGGGAAATTAAAATGTAAAAGGAGATACATCACTAAATAGATCTGAAGTGTTCTGCTCAAATACGCCACAACAGTAATGAGCAGGAGTTTTATTTGTTCATTTATGTATTTGAAGTGCGGTACACATTATCATCTACAAGATGGATCTCTGTAAACTGCTTTTCTGAGTTGAAAATGTTTTAAAAACTTACCATCTTTATAAAGCTGTTTGCGAGCTTCAACCAGCTTTTGAAGACAAAGTGATCACAAAGTTTTAGTGAATTGTAGGCAGAAAATATTACACTTAATATAAGTGTGACAAAACAAACAAAAAAAAAATCCCCTGTGAAGTCAGTGCATAAAACATCGGGCACATTTGCCTGACTTTTCTTTGAGCTTGCTGTAAAGTGGCAGACACTGTTCTTGCTTCAGTTAATTAGCCATCTCTGCACTCAGACGGCTGCAATCTTCAAAGGCAAGGTAGAAAAAGATAAAGTGAGGAAACCAACAAGGATTTAGATCTCTAACCACCTCTGCAGCCAGCTAAGAAGCATGTTAGCTTTGACCCCATTCGGTCTTTAAACACAATAGCGATGTGCAAAACACACATCACTTTATAAAGTTGGGTGAATTGTACAAAGCACTGCATGCAAATCACTCCTCAGCACAGGTATGGCTACCATTTCTACCTTCTGCATGAAGCAGCACATCAAGATGGACACATGAACGTATAAGATTAAAGGAGGATTTCAGAAGAGAGCAATGAAAGAGATGAAAAGAGAGGACAAAGCAGAGTTTTAGAGAAGTAATGAACTGCTTTGCAAAGCTCAGGGAGCAGGTCGGTGATAGAAGGTAAGATGAGCTTTTGTTTCTGCCTGGGCACTTTCAGACGTGCTTTCATCAATACTGAGCCAAGCTGGAAAGAGAACAGCTGAATAAATCTGCAGTCTCAGATTCTGAACTGTGCTGTTGCTTTTGCAGGTTTGTGCCCCACACTTACAGGTTATAAACTATGTCAATGCTTCAAATCATCTCAAGCACTCTGTTAGACATATTAGCTCCATTAATGTTGTATGTAACAGGTCTCTCTTGTAAATGAGTCTTCGAGGCTCAATAGGAACTAACTGTATAAATAAAGGTCTAATAATAAAAATTATAATGAATTTTGTCGTGCGTGGCTGGCAGCCTGATTAGAGCAATTTGCTGTTGCTGATTATTTTTAAGTTCCTTGTTTTCACTTGCTATGGAAAGCACCTTGTTATTATGATCTGTATTGTCAGATAGAACCTCCTGTCACTCGTTGTCTCGCTGGAGGGCAGAATGCTGTATGTGATTGAATGGCAGCTGGACAAGAGGCAGCAGGATGAAAGCCACATACTAAATTTAAAAGGATGATATTGTGTGGTGTATTATGATGAGCATGCAGCCTAATCGTGACCGTGTGACCTAAACCTGACCGTGTGCCTGCTTTGACCATTGTGCGGGCCTGAGGCCTCAGTGTTTAAAGGAAGGCTAGTGAGGCAAAAAAGGCGTATTTGAACCACAGCAACATTTTCATAATGGTTATATCTGTTGCAGGATTTTTCTCAACATTTTTCATTTCAACATTAATAATTGTGGTAGAGCTTAGTTTGTAGTCTACAAAACTATAGACTTTGTTAACACAGACTCAGAAAAGAAACATACCAACATATAAAGTAAAATAAAAGTGAGCCAATGATGCGAGCCATGCTATCATTTCAAAACATCTATACCTTTAAAGAAAACTGAGTATTTAAATATGCTCATTGCATAAATATAAAAAAGTTTACTCTGAACTAAATCAAATGGAGCAGTTTGATAAAGTTTACTTCAGTAGTTTTCCAGATTTATTGTTATACAATTCTTAAACACAGGCACACATCCAGTGTAAACAAAGTACAAAACCACTTGAGTCATTGACTTACATTACGATGGCCATATTCTGTGTAGGTAAACAGAATCTGACAAGCATAGATACAAGAAGACATTTAGGTGGAAATAAAAGAAGGAATCTGCACATACATTAGTCCCTCGTTTATCACCGGGGATCCATACCAGTAAGCCCGGCGATAAGTGAAAAACCGCAAAGTAGGGATATTAGTATAAGTAGTAAGTAGGAATGGGAGGATCCAGTATCAGTATCTGCCTCCGATACCAGCATAATTTATGTATCGGATTTTTCCAATCCAACCTGCAAAGATTTCCAATCCATGATGCATGTTGGCTTCAAACTATGGAATGGATTTCTTGAATGGAGGTGTGTCTCATGAACCCAGAGTATTCAGACCCACCTCACATTCAGGAAATCCACTTCATAGTTTGCAGCCAGCTATAACATGAGCACCACTGTGGCTAACGGCTAACCAACTTTTCATCTAAACGTCCACTGTGTGGAAGTATTTTACACTAAACATCGCAAGACAGCTACGTGCAATGTCTGCAGAGCCATAGCAACACATTAAACCGCAGTAAAGTTAGTTTTACGTTGGACATTCGAGCTCCGTGGACTCAGCGACTACTCTTGCTGAAACCAAACCAGGCAGCCCGACCCCGGCCAGCTGCGCCCAATCTGTCCCGCTCAGTCTGCCCGTCTCGGAGGAGGGACAGACTGAGCGTGGCTGACCGAAGTCAGACTGCCTGCTTTATACTGAACAAGAAGAAGACATCGCTGAAACCACAGAGCTCAAATGTTTACCGAGAAGTTGCTAAACTTCATAGTAATTAATGAACAACCACTATCAGTTGTAGAAAACAAAGGATTTCACAGCTTGATACTTGCAGCCAAGATATAGTTTACTCTCCAGGAGATATTTATCATTACAACAGTAGACAATCATAAAAAAAACATCCATCCATCCATCCATTATCTTTACCCGCTTATTCCATTTTGGGTCACGGGGGTCGCTGGTGCCCATGTCCAGCAATCACTGTGCGAGGGGCGGGGTACATCCTGGACGGGTCGCAAGTCCATCACAGGGACACATAGAGACAAACGAGACAAACAACCATTCACTCTCTCACTCACACCTAGGGACAATTTAGAGTTACCAATCAGTCTAACATGCATGTTTTTGGTATGTGGGAGGAAACCGGAGTACCCGGAGAAAACCCACGCATGCACGGAGAGAACATGCAAACTCCACCCAGAAAGGCCCCTGGACCGGGGTTTGAACCAGGGACCTGCTCGCTGAGAGGCAGCCGCTCTACCAGTTGTGCCACCGTGCTGCCCCCATATAAAATCAATAATGATAATATCGGAACAGGATCGGTATCGCTAGATATCAGAGTCTTAACTGGAGTTAGTAGGAGAGATCATATCTCTCCAGTTTTTGTTTCTCTCCATTCATTGGCTCCCTGTCCAATCCAGAGTAGAATTCAAAATTTTGCTTCTAACCTACAAAGCTCTCAACAACCTAGCTCCTGATGCATGCTCAATAATCCAGGCAGAAAAATCTAAAAAAGTTAAATCTGGTCCTCTGGACATTCAGAAAAAACAAAACAAAACAAAAAAATGTTATTTAAAAATAACTTGGAGACAGTAATACATGCGTTCATTACATCCAGGCTTGATTACTGCAACTCGCTCCTGTTTGGTATCAGTCAAACCTCCATTGCACGACTACAACTGGTCCAGAATGCAGCAGCCCGATTTTTAACCAGTACAGGCAAAAGAGAGCACATTACACCAGTTTTGGCCTCACTGCACTGGTTACCGGTTCACTTTCGTATCCAGTTCAAAATCCTTTTGTATGTTTTCAAATCACTGAACAGTTCTGCACCCTCCTATCTCGCTGATCTGCTGCAGCCATATGTCCCTCCACATTCTCTGAGGACAGCGGACCAGTTGCTTCTTTCAGTTCCAGGAACCCGTCTTAAGCACAGAGGTGACAGGGCCTTCCTGTCGCAGACTCAAGAGTATGGAATGATTTACCTCTACCTGTCAGGCAGGCCCCCTCCCTCACAGTTTTTGAATCCTGCTTAAAAACCTACTACTGTTCCCTGGCTTTCAACACTGTATGATTTGTGATGAACCTGTATGCATCACACTGTGTTAGACATTATGTTATTATCTGCTATTTTTTTGGTTTTCTATATTTTGATTTTATGTTATGTGTTGCTGTGTGCTTTGCCTGTTTGTTTCTGTTTGTACAGAACTTTGGTTGGCTCTGTCGCTGTTTAAAGTGCTCTATAAATAAAATGGTATGGTATAGTAAATAATTTAAAATTATTTTAAATAAAAATTCCATGCCGATCATGCGACTCATCCATCAATCAGCCAATTGTGTGTCATGTCCATCTTATTTAGAAAAACCACGATAGAATGAGTCTGCGATAAATGAACCAGATGCAGAGAGGGACTACAGTAAATGCAAAAGGAAAGAGGGAGAACAAATAAGACATTTTTAAAGCATATATTTTGGGGACTCTGTATCACTGCGTCATAAAGACAACTTGGCATTTGAACAAACTTGGCTTTCTTGAAACTTCTGCACGACTGCTACGTTGACCATTTCAACATTTATTCAACTTTAACATAACGCCAGTTTTTTTTTAACTCAAGTCTTAGTTTATCTCTTGTCTGTGATACTGAATATGATGTTAGAAGAGACTCTTATAGAATCATCTATAACTTGTACTGTTTGAGTGTTGCATACCCTGACATGATTTGATGTGCATGCTTTATTAAACAAATCTAAATGGAAATATCAACTACTAGATCAGAATTCACAGACTTCTCAGTCACAAACTGCTCTTCATGGACGTCACCATTGTTGACCAATTTTTTCTCACTTCTGCTTTGGATAAACACAATAGTTATCTCTGACAGGTAAGTTAACCGTGAGCATCTGCCTTATCAAAAACAGTTGTTTGATCATTATATGTAGCAAAACAATCACTAATATTGACAATAAATCCATCCATCCATTATCTTTACCCGCTTCTTCCATTTTGGGTCACGGGGGTCGTCAGTGCCCATGTCCAGCAATCACTGTGCGGGGGTCGAGGTACACCCTGAATGGGTCGCAAGTCCATCACAGGGACACATAGAGACAAACAACCATGCACTCTTTCACTCACCTAGGGACAATTTAGAGTTACCAATCAGTCTAACATGCATGTTTTTGGTCTGTGGGAGGAAACTGGAGTACCCGGAGAAAACCCTTGCAGCACGGAGAGAACATGCAAACTCCACCCAGAAAGGCCCCAGGCTGGGATTTGGACCGGCAGCCTTCATGCTGAGAGGTAACAGCTCTACCAACTGAGCCACTGTGCCGCCCTCTGTGATAGTCCTTTACATCCAAATATTCTTTACACCCAAGTTAATGAGGAAGGGGTGAAACAATGAAATGCATTCTACAAGCAGTGACAGGCAGAAAAGAGTCATAGGACTCAAGTTCTTTTATAAAATGATAATTTAACAACAGCTTGAAAACAACAGCTGCATTATTAGTTTATTAACCTGTCCAATATGTTCATTTTCTTATATAAAATCGGTATAGCCACAGCAAGGCAAAAAAAAACATTATGAGGCTCAAATTTTATTAAGCATGCAAAACAAAATTGTTCGCAACTAATAATTGTAGGGAGATTAAATCAATATTTAGCTGGTATTTAAACAAAGATAGGGTGGCACTATGATTGCTTTTTAAATTCTGAATGTAGCAAAAACACTTGTAGGTGCCGGTGCAGGGTCAGAGTAGTGTTTTTGTTGCATTCAGATTTTAAAAAGCAATCACAGAGCCACTGTACAACGCCATATCTTTGTTTAAATACAGATAATATTGATTTAATCTCCCTCTGGTGTTATTTACATTTCTACACATATTTTAGGCATTTACAAATCTGCGTGGTGTCATTTAATCTCAATTACTGAGGCTAATCTTGTAGAGCTTTTCTGTTTGCTTTAGATGTTTTTTGTAGCAAAAGAAAACAATTAAACAGCTAAATGCTTTACCTCTAAATGTTATTTCTGAAAGAAATATCTGATTAATTGTACCTATACTTTTTCCTATTAGTCATACTTAGTTCATCATGCAAGAAAGAGACAACATAATAACTTCAACCATCCTCTCTTCTGTGACATGTTATTATTCCACCTCACTTTCAGTCCGGTTCATAGTAAACAAGGACGTATTCTCAGATTGGCCCACGCTCCAATGCATTTCCATTTAGAGGGCCTTGATTTAAAAAGATCTGAGCATCTGGTCCTGCAGAATAGCCCTTAGCTGAGAAAATAATACTATGAACCTCTTTAATGGCTGCGCAGAAAACGGATAAGTAGATGGAACCAAACAAAGCTTTAAGCAGCCGAATAAGAGACGTGAGTGCAGGAAGAAAAGGCTCTGATGCAAAACCCCCCCACCCCAAAACACAACATGCTGCAAGTGCTCCTTTTGAAGTAGAAACTTCAGCACGTGCAAGAAGGTCAAATGTCTAAATAACATGGACCAAATATAGTTGGTGGAAATGTGGCATTCAAGTGCCTGTTGGTGTAATTTAAGCAAATATTTGTTATAATTCAGACACAAAAACGCTCTTTTCAGAGCACAAAACCTGATAAAGTTTGGGAGGAGGATGAGAGCCAAGTCAATATTATTAATGACAAAAATTCAGATAAAAAAAAATAGATTGTGGATGCATTGTGTCATTCTAAAAATTATTAACTTGTTGACCAGCCACACCCATGAAATGAATTAAAGTTGAAAGAAAAGCGTCTGTCTCACCTGCGCTGCCATGAAAGACAGATCCATTCTGCTGCTCCGTTCAAGCCAAGGTGCTCAGAGAAAGACGTGAACGTGCTTGTTTAGCTTCTCCTTTCCTTTCTTTTATTCCTCCTCAGAGCATTTGTTTGCTCTTCTCCTCGCTCAGCGGCCACAGTCTGCACGAGCTGGCGGACTTCACCGGCGGAACATGTCGTCGAACGGAAAGAAAGAAGCAGAGGATGAGGAGGTGAGGACAGAGGGAGGAGAGGGAGGAGAGGGACACGGAGCAGACGAAGTGATGGAGAGATGTGGCAGTGGGAGGAGGAGGAGGAGGAGGTTGTCACATAATAACAGAGGAGGTGCGAGTCACAGTCTTCCTCTCTGCTCTGTTTTTCTTTAAATATTTCATTTTTTCTGTTTGTATTATGTAATGTGCACAGACGTACTGTATGTCGTTAAGGAGTAAAAGAGATTATATTTATCACCCGCCTCTGAAGGGGAATGTTTTACGAATGGTGAATGTAGACGGATTTAAATGAAACTCTCAGAAATTAATCATGGACATATACAACTGATTTACTTTTCTTGTCAGTCAAACTCAGGATGACGGCCACAGCCAGCTGACAGTAAACACAATGATGTGTGTTTTCCTGGACTCACCTTTGTAGTCTTGTTCATTCCAGTCTGTGTTCCCTTGTGTCTGTCCTCAGTTCTTCCTCTCAGGTGCTTTTTGTTCTGTCTCCAGCCTTTAAGAAGCCTTTCTCTCTGTCACTTGTGGGATCATTAGATTTGAACATAATGGTTGTGAGCTAACCGTTGTTTCAGTTGTTACCCGTGTTTGGACCATACCCTCCATTCTGTGATTCAGAAAGATCTTTAGAATAAAGACGCTTTAAGTTTTACTTTGGATCCATAACCTGAGTCCTCACCTCACCTGAGACACCACGATGTGGTAAAAAGGCTCGAACCCAAGCAGTTTGACAGATCTGGAGCTAAATGTACTGTACTTCATGTGTTAGATGACTGATAAGATCTGTTTTAAAAGTTTTGCTAAGAACTCTTGAAGTCAACGGTGTCTGTCAGCAAAATATTTCACAAAACACAAGATGAATTTTATGGAAACTGTCAGGGTTTGTAGAGGTTGGACCCAGGAATGCAGACAAACACAATGAGCTCAAAGGATAAACTCAAAACTTTAATTTACAAAACGTCATAAGCTGTTCTGGCAGAAACAAGATACAAATGGATAAAACCCAAGGAGACGTGGCAGAGAACTGAACAGGCATGATGCTCACACAATGCCCGACTGAAGAGAAGAGAAAACTAAGGACAAAAAAGACTGACTAATGAGGTAAGTGGCTGCAGCTGAGACTAATAGGAATGGAGAACAGGTGTAGGTGGATGAAGCAGCACAACAGAGAAGAAACTTACACTGGTACTGACGATAGGTGGACACTCAGGAAGGGAATGGAACAATTTGAACACAAAGAAAATAGACAAATTAAATACCATGAGAAAAAATAACGCAAAGCAGAAAACGAAACATTGAAACACACAGATCAAGACAGAAACAACAAAGTCCATGCTTAATAATCCAGGTATACAATCCAACATTTTTCAGTCAGGTCATCTGGACAGTTTCTTTTTTGGTGCTGAAACGTTTCGCCTTTGATCCGCAAGGCTTCATCACTCAAGGAAACACACAACAAAACTGATTCTTCCCCCAACAGCTTACTCCAAAGTGGAACAAACCAGTTCAGCTTGTGATAAGATGGTCTCTTTGGTACGCCCCCTCCTCCATTACCGGCCCTCTTCCTTGTTGACAGTCTTGCCAAACTGGTTGAAAACAACCGATCGAAGGCGAAACGTTTCAGCACAAAAAAATAAACTGTCCAGATGACCTGACTGAAAAATGTTGGATCAAGACAGAAAGTCTCAGCAAGTTCGGTAACACTTTACAATAAGGTACACAAAATTTGATTAACCACTAGGGAACGCCTCAGGAACGAATCAGGAGCTAATGGGTAGTTAACCAGTACTTTCTGGGGAACACACAGCCAAGCCTTATTAGGGGAGTACTGGTTTGTTACCACAGAAACAGAGGAGAGATTCTCCATTTGGGTTCTGAATAAACACTGCACCAGTGATGTCACAGCTTGTAATTGTCAAAAACCTGTTTCCTAGTGTCCTGATGCATGCTCAATATTCCAGGTAGAAAAATCTAAAAAAGTTAAATCTGGTCCTCTGCACATTCAAAAAAACAAAACAAAGCAAAACAACAACAAAAAATGTAAAAATGTTTCGTCTTTCATCCAAGAGACTTCCTCAGTCTGAGGTGCTGTTTTCAGCTCAGTCTCTTAAATAGCACCTTCTCAGAGTGGATCAACCAGTTTTGCTGCTGACAACCAAAACCAGCTGCTCACATGCTCAAGAAGGACCATCAGCCTAACAATGGATCATTAGCACACTGATGGCTGTTTACTGTTCACAGAGGGCTGAGTGATACTAGCAATCACAGCAGTGTAAGAGGGGGACAGTTGAACCCGGAGGCCTCCACCCCTGTTTAATGATGGACAATTTCTTTTCACAAAGATGGCCTCCTTTACTCCTCTCTCAAACCATCGTTCCTCTCTATCCAGGATGTGAACATCTTCATCCCTGAAAGAGTGACCTCTGGCCTGGAGATGAGTGTAGACTGCAGAGTCCTGGCCTGATGATGTTGATCTTCTGTGCTGGGCCATCCTTTTGGCCAGTGGCTGTTTAGTTTCCCCAATGTAAGACTGATCACAGCCCTCCTGACACTGAACAGCATACACAACATTACTCTGTTTGTGCCGGGGGACTGGATCTTTGGGATGAACCAGTCTTTGCCGTAATGTATTTTGGGGTTTAAAAGCCACTGGGACGTTGTGTTTAGAAAATAAACGTCTCAGTCTTCTTACATCTTACATTGGGGAAACTAAACAGCCATTGACCAAAAGGATGGACCAGCACAGAAGATCAACAACATCAGGCCAGGATTCTGCAGTCTACACTCATCTCCAGGCCAGAGGTCACTCTTTCAGGGATGAAGATGCTCACATCTTGGATAGAGAGGAACGATGGTTTGAGAGAGGAGTAAAGGAGGCCATCTTTGTGAAAAAAAATCGTCCATCATTAAACAGGGGTGGAGGCCCCCGTGTTCAACTGTCCCCCTCTTACAATGCTGTTATTGTTAGTATCACTCAACCCCCTGTGAATAGTAAACAACCATCAGTGTGCTAATGATCCATCGTTAGGCTGATGGTCTTCTTTGATCATGTGATCAGCTGGTTTTGGTTGTCAGCAACAAACTGGTTAATCCACTATGAGAAGATGCTATTTATAAGACTGAGCTGAATACAGCACCTCAGACTGAGGAAGTCTTTTGGATGAAAGACGAAACGTTTCTACAATTTTTTGTTGTTTTGCTTTGTTTTGTTTTTGAATGTACAGAGGACCAGATTTAACTTTTTTACTGTTTCCTAGTGATTACTGGTTTTATTGGATTTTCCCTTTTGTAAACATATTGATGAAAGACATTATTTGTTTTATAATCTGGCACTGGTGTCATCTTAACTATGTCTGACCATCACTTACGGAGTACCAAATAATTGCCTGGCTATTATTTTGTTCACCGATGTAGTTAAGTCAGAGTCAGAGAGATTTATTTGTCATACACACCACATGTGGTACATGAAGTGGGACGAAACTATATACAAAGGGTGAAGCATCATACCAAGTAATTACTGAGGAACCAATCATTACTTATTCATTGCCTGACCATTACCTACTGTTATTTTTCCTGTGGTAACAAACCAGTAGTCCCCTAATAAGGCTTGGCTGTGTGTTTCCCAGTAAGTACGTGTTACCCATTAGCTCTTGATTCGTTCCCCTTGAGTTTCCGTGGTAACTACCCATTAGTTTTTGGTTAGCTCCTCTTCATTTACAAGGTAACTAACCAGTAGTTCCCTAATAAAGCTTGGCTGTGTGTTCCCTAGTAAGTACTGGTTAACTACCCATTAGCTCCTGATTTGTTCCTGATTAATTCCTGAGGCGTCCCCTAGTAGTTACTCAAATTGTGTGCACCTTATTGTAAAGTGTTACTGTAAATTCTTACTGGATATGCATCTAAAACCAATTACTTTTTAGAATCAACCCAATTCAAGAGGGCCACCCCAGCCACCTGACTGTAGAAAACATAAAAACGCTGTATCTTCATTTTGGAGATATTGACTAAAAATATGTGATGTGATAGTAGCTGACAGTTGTTATTAACACATACTGCAAGACGAACACATCTGGTAAATCTTGTAAAATGTCACAAGACATTCATTCAGTTTAAAACGGTGCTATTAAACATGGCAGGCAATATGCATTCCTTTATATATTTATTTTTTCTTTTAGAAAAAAATGAAAGCATGTAAAAGAAGATGGAAAACATATATCAGGTTTTTTTATGTTTTTACTTCTGTGGAAGCAAATCCTACACCTAAAGATGAGAAAAGCTAGTTTTTCCTGAGCAAAGTCTTCAGTCCACAGTGACTGAGTGCAACAAGAGGCTTCATGACCCAAAAAGTATTTTTAAATTCTGGCCATAGAATAATAATGTAGGAGCTCGTCTATAAAATAACACATTTGAAAACAAAGTGACTAAATGTACGTCTGTATTATATACCATTAGGTTTTGAACACAGAGAGACTTCAGCTCCCCTCATCAATGCCAAGGCTGAAACAACTGCAAATCAAACCCACCATTTTGGCATGACATTTATATTGGTCACATGGGTCCCATGTGAATGTCACACTGTTTTACTCTCATATATAGCATAGTGCCCTGCTAAAGCAGGCTTACCTTGTAACATTTTTATTTTTGTATTGCTTAAATTAATAATTCTGAAGAATTTTAAGCCAAAAAAGTACACAAAATGTCCAAGTTCAGTTAAGTGAAATTAGAAAAAAAGAAAAATTTTATACACGTTGCTATGAAAGCCCTAAATTGGGATTTGATGTTGCCACTTTTAGAAGATAATTAGCAGTAATTCCTCCACCTGTGTGCAATCAAAGAGTCACATGACCTGAAGTGATTTCTGCAGCTGTTAAAGCTGCCAGGCTATAGGAGCACATCCATCAAAAAGCTTTTCAGAATAGTTAGCTGCAAAGTTTTGTAGAAGTATCCATCAGTGTTGGATTGTACAAACTGGATTCCAAAAAAGTTGAGACACTAAACTAATTGTGAATAAAAACTGAATGCAATGATGTGGAAATAGCAAATGTCAATATTTTATTAGTAATATAACATAGATGACAGATCAAAAGTTTAATCTGAGTAAATGTAACATTTTAAAGGAAAAATATGTTTATTCAAAATTTCACAGTGTCAACAAATCCCAAAAAAGTTGGGACAAGTAGTAATAAGTGGCTGGCAAAAGGAAATTGAGCATATAATGAACAGCTGGAAGACCAATTAACACTAATTAGGTCAACTGACAACATGATTGTGTATAAAAAGAGCTTCTCAGAGTGTCAGTGTCTCTCATAAGCCAAGATGGTAAGCGGATCACCAATTCCACCATTGTTGCGCAGAAAGATAGTGCAGCAATACCAGAATGGTGTTACCCAGCTTAAAATAGCAAAGACTTTTAAGTTATCATCATCAACCGTGCATAACATAATCAAAAGATTCAGAGAATCTGGAACAATCGCTGTGCGTAAGGGTCAAAGCTGTAAAACTCTACTGAATGCTCGTGATCTCCGGGCCCTTAAACGTCACTGCACCTCAAACAGGAATGCCACTGTCAAGGAAATAACAGCATGGGCTCAGGAATACTTCTAGAAAGCATTGTCAGTGAACACAATCCACCATGCCATCCGCCGTTGCCAGCTGAAACTCTACAGTGCAAAGAGGAAGCCATTTCTAAGCAAGCTCCACAAGCTCAGACGTTTGCACTGGGCCAGGGGTCATTTAAAATGGAGTGTGGAAAAATGGAAGACTGTTCTGTGGTCAGATGAGTCACGATTTAAAGTTCTTTATGGAACACTGGTACGCCATGTCATCTGGACCAGAGAGGACAAGGATAGCCCAAGTTGTTATCAACGCTCCGTTCAGAAGCCCGCATCACTGATGGTATGGGGTTGCATGAGCGCTTGTGGCATGGGCAGCTTGCACGTCTGGAAAGGCACCATTAATGCAGAGAACTATGTTCAGGTTCTAGAACAACATGTGCTCCCATCTAGACGTCGTCTCTTTCAGGGAAGACCCTGCATTTTTCAACACGATAATGCCAGACCACATTCTGCAGAAATCACAACATCATGGCTACATAGGAGAAAGATCCAGGTACTGAAATGGCCAGCCTGCAGTCCAGATCTTTCACCTATAGAGAACATTTGGAGCATCATAAAGAGGAAGGTGCGACAAAGAAGGCCCAAGACGATTGAACAGTTAGAGGCCTGTATTAGACATGAATGGGAGAGCATTTCTATTTCTAAACTTGAGAAACTGGTCTCCTCTGTCCCCAGACGTCTGTTGAGTGTTGTAAGAAGAAGGGGGGATGCCACACAGTGGTAAAAATGGACTTGTCCCAACTTTTTGGGGATTTGTTGATGCCATGAAATTTGGAAACAACAGATTTTTCCCTTAAAATGATACATTCTCTCAGTTTAAACTTTTGATCTGTGATTTGTGTTCTATTCTGAATAAAATATTAGATGTTGGCACCTCCACATCATTGCATTCAGTTTTTATTCACAATTTGTTTAGTGTCCCAACTTTTTGGGAATCCGGTTTGTACAAAATATCCAAACTTTGAGTCAGCCTATCAGCACCATCTGGTCCTTAAAAGAATGTGTTGCCATAACAAACCTGCCAAGAGAAGACAAACCACCAAAATTCAGACAGGGACATGAAGGATTTATTCAGAGGGAGACCTGAGAAAATGAAAGAAGCTGCAAAGTTCCCATTAAAAGTTAATTAGTTGTTTTTTTTGTTTTTTTTTTATAATAAAACACAGTTAGGTCATTTACTTTCACGTCAAAGCTGGACTTTATGAAAAACAGTCATATTTCCTTTCCTTTTGTGTAAACTCACTGCCTGGTTTCCTCATCTCTGTCAGGTCCAGTAAAACTGTTTGCTCTTCATTTTCCTGCCTTTTGCTTACAAATCTGTTTTTACGCTTTTACTGTTGTCCTCAGTCAGTTTCTTGCTTGAAGAAAAAAGTTTCAAATGTTTTTGAACGTCTGGTTTGATGATGCCAAAACATAAGCAAATTTATCAAATAACACAAAAGAACATGCTTTAGTGCAACCCGATCTAAAATTAGTCTTCTCCAGAGTGAAACCATATTTTCCAGAGTATAAGTCGCACCTTTTTGCTTAAATTTGCAAGTCCTATTACTCATACTCCAAAGCGACTAATATATGTTTTTTCCCATATTTATAACCCAATTTTTGACTTTGAAATGTTCATTCAGACATGAACCAGTAAACATTACCAGTTGCAGCCGCTAGAGGGCCCTCTAGGCTTTTACCCCGCTCCCCCCCCCCACACACACACACACACACAAACAAATGTTCACAGAGACAACTGAGAAAAAAACACAAGTAAAATGCCCCCAAACAGAAAATCCTATTCTGCAGATTACAAACTACAGGTAATAAAAATGTGCAGCCCAAAATGAGAATCAAGCAGAAAGAAAGTTTGTAAACGGGTCGGGTCCGTGCAGTCTGCCCAGGGGATTCAACCCGGCGGAAGGGACGTCGGAAAATCCTCCATCACGGGGAACACTCACTCCCCCCCAAGTCTGGCTGTCTCCTGCCGGGCGCATTTCCTCCGCAGCAATGCACCATCCATCCATCCATCCATCCATCCGTTGTCACTCTAGCTGCAAGCTCACAGCCTTCCTTCACCACCCGAGCCGAGAGGAAGGGGGCAGCGGAGCACGTTTTTCGCAGCCCCCGGAAGCAGCGAGGTGCGGGCGGACAAAGGCTCCAGAGCACGTGGTTGGACCCTTCGTCCCTGCATCGGCGGCAGAGTGGGGAGGAACACGAGCGCACAGGCAAAATGCAGCCGTTTTGACCATTAAAGTGCATTTATTAAGGAAAAGTTCAACTGAAACACACCTTTACTATAATGTTGATAAAAAAAAATATTTTTTAGGTAGTCAGCTTGTTAAAGTCCTCCCATGCACACTCCCACGGCCACCATTTGACAGCTGATCAATTTTTGGCACACCTGCCCATGTTTTTGGGTGGTCAGCAGTGACACATAATAGATTTGACTTATTCGACGAAGCAACTTATTTAAGTTTTTTCCACTGTATTAGACATTTTTGGACTAATGCAACTTATATGGCGGAAAGTACGGTAGCATAATTATAAGCTCTTCACTGGCTCTCTGAAAGTCCACCAAGCAGAAGGGATGATTGATGGAGCTAAATACAAGACAATTCTTGAAGAAAATTGGCTTCAGTCAACCGGAGAATTGAAACTTGGAAAGAGTTTGTCATTTCAGCTCAAAAATGACTCTAAACGTTCAACACTCAAGTGGTGTAAAAGCCTGTAAGTGCTTTAAAGTCCAAATGTCGCTGCATATTTGTGGCTTGACTTTTGTTGTATGACTTAAATGTTGCTGTGAATTCTTGAGGAAAATCTGTTTCAGCCATCCAAATAACTGGGACTGGAAAAGAGGTTGACCTTTCAGCAGAACATTTAATCCAAGCACGCTGGTAAAGCTGCACTTGAGGGGCCTAGATTAAATAAATAAATAAAATAAAATCAATGACAAGATGCAACGGCTTAAAAAAAGGCACTGCTATTATTACTGTAAATTGTTTGATTTTTGTTTAGAAAGTGCACACAAGAGTTCATTTTTTGTAATAATTTGTGATTCTTACAAACTTTTCAATTTTAAAGTTGCAGACATGTCATATTGATTAATAATAAAAATGACCCTGAAATCTATTTTAATTCCAGGACTTAAAGGAACAATGCTAAGAGCAGGGAACACAAAGATGATGTCAGCTTCATGGAGCTCTCGTATACAGGTAATGTCTCGCAGAGTTAAATGTGCTGAAAATCAGCGTAAAAGAAGTGATTAGGTGTCTGCCACTTCCTAGAAGTTACATCTCTATTCTGAATATGGTGTGATGGATTTCATGGTCACTTTAATCAAGTGTGTGATTGTGGCTTTTAGGACAAATGTGTCTGACAACTGAAGTACACACCAGACTATTTACTCTTCAGAGTCCATCTGAGAGGTCAGCTGCAAGCTTGTGACCCAAACTAACAACATGATGGATTTACAATGCTTGCAGAATGAAGCAGGCTGCTTTTACTCTCTTAGGGCTCCAGTTTAGAAGCTCTACTTGCAGTGCAGTGAGGGATTCATTTAATGCTGACTCAGCCTTTATTATGAAGACTAAACTCATTTCAATTCATTTCAAAAATGTTATGAAAATGTTCATAACTTTTTGGCTAAAAAAAACTTTTTATTTTAAGTTTTATTTGATTTAATCTCAGGAAAACATGAAATGGGTTATAATTTTTGGAAAGAAAAGGGGTTTAGCTGAAAATGTGCAAATGTTTGGTGATTGTCACAGACTAATGGAAGACTGGAAAGGTGGACTCTAGCGTACATCCTAACACTTAACCTTTTGCTGCGTTTTTCACAGTTGATCACAACCCCTGACACAGGAGGATAAAGCATCTCTCCTGAATCAGCATTTCACACTTCTTTTTTATTTTTTTGCTGAGTATGCATACAACATGTAGCCCGATCCCCCCAGAGTGGGAGATTTTCATCGCTACAGTAGCTCCACTTCCAATTTCTGCAGACTAATCTGTGACTAAACTTCGGTATGAGCCTTGTCAGGAACGCTTTATGCCACTAATATGTGCAGCCATAACAATAAACTAGTTTAAAAGTTGTTTCCCTTCTCATGGAGATTAAACACTATTCATGGGGGAAATCACTGAAGCCACTGAGATAAATCCCCTCACTAACAAGAAGCTCTGAGGCACACACCTGCATCAAAAGCAGCAAGTTCTGGTACGTTTGGGTTGTTTTAAATAAACCTGAAAAATAAAAGGTTTCTTCCATCCATCCATCCATCCAGCATCTTCTGCTTATTCCAAAGTCAGGTTGCAGGGGCAGTAGTAGCTTGAGCTGGGAGGTCCACTCATCTTTTTCCACAGCCAACTCTTCCAGCTCTTCTGGGATGACTCCAAGGTGTTCCCAGACCAACAAAGAGACATAGTCTCTTTAGCGTGTCCTGGGTCTTCTCTGGGGTCTCCTCCCAGTAAGACATGCCCAAAGCACCTCCCTTGGGAGGCACACAGGAAGCATCCTTACCAGATGCCTGAACCACCTCAACTGACTCCTCTCGATCACAAAAAGTTTGTTTGTTTTTTCCTTTTAGTAAAATTGTCAATAAGTGACAACTGGTTTTGGATCAGCTCACCAGAACTTTAAATATGTTTATTGTAAACACGGCGGTTCAGGTCAAGGTCTGGGTCCTGGGGCCGGTCAGATCTTCTGTCTTGATGTTTTGACTTGGGCTGTAGTCTCGCAGTTGCCAGTGACATCATTCAGGGAGAGTGAACTGCAGCAGTGGAGTGGGCCAGGAGTGATGAGAGTCCAGAAAGGGGAATCCAGGTTTGTGGTCCAGTAATTGTGGCAGGGGTTAAACACAGGAAAGCAGAGAGCAGAAGCCAAAGCCAAAACGTGATCCAAAGACTTAGTTGAGAGAGAATGCAAGGTTGTTACTGTGGTCAGATGAGCAGACAAATCCAAAAAAGGCAAGGCAAGGAGAGGAGACAAAAACAGGCTGAGGTTCATGGTTAAGAGTCAAAACAGGGTACCCTGGATTTCTACTACTGGAACAGGTTTGAGAATCATTTCACCACTTGCTCTCGCCGAGATCGGATGCTTCTCCCCTCCCTCTCTGCTTTGCTTTGCGCTCTGTCTATCTGTGAAACTGCTTGTGAGCTCTCTTGCATATCCTCCGAACCTTAATTATGGACTTGTTTTGATCAGTCGGTCCCTCAACTCAGTTTACAACATTTCTTCAAAGAGAAGACAGGCTTTAGGCAACTCGATTTGCCCTGTTGGCACGCACGCAGCTGGATATCTCCTCTACTGGAAGACTTGATGATGTGTCTATCTCTGCTGCCATCTGTGGATTTTAAGGACGGATATCTAATTGGATTTACAATAACTGGTTCCTGCTTTTTGGATTCGGCTGGTGGCTGGTTTTATCTACAATCAAGGAAGTCGTTGGCAGCAAATTTGGACCCGATCACGCTGCTTGCCTTTGTGATGGCTTGGTTCGTGTCTCGAGTACCTGGACTCAAATGCTTTGGGGAGAATGTAGCAGATCTTGGGGATTTTACTCAGTCACTTCCATCAGTGTGGCCATGTATTTTGGACGTTTTGGAACCGAGTGGACCAACACAGACTCAAGGTAGATGTCATTAAGTTCTGCCTGTCCCCAAAACAACTGTGTTTATCTGAATTTGCCTCCCTTGGCTGGCCTTGAAGGCCATCTTATCTGAATTCGCCTGGAGTACATGTGATCTGACGCTCACCACCCCCTCCCTGAGGAATTTTCAACTGATAACCAGATGAACCAGCTGAATAAACTTTGTGTCATAATTTCAGGACTCTTGGATTCTCATAGATGTGATTCTTGGCCATTCCTCGACATACCTCGAGAATGCTTATGGATCTCACTGGAGGACATTGACTGATTTTCCATCCTTATCAGAACTCTTACAGTGACCTCGAGAGCATTGCTGACTGATCTCGTCTCCTCCGTCTGCAGAATGTCTACGTTACTATGTGCTTGTTTGTGCGAGGTGTTTTTTAATATTAGAGGGGTTTTTTTTCTCAGGCAGGAAAAAAAAGTCTGATAGGAATTTTTTTCGCCTCCAACTCCTACTTGTGTCCAGTTAACCGCTGTTTTTGTCTGTCCAAACAGGTCTCACTTGTAATTGAGTTTTCAAGGCTCAATGTGATTTATCTGTTTAAATAAAGGTTGAATGAATGAATAAAAATGAATCTGGCACTGAATGAGGGTGAACAGGGAGCTTAAGAAGGGAGGTGAACAGGTGCAGTGAATGAAGGCTGATTGCAAAAACCGGGCAGAGGACGAGTGGAGCTGAGTAATTGACATGAGCTGGAAATACTTGGCAGTGAGAACAAAAACATGAAAACATGACAAACAGGGGCAGATAAGGGGCAAAAATGTGACAATAAGCTTTTGTAAGTTCTCATTTAGATGCTGTTTAATACACTAAAATAAGGTAACCTTAAAAACAATGCTGTGGTTTTATAATACAAAGACATAACTGAAATCAATGTTGTTGTTTTTTTTATTTTTATTTTTCTGAAAATTAGGAAATTTGTACATGTGCTGAAATCCAGGTTTCCATCCACAAGAATACACACTCATACTTCAGTAAAATTATATCGTCTTGATGACTATATAATCGTATAAATCATACGGTTGGCCTCGAGTGGCTCGGTGATCCAGTTTGCAAATCAGAGCGTATCTATTTCATCCTCTTATACAGTGATTTGTTACCAGCACCATCAGCTTACTGACAGAAATAGAAATTAGACTGATTAATGATGCAATACTGCTCAGATGAATGGTGGCATTTCGGGGACATTTAACGTCATCGCCTGATATTTGAGGAAAAAACAGACTTTTTCATGCAGCAGAAATCTGGTGGTTTGATGTGAACACATGAATTGAGGTATTTAAAACTGGAATGTTATGGTTGCATGATATTTATTTATCAAAACTGAAATGCATCAGCGCATCAAACCTAAGCTGCTCTGTGAGTTATTAATGGACGTGCCACTGGGTATTCATTGGCTGCAGCATGATCTCTCTTAAAATTGGCTGATAACAAGCATTTCAGTGGCTCGGATCATGCAAAAATAGTCAATAGTAAGGAGTTAGTCACCTGTCTTTCTGCAATGTGACAAGTGCATACTTTCAAGTGCATACCTCCACCTCTCCAAGTTCTCTTCCACCTGTTCCTTGTTCTCACCACAGATCACAATATCAGCTGAACTCTAACTATGACCACTGACCCTTGGGTTTACTTCCAGTCTCACCATGAATTGGGTTCTTTAAAGTTACATTTGACTTCAATAATATCTTATGTTTTTCACATTCACTGTCAGACTCAGAGTCAATTACAGTCTGACTATTGTTTACCTCTATTGTTCCTATGTTTGTTCCTGACAAAGCAGTTCATCTTCGACACCTGAATCCAGTCCGTCTTTGGCTCCAAACCGCAAAGTGATTCATCTTGGCCCCCCATCCTGATGTAGCCTGATGTCCACTCCTGCAATTCCTGAGCAGATTAACATGTTGCTCAATTAAAATTTGCTAGCAAAACATAGAAAACTACAGAAGATGGAGCATTTTTCCTCACCCGGTAAGGAGCAGAACCTGGTGACATGATGTCTTGGTCTGGTTATAACGAAAATGGTTAAATCATGTCATCTGGACCTGTTTCTTTAAGTGAAGAAACGTTTCATCCCCCATCCAGAGGACTTGGTCAGTCTGCAGCCTGCCAACCAGATCTGCCCCATAAGTAGTCTTCACTGCTGTGTTTCAAGCTAACCTCCTGTTGGAATCTTAGAAGCAGCTTTATATCACATGCAAATAGAGACACCCATCAGAAACCATCAATTATTATTAACAGCAATCAAGTGTTTTAGGCCAGGTGAGCTTACAGAACTTTTTTCTGAACCACATTGGCCTTGGTTGTCCTCAGGCTGTTTCTGTGAGTAGCAAGTTGGCCACCTGACCTAAAACACTTGATTGCTGTTAATTATGATTGATGGTTTTGGATGGGGGCAGCACGGTGGCGCAACTGGTAGAGCTGCTGCCTCTCTTCGAGCAGGTCCTTGGTTCAAACCCCGGTCCAGGGGCCTTTCTGGGTGGAGTTTGCATGTTCTCTCCGTGCATGCGTGGGTTTTCTCCGGGTACTCCAGTTTCCTCCCACAGTCCAAAAACATGCATGTTAGGCTGATTGGTAACTCTAAATTGTCCCTAGGTGTGAGTGAGAGAGTGAATGATTGTTTGTCTCGTTTGTCTCTATGTGGCCCTGTGATGGACTTGCGACCCGTCCAGGGTGTACCCCGCCCCTCGCACAGTGATTGCTGGACATGGGCACCAGTGACCCCCGTGACCCAAAATGGAATAAACGGGTAAAGATAATGGATGGATGGATGGTTTTGGATGGGTGTCTCTGTTTGCATGTGCTAAAAGCTGAGATTCCAACAGGAGGTTGGCTTGAAACACAGCAATGAAGGCTACTTATGGGTCAGATCTTGTTGACAGGCCGCAGACCGATGAAGTCCTCTGGATGGGGGATAAAACATTTCTTAACTTAAAGAAACAGGTCCAGATAATATGATTTAACCATTTTTGTTGTTATCTATCTGGATGATTGAGCTTACAAAACTTTTCTTGGTCTGGTTATGCCATTTTAGCTGATGCAACTTGGTAAATAGTTTCCTATCTTGCAGTGACAATAAATGACTTTATCTGATCACATTAAATAACTTTTTGGCCAAACTTTGTCTAAATTCATGCACGTATAAAACTGAAATAATCTGTCTGGCCACACTCTCCCCTGCCACACCCTTACAGTCTCCAATCTCCCTCAGGTTTCCTCTTCTACACAGAATGTACTGTAGTTGACCTGCGTACTCCTTCCTCCACTCTTATAGGTCACTCTATGTTCCTCCTTCTTTTGGAAATAGGTATTGACTACAGCCATTTCCATTCTCTTTACAATATCCACCACCATCTGTCCTTCCTGGTTTGTTTCCTTGACACCAAACCTACCCATCACTTCCTCATCCCCTTTGTTTCCTTCACCAACATGTCCATTCAGGTCTGCTCTGATCACCACTCTCTCCTCCCTGGGAATACTCCCTATTACTTCATCCAGATCTTTCCAAAATGTATCTTTCTCCTCCTCATCACATCCAACCTGTGGAGCATAACCACTGATGATGTTTAGCATCAGACCTTCTACTTCTACCTTCAGGCACATCACCCTATTTGACACTCTTTTCACCTCTACTACATTCTTTGCCAACTCCTCCTTCAGGACCATCCCTACTCCATTTCTCTTTCTATCCACACCATGGTAAAACCGTTTGAACCCTACTCCAATGCTGCGAGCCTTGCTGTCCTTCCACTTGGTCTCTTGGACACATAAAACATCTACCTTCCTTCTCTGCATCATGTCAGCCAGCTCTCTACCTTTGCCTGTCATTGTCCCCATTTACCCGGGCTTGGGACCGGCACAAAATACACTGGCTTGTGTAGTGAACCTGATCTGGCCCTGATCTGACCCTGATGACCTCAAATCTATCAGATGGACAGAGACTGTTATTTCATCTGATGACTTTCTTTCTTGAATTAATCAAGCAGTGAAACATTTCTCCTGCTATATTGGTGGACAGAGGATTATTGTTGAGACACAACACCAGCCAGTAACGTTTCTGAACAGCCAACGCATCAGAGATGGTGTGGTGACAAACTCACGCGTTGCAACATGGCTGATGGCACTTCAAAGTTTTAACCTAGACATCCGCTACGGTCAAAATAAGAAGTCGCACTTGGGCACTGATTTGGCAATCTGCCAAGAATGTACACAGGATGTACCAGCCACCCAACAGCCGGTTGTGAGCAAACCCTCAGCTGCTGAGGACCCAAATCACCACTTCTTTGATAGCAATATCTGCAAAGATATGGCAACAATGTACGTGGATGGATGCTCATTCCACCACGAGACAATCTGCAAAGCAGGTGTTGGAGGAGTTCTCCTCCAGGACCAAGAACAGGTCACATTTGGCTATAAATTAGGCTCTCAGTCTTCTCAGTACGCTGAGATAGCTGCAATCCTAATAGGCCTACAGATGGCAGTAGAACGCTCCATCCAGACGCTAGTCATCTGCACTGACTCTAACTATGCTCGACTCAGTTTCTTGTGTCATCTCGCTCTGTGGAAACAGAACGGTTTTCTCACAAGCAACAAAAAGGTGGTAAAACACAAAGAGCTTTTCATGACATGTGATCACTTAGTGACGTCACATGATCTACAGATATTCTGGAAGAAAGTTCCAGGACACTCTAGAGTCCCAGGCGATGACAAGCACTACAATGACCTTGCAGACTCCCTAGCCAAAGAAGGAGCCGTTGACGGACCCACGTGGTCCTT
>NC_056518.1:8136171-8146831 GCF_014905685.2 Nematolebias whitei | reverse complement strand
AGTAGAGGCATTGCATTTCCATGGTCGGACCTCCAGATTGACTGGGTCGGACCACTCACTAAGACCTCTAGAGGAAATAAATATTTTCTCACGGTAACCTGCGCGTTTACCAAATGGGTAGAATGTCTACCAGCCCCTAATGACACAGCACAAACCACTGCTATGTTATTAATGAATCATGTATTTTCAAGGTTTGGACTTCCCCTTAGGGTGAACTCAGACCAAGGTACACACTTCACAGGTGAAGTAATGAAGGAACTGTGGAAGACGCTAGGCGTCAAAGCCAACTTCCATATTGGCTACCACCCACAGGCTTCAGGCCAGGTTGAGAGAGCAAATAGGACGGTGGTGAGTATGTTGAAAAAATACGTAGCCGCAAACCACAAGGACTGGGACGTGAAACTCCCTCTGGTCCTCATGGCCATAAGGGCCACTCCACACACGTCGACTGGCATCGCTCCTTTCGAGATGATGACGGGTCGACAAATGACTCTCCCTCTGCACCTGTTGTACCAACCAGGCGATGCTGCCATGGCAACAGCCTACACCACACAACAATACATGAAAGACTTGGAAAGACACCTTAAAAACACTTTTGCTTTCGCACAGAAAAACCTGGAAAAATCAGCTGAAGGACGCAAAGCGTACTACGACCAAAAGGCCTCTTACGAGGAACTCCAAGTGGGAGACAGGGTCTGGTACTACACGTTTGCACCCAAAACTGGGAGAGTAGAGTCCGGGACCGGAACTCTCGCCCGTAAGCTGATGCCCAGATGGACTGGACCCCATCTGATAACCGACAAAGTGTCTCCAATTATCTACCAGATAAAAATCAGTAAAGGCCAAAAAGAGCCAACTGTTAAATGGGTACATCGAAACCAGGTTAAACAACACAAGGCGTGCAATAACTCCTCAGGAGACAAAGATCTCACAAAATCTGACCTCGTGGGAACAAGGGTCATCCAAGCAGAAGATAACTAATGGATAATAAACTTAACCATAGTTTAAACTCACAGGACCTACCCTTGATAAAACGGGACAGCGTGACTGAAATCTGGCAACCAGGGTGAGGAGAAGCAGTGAAACGATGTTTCTAGATGCTTAGTCACTACTCTTGTCGGTGCTGAAACGTTGTTTAGTTGATTTTGGTATTGTTTCTGAGGTAAGAATGAATTTTGTTGTGTAGTAAGTTAGAGACTAAGAAGCCTTTGACCATGCCAACATGCAGTTCATTCATTAAATTGCAATCTTTGCGGAGTCAATGTATATTATTGCTACTTTGAGTACCATAATCTACGTTGATCTCACAACGCTTAAGCCGAACCTACTCGAACAATCCTATTCGGGGGGATAGCTAATTCTTTTTGATAAGTCTCGCCATAGACTTCCAAAACATTTATGGGAAAACCAAACACCCAATCTCAAGTCGTTCGTCTAAAAGACAACAGACAATTACACCAAACTATATTTTACCATGTAAAGCTAACTTAAACCAAGTTAGAAATGGAAAAATAGTTTGGAACCCTTTTCTATAGGCATAAACCCCTGTAGTACCCCTTTTCAGCAATATCCACCCCTTAACTGGTAGTTGTAGCTGTTCCCAACCATAATAGCTTACACACCAGGTGCATATAGTTTAAGGCCTTATGTAAAATCCCCTTCATAAGCCCACCTTAAACCACATAATTGCATGACACATTGAACCAGAACGGCACAGGCTGGACGTCGCTGGAGACAACCTTCGCTGGAGGCGACCTGCAATCCTGACGTTGGTCTCAACTCTTCATCCAGTGGCCGCTTCTTCAGTTCAATCCAAGGGTACCCCTCTGTATGCTGATTAATCAACACTTCCAATCGCTGTGGATTTACCGTTGTGGATTATATGACTTTTTCAATGGATTACAGACTCTGTTTCCAAGGGGTTAAAGCATTGCTACAATGGAATTATCGAGACGATATGGAATTATAATCAACACAATGGAATACCAAGAACATTGTGGAATTACCTTGACTTTGTTTCCTTGCTGGATTACTTCTGACTTTGGTCTTCCTTGCTGGATTACTTCGGACTTTGGTCTTCCTTGCTGGATTACATCAAGCTCAAGGACATTTGAAGGTCTAAGTTCACGGTTGGAATTCATCCCCATGGACAGGTGATGATTTCCAAAGGGGGGACTGTAGTGAACCTGATCTGGCCCTGATCTGACCCTGATGACCTCAAATCTATCAGATGGACAGAGACTGTTATTTCATCTGATGACTTTCTTTCTTGAATTAATCAAGCAGAAAAGACAATTCTCTATAATCATTACTGTTTTACAAATGTTTGATAATCAAATTGTGTTAGTTTCACTCAATGCTTACAGGTTGAAAAGAACTACTCATTTTTATTTTACATAAACAGTAAGTAATGATTTTTATTCCTCATTCAAAGAAGAAATCAGGTTAATATGCATTTCTTGATTTTCTGTCTGAAATGAGCTAAGTTTCGTAAGTATGTGAAAGTTGAAGCTTCGGTCAACTAAATGTTTACTGAAAAGAAATGTCATGTTTAATCTTTACAGAAGATATATCAGAGTGGAGACTCCACGAAGTCTGCTTTTCTGTAATAATCTCTCTGTCAGTTGTTGAACAATCTCATTCCCTGACCTTGGCTTATCATAACATCTTACGTCAAAAACCACACCTCTTTCTGGTTCATCCACGAATCAGAAAGCTCTAAAGAAAACCCGGAAGTAAACTCATTTAAAATGTGAAAACTTCTCGGTTCTAGAGAGTCTGAGAGTCTGAGAGTCTGAGAGTCTGAGAGACTTAGACAATGAAGAGTTGCTGAGAGTAAAAGAGTGCAGTCGGTTCCTAAGAAGGAAAAGATTTGCTGGAGTTGAAGAATGAAAGGAGTTCAGAGTTCTTGGATGCAGAACGCGTTCAGGATGATCCAGAGACGTTTTGGAATTATAATTTCTGTTTGAACGACCCACGCACGACTCTCGAAGGATTTTAGCTGTTCTCAACGGAGACGCTGAAAAGAGTCTGAAGGATTCTTACTGAGCCGATTATCGTCGACCAGGTAAAGGTTTCTTCTTCGACCAAGTGTACCGTGGGCAAGCTGAGATCTGATGGAGCGTGCAATTTCTGGTCAACAGATATTAATTTCCTCACATATTTCCCTGTAAGATAAATCTCCATTTCATCTTAAACTCTCCTCTTTCTCATAAAATCAGTACAGATATTTTAGAAATATCTGAAGCAAAGTCCTCAAATCACCGCCGAGTGATTTGAAGTTCATTATTTGTGAAACTTGTCTGTTATTATTTTCATATTTTGCCAAATTAATGTAAATGTTTGATGTTAAACTTTGATTCTGAAAATAAATGACCGCATTGATTTGATGGGTCAAAGATAATAACGTCTCTCGTTACATTTCTGTTAAATTCAAGGCACGACATTACGCAGTCAGAAAGATGAGGAACTCGTGAAAAAGTATGCATATAAACGGGGATATATTGTCATACTACAGCTAGTAGCACGTACCTACGTGACTACTACACTTGTGCTCCCTGGTGGCTGGTTTAAATAATTCCTGCTCAAAGAGTCAATTTAGCCTTAAATAAGATAATTAAGCCTTGATTGATTCATTATTATTGTTTGTTTATTATTGTTGTTGATTCTTAGTTTCATTATTTGTGTAATAAAACTTCAAAGGCAACTTTGGTCTCTTCATTCAGATGAATATTCAATTGTTCTGGTATAGAACTCCCTGTAATTAACAGATTCTACTTTAGTGACTGATTCTGATCAGTAAAGGGTGAATGTATTGATTCAGTTGTTGTTGGTCAGTGAACTGACCAGCTGGTGCCCCACATTATCGAGAGATAAATAATTAAAACAAATGTAGTGGAGGGGAGAGGAGAGAGCATCACCCTTCTTCGTCAATCTCACTTCGTAATTGCTACACTAAAGTGGTATATTAGCCGATTCTTTCCTAAAACGTGCACACTTATATTTGTATAACACTCATTGTTGTGTATAGAAATTGTTTGTATGTGTGGTTTCTTGACAGATTGGTTTTACTCCTCAGTACATCCTAAATATCCTTAATCTTGGAGGACGCTATGTAATTTAGGTTGTGGCAGTTTCATGACAGAACCTATGAATAATATTACTTCTGCTTAAAATCTATTCATGATATTCCAAAAACAATACGTCAAGAATTAAACAAGGGACATTTTCAAAAAGAAAATAGGAAATACTGAGAATTTTTCCTGGTTTAGTATTGTGCAGAGAAAAGGTACGTTTAAAGTTAAACTGTTCTAGCTTGTGATCAAAAATCCTGCACAGTGTTCATGTGTTGTATAAGGTCATTTGCCAGCTTCAGGCATTTGTTATTCATGCATTTTGTCTTTGTATGTCTTTTTCATACACGTTACAGTTGGTGATTCATAATTGATGAAAATAAACCATGTGAGTATTTTACAAAAGTCAGTTCACTGCATGTTTTTGTGTCTCAGATATTGTCCCTTTAAAAAAAACACACACAGCCTCTGACTGTGAAATATTCTATGAAAATATGTGACCACAAAGTCATTAGTCATGAAAATGTGTTTTTTATTTTGTTTCATTTTCAGTCCATCAGCCAACAGTGCAGATAGAACAGCCAGCCTGCTCTCCTGCGTCACACCTACAGGGTAAATTAATGCAATTCAACTCTATCATAGTCCAAAGTAACACATGTCTGCGTGTCATTATTTCTGCGACAGCAGTGCTTAATTATTTATTTAGTCTTAATTTAGCCAGAAAGGTCCCATTGAGATACGATATCTGTTCTGCCAGGGAGCCGTGTTCCATCTACAGGCCTGTCACATGTGATAAAACACACAGAGACCAGAAGTACTAATGTTTTTGCTTAAAATGCACAGTATGTGACCACATCATTTACTGCCTGCACATGACAGAATGGTGTGTGTGTGCATGTCTCTGTGTGTTCGGGTGTGTGTGTGTGTGTGTGTGTGTGGGGGGGGGGGGGGGGGGGGGGTGAGAGAATGTGTTCATGGAACACAATATGTTGCACATGAAAGTCATAAAAAGCATATTTCTTCAGGATTTATCATGAATTTTTGCAGAATTAGGAAACTTATTACCCTTGTGTACCAATTATTTATACTTTTGTTTATTGGTGTTTAATTTGTGCACTTCTTGTTAAAAACATGTTTTTAACTTTGTTGACGTGCCCATATTGTGTTTTTGTTTGTGAGGTGGACAGTACAAAAGCAGCATTTATGTCTCATAAACATAAATTCCAACAGCCAGGGTTTGTATTCATAACACTGAAGGACCAGTGTATCATTTTTTTTCTCAGAGCAGCTGAGAATTATCTGTAATATTAGCAACATAAACAAAATTAAAGTCAAACCAAACTATGTTGGAGCAGGGTCAAAGGTCAGAAACTGCAGCAAGGACAAAGGTGGAGGCAGAGGCGAGGATAATTTGCATTCTTTGAGGATACGTGGCTATTGATTGCTTTGAGTGAACTCAGCACAGTTCAGGCCACTAACTAAAGTCAAAAAAGGAAAAAAAAACATTTTTTCTTTATTCTTGTCTGAGGTTCGCTCCCCTGTGTACATATCCATCAGATTCCCTTCATCAGACTTTTATCAGACTCTTAAAATAAGACTGAGTCCTACCCCCTCTTGGTCCACTTGTCTTCCCCATGAGAAATTTCAAAACATTCTGGCGCCCAGAAGAGATAAATGATAAACTTAATAATTACCCAATTATCCATTTATCGTAACCCCTATTGATATGCGTATCATTACACCTGCCATAAAAACATTATCTATTACTCAATCCATCTACATTTTTTACTTCTTAAGTAGATTTATTTGACATAGGAGAAATTTAAATACGTGTACGTGGATATTTTCTGTTCCGTAAGCTGCAGTCCATGTGTGGGCAATTCACCGTGAGTTGCTGCTGCCACCCTCCCAGAAAAAGATGTCAAACTCATCATTTATCCATCCATCCATTATTTTTACCTGCTTCTTCCTCTTTGGGTAGTGGGGGGTCACGAGAATGCTGGTGCCCATATCCAGCAGTCACTGTGCGAAAAGCAGGGGACTGCTCACAACAGACTCATGTTCAGGTTGCTGTTTAATACAATGTATTATATTATACTATTATTGTTTAGTGTATATCTTAGATCCTTGTGTACAGTTTTTTTTTATTATACTTTATATTTGTGCTATTTTTGGGTGTAACTGGGACCTTGAGTACACAATTTCCTTCCACCTCATGTACCACATGTGATACAATTGACAATAAAGAACCTTGAACCTTGGACACTCTGGACATGTCTCCAGTCCATCACAGTGACTCATAGAGACAAACGAGACAAACAACCATTCACTCTCTCACTCATACCTAGGGACAATTTAGAGTTACCAATCAGTCTAACATGCATGTTTTTGGTCTGTGGGAGGAAACTGGAGTACCAGTGGAGTACAACTGGAGGGCGGCTGTGGCTGAGTGGTTAGAGCAGTCGTCCTCCAATGCAAGAGTTGGGGGTTCGAACCCCACAGCAGTCACATGCCGAAGTGTCCCTGGGCAAGACACTGAATCCCTCATTGCCTCCGATGTGTGTCCCATCGGTGTATGAATGTGATAAATCACTGATCAGTCTCTTTAGAATGATTTGTTCTATTAGCTTTGTAGAGATCTAGTAGAGTGCTGTATGAATGGGTAAATGAGGACACAGAATGTAGTGTAAAGCGCTTTGAGTATCTCAATAAGATAGAAAGGCGCTATATAAGTACAGTCCATTTACCATTTACCCAGAGAAAAAACACACATGCACAGAGAGAACATACAAACTCCATCCATAGGCCTCCGGCCAGGATTTGAAGTGGGGCAACCTGCTTGCTCCTGTGATGGACATGCAACCTGTCCAGGTTGTACCCTGCCTCTCGCACAGTGATGGCTGGACATGGGCACCAGTGACCCCCACGACCCAAATAGGAAGAAGTTAGTAAAATTAGTAATGTTCTCTATCTACGGAAGCCAGTAGACTTGTTGAATCTTCATTTCATTGCAGTCTGCCATCCTGAGCAATCAGAATGGCAACAGTGGAAAGGAAAAAACCCCTTTTAAAAGGAAAAAACCTCCAGCAGAACCAGGCTCAGGACAAGCGGCCATCTGCTTTGACCAGCAGGTTTGAGAGGACAAGAAGGAGAGACAAATGAGTTTACACGACAACAACCTCTAGAAATGTTTGTGTTTTTTCAATGTTTTTTAGGAGTAATGAACAAAAAATGAGCGGATTTACATGAAAACGCTATAGTTTCCATGTCAGTCCGGTTGCCAGATAAGAAATGAACAATAGTACTGTCACTTTAAAATGATAGTATTTTGATCTAAACTGCCATATGCGCTGAGTAAAGATATTCTAAGATGAGGTGTGGGTTGTGTTTGTTGAACGTGCACAGAACAGGAAGGGGTAAATAAGACATTTTAAATGTATTTGGAAACCCTGATGCAGAGCTCAGCTGCATTCATCGTTCATGCAGCATCTGCATGACAGTTATGTCCAAACTGATGATTACACCAACATCTCTTTGGATCCTGAATTTTTAGTTTTGCTCCTGCATGCTGAAAAAGGGTGACTACACTCTGTTCTCTGCCATTTATTATAACTGTTGTTAGTGCAGAAAAACTTTGGACTGTCTGGTCTGTAGTGCACATGTGCCACTTCACACTTGTGAAGCATTTCACACTTTTGTGTGGGGTTCCCTTGAATATCTCATTTCCGAGACCTGGATTCAGAAACCTTTGGTTTCAGAGAGAATGAGGGCTCTTGTCGTCTAAATGAGCGGATGAACGTTTCACGTCGGGTAATCGGGTCTTCAGACTGGCTGCCCTGTCTGTCAATCAAGAAAAAAAATTTCATAGTGAGGATGAATGCTAGGCAGATGTCTATTTTTTTAATGCCATGCCATCTGCCCATAATACCTTTTGCAATCGACCAATAGAATCTCGCTCAACGTATAGGGCACCCCGGTATAAACAGTTGGGGAAGAGATGTGGTTTTAATTTTAGGCCTCCCATATTAGCGTTTCATGCTGGACACTCCTGGGGACACCATCTGATCCAATCAGTGACAGAATCCAATGTAGTTCAATTCAATTTATTTATATAGTGCCAAGTCACAACAGAAGACATGTCAGGGCACTGAACAGAAACATCCATACATAAAAATATCAATTTAACACAATATATATGAGTGTATCACTTTATATCTCACTATATACCTGTATGGCATCCTGTTGAAGTAAGACACCCACTCCCACATATTTCTGCCAGATGATTACCTTAAATGGTAGAGGAAGCTGTTTACAGCTTGCACATATGAATTTCCTGTTTATTGGCTTATCTTGTGACTACCACTTCAACTCGGGTGTGGTTATCAAAACTGAGGCAGCTTTAGTTTATCTATCTTCAAAAAGCAATCACCTGTCTGACATAGCTGGAATGGAATGTTCAAAAAACGCTGACTTGACTTTAAAACTTTATTGTTATTGTTACCAGAATATAATGTCATCAACAAATTAATTACAAATTAATAACCTAACACAAATAAACATACTGAAATACACATTTTCAGTAAAGGTTTTAATGGATAAGGTTGAAGAATCCTACATTTTTCATTCCCCAATTAGGACACCAGATTTAAGGTGTGGATTGAGGTGAATCTTGTTAGCACAGAGGTTAGAGACGATGAGCCTGTCGTAGGTTTAAGCCTACGGAATGACAAAAATGTTGATGGTAAAGGTCAAGCATGCATACCTGCCTCCACCATCATTTGTCACACTTTGCCCTTGAGCAAAGTCCTCTGCTCCCCACAGAGGGATGCAATTGCTTGGTGGTCAGAGGTTGTGTCAGAAAGGAAAACAATTCCCAAATCTTCATATGAGTTTGCTTGCTGCAGTGATCCCTGAGAAAGGGAGCAGCCAAAAGAAAAAGAAAAATACATTAGGTAAACCATTTCTTGGCTGAATGCAATAATATTTGATCACTTCAAGACGTTAGTGGTTTTATCAGGTACTATACCTAGTCTGTGTTTTTGTACTAGAAAATGTATTTTACTTTTTGTTTTGATGAAAGTATGTATTACAGAGGGATACATGAAAAAAGGTTCCACAGCTATTAGATCAGAACAGTTTGTTGCTGTATTTTATCTTTTTTTGGACTGTACTTATATAGCACCTTTCTATCTTATCAAGACACTCAAAGCTCTTTACAATCTGCACCCTCGTTTACCCATTTATACAGCACTCTACTACAAAAGTAGATCTATTCATTCATTCAACCTGTATTTAAACAGATAAGTCACAACGAGCCTAAAAGACTCATTTACAAGTGAGATCTGTTTTGACAGACAATAAAAGTGATAAACTGGACACATGTGAAAAAATTCCTATCAGACTTTTTTTCCTGCCTGAGAAAAAAAAACCTGACATTAAAACACACCTCGCACAAACAAGCACATAGTGACGTAGACATTCTGCGGGGGGGTGGAGGGGGGAGATGAGAGCGGTGAGCATGTCCATAGATGCTCTCGAGGGCACTGTAAGAGTTCTGATGAGGATATAATAATCATCCAATGTCCTCCGGTGAGATCCATAAACATTATCGAGGTATGTCGAGGAATGGCCAAGAATAACGATTATGAGAATCCAAGAGTCCTGAAATGATGACACAAGTTTATTCTAGGGCATTAACAGAGTACTCAAGTAATCTACACATCGATTGCTAGGACATCTATCGAGGTTAAAAATGTAACGTCGAGTAACCGTAGTGACGTCATATTATGTGACCACCGTATGACCGTAGGGGGCGGTGTTGCACTGTTGCACGTCACAAAGTATGGTGTAACACAGGGTCCAATCCACCGAACCAGAACCAGATTCCTCTGACCTTGTTTCACAAACAAAAAGCAAAAAATATTCATCTCTAAACCTATAAAAAAATCTATAAACATATTAATCTCTAAAACTAAACTTAATGCGCACCACAGCTGGCGGTGGTGAGGGGTGGTTAACCCCCCCCCCCCACACACACACACACACACACGTTAAGTTTCGTTTTTGATGTGCTGCACGTTTCTTCACGTTTGCCGTTTAATAATAATAACTAATAGTTTAGTTTTTCCTGTGACTTATTTGCAGTATGATAAATGGTAGGAGCATAATATACGCTCCCAATGTTTTGTTGGTCTTTTTTTTGTAAATAATTAATTTTTTTGCAGTTTTATTTATTTATTTATTTTTGTATCTTGAGATCTATGACGTCATAAAATACTCGAGTTCTACTCGGGTTTTAATATGTTAATGTCGAGTTTAAAAATTAAATACTCGTTCAACCCCTAATTTATTCAGCTGGTTTCATCTGGTTATCAGTTGGGTGGTGAGCATCAGATCACTTGTTCTCCAGGTGAATTCAGATAAGATGACCCTCAAGGCCAGCCAAGGGAGGCAAATTCAGAAAAACACAATTGTTTTGGGGACAGGCAGAACTTAATGACGTCTACCTTGAGTCTGTGTTGGTCCACTCGGTTCCAAAATGTCCAAAATACATGGCCACACTGATGGAAGTGACTGAGTAAAATCCC
>NC_056518.1:8113500-8136071 GCF_014905685.2 Nematolebias whitei | reverse complement strand
ATATATATATATATATATATATATATGTATATATATACAAAGCTAATTAAACAAATCATTCTAAAGAGACTAATCAAAGGGGGGTTGTGGCACAGAGGTTGGAGAAGGTGGGCATGTTATCGGATGATTGCCGGTTCAAGCCCTGGTACCGACAACATCAAAAATGTGGGTGGGGTAGGTGAAGCACTCACACCTGCCTCCACCCTCATTTGTCCCACTCTGGGCCCTTGAGCAAGGCCCTTAACCCCCACCATCTGCTCCTCCAGGTGTTCTAGATAGCAGCTCTCTCCTCCACACAGAGGGCTGTGGTAGCTTAGTGGTCTGTGTTTGTGTCAGGAAGGACATCTGGTGTAGAAATAACTGCCAAGTCTTCATGCGACTTAGTTTGCTGTGGCGACCCCTGAAGAAGGGATCAGCCAAAAGAAGAAAAAAAAAAATCTAAAGAGACTAATCAGAGCTTTATCACATTCATACACTGATGGGACACACATCTGAGGCAATGACCGGTTCAATGTCTTACCCAGGGACACTTGGGCATGTGACTGCTGGTGGATTCGAACCTCCAACTTTTGCATTGGAGGACGACTGCTCTAACCACTCAGCCACAGCCACCCTGTCTTTTCCTTGAACAAAACACAATAAACCCAGTTTATGCTGAAAAAAAAGCTGACCAGCAGACTAGTCATTTTTTGTAATAGGAACATAAGATGGGAAATGTACCTGCAAATAGGTTGAGGTTGTATGTAGGATCCTAATAAACCAGACACATTTTGTGCCCTTTTCAATTAAAAGGAAAGAAAATGAATCTGTGTAAGACATGAGCCGCGTTCTTTTTGTGCAGCTCCTGCTTCTTGCAGAATCCCAGGGGCAATTCTTTACATGTCATCATGCATGTGAGATCAGACAGCTTTTAAAGTCTTTTTTTCTTCTGTTTTCAGCAACATTCCTCTTACTTTAACATAAGATTTTCACAATAGATAGAGGAGAAACCACAAAAAATGGACCAAGCCCAGACCATTACCTCATTCCTGCTGAAACCCCTTTCTGCAATAATATTGAGATTCTTCAAATGTTCAAGGTTTTTAACAACTGAGGAAGTAAGGGATGAAGATACCCATAAACACATTCATTGTAGCTGGAGTAAGATTGTGACTGAAAATCACCTTCTATCAGCAGGAAGTGCTTTTACTGCATCACATTAACATAAAACTATAGTTTGCAGCTGTAATCCAAGATATTATGTCTAATAAGAAAACTATATGAAACAATTACAGATGGCTCACTCATGGGAAGATATGAAGGTTATCCTTTTATTCAATAAATGTCTCAGCTATTACACTCTGCCCTTCAATCCATCTCTTCGTTCTTTTACATTCTTAGAAGTGTAACTAATATTTCAGCAGAATGTGGAAATCTTTGCTGTGATTTGCAGCAGGTCAGTGATCGGCTGAATCCAGGGAGTGATATGACAGCCCTATAATGAAGGTCTGCTGAGTCACGGGCCCTCAGACGAGGAGGCAGGTAGAGGACAAATCAATGTGCACACAAGAGCAACCGTGAGATGAGCTGTCACCGTTACATCATCGGATTAAAATAAATATGCCAAACTCTGCTGTCAACTTGTTATAGCTGCTAAATGTATTTGTTGTTTGTCATAAACAAATAAAAATCAGAAAAATGCTAATGCATTTCCCTCTGTTTTCTTTTTGATAAAGACGTTAAAGCTTTCTTTGTAAGCCTGCCAGATTTTGTGTTTTAATTTATTGCAAGACTTGTTTTTTTCCTTTCAATGAGCCTAGTTGAACAGAACAAAAGTGTTTATTTCTTATACTTTTGGCCTGGCTCCTTTTACATGTTCGCTGTGTGCTCTAACTCATCCTAAATTAATGGAAATGAGCTGCTACTTCCACAATCCACATCTATGATCGCCTGATTAATTTAGCAAATGACTGTCTGGGTTATTAATCATACCCCAAGGCTCAACTCAGACACTATAAATAAAGATGACTTTCAAATGTCCTCTTTTCGTTCGTGTGCTCTTTCTACAACTGATTGCTTTATTCTCTAAGTGGATGCAAACAACAAGCTCCGTGCAGTCCACAGACACTGCCTCACAGTCCTCAGTCGGTCTCTTGTCCCTGAACGGCGTGGCAGACTGCTACTCTGCTGGGCTGCTTGCCAGCTTGCACAAATGTGCACTTTAACTTTTAACAGCAAATTTAAAGCAGCTGAGTTAATCTTTATGTGGTATTTCCTCCTGTGGATGCAGAATATTTGGAGTGACATATTGATCATTGCTAAGCACAATGGAGGGAGGGAGACACGTCCGCTGGCCCAGTCATGAAGTAGTAGAGCCATGGGAACCAGTAGAGCTTCTCTTGCATGTCATCGTGTTCCTTTCTGATTGTGCTCTGAGTCTTAAGACTAAAGCTGCATAATATGATTCTAAGATGGAAGATACTGAGAAATATTTCAAGAAGTCTTTCTAGAAAAGAGAAATGCTAGATACTTTGCAAAATAAACTTCCAACTTTTACATTTTATGGTCTTGAAAGTTCAAAACATTTCTTAAAACATTTTTTTTTTTTTAATTAAGCTTGTTTAAATGACCAGTTCTCAAAGTGGGATGAAAAAGTGCTTCACTGTCTGTAGTTAGTTAGTAGTTACTGGTTAACCCACCTGAAAGGACTTTAGCTCATGTTATATAAAACTGATTTAATTGATTTACTGCGACTAACACTTATTGCCAACAGCCAAACGAGGAAAACAATGAAGCTTAAAAGAAAACTGTGAGAAATGTATTTCTGTGACAGACGGACGGACAGACAGATAGTTTACCAGTAGTAAAAATCTTCTCTGTTCATAGACTGAATATTTTAAGGTCCTCAGCACGGCTTTTGAAATTCTCACTGCTCGTCCAGCTGTGCCTCAGCTGCTGAACTATTAACCAATCATTGTTCTTCATGAGTCATGCGTCACCTGATTTTCTGTATTTAACCCGATCAGAATCAATGTTGAAAGAGTCATGACTTCTTTTAAAGCCAATGTCCTGTGGTTTAGGATTGGCCTTAAGCCTGTGAACAGTCAAGTTAAAGAGAAGTGGCAACTTTCTATAAAAACAATACTGTACACTAAAGACCAAACTTCAGATGTGCTGATACTGCATACGGGTGAGTACCAACTCACTTTGATCACTGACAGCAACACCCCATGTTTTCTATTTTTCTTTATGAACTGAACATTGAAATACAATTGTAGATGAACAGATGCTGGGATGTATTCATCATTTAACGCGAGTTCCTCATTTTTCTGGACTGAATAAAACGTGCACTGAATTAAAGGAAATGCAAAGTGAGACGTCATTTTAATTTGACCCATCAAAATGAATGCGGTCATTTATTTACAGAATCAAATTTAACATCAAACATTTACATTAATTTGGCAAATTATGAAAATAACAATATAAGCAATCAATCAGGAAAAATCATACGGCCATGATTTTTCCGTTGCTGCACCACAGACATTTATAAAACTGTACAACTATGATCTTTTGCCCACATGAATGTGGGTGAGCATTTTACACAGACATTTCTAAATATCTGGAAGAATTTCTACTTGATAGAAAAGTTTAAAGATGGGAAGAAGTTTAGAGGGAGTTAAGATTGAATGGGAGGGGAGGAATGTTCGCCAGAACCGACACTCTCCATCAGAAGCCCAGCTCGCCTCGGTACGCTTGGTAGGAAACTTGACCCATTACCTTTCTGATGATAATCAGCAGATATGGTGTTCCGTTAACGCTACCGGTCCAGCGTCTCCTTAGAATGGCTGTTGCCCGTCAGAAGTAGTGGCGAGGCTCTGTTCGACACACATTCACCTCAGTGGAAAATGTTATAATCCCATGGAACTCGGAAGAGCTTTGTTGTCATGTCAGGAACTCCAACAGCACTCCATCAGAACTCCAGAACTCTAGAAGTCTGACAACTCTCCAACTCCGTGAACTCTGTAACTCCGTGAGTCGTAAGTCACTCTGAGGGTACCTGTGAGTCTGTGTAGACCAGGAAGTACTGACATTTTAAAGACTCTTTCCCGGTTCACTTTTTGGGATTTTTCATTGGTCAGAAACGACCAGAAGGGGTGTGTTTTTGTGACGTAAGAGGTTAGAGACAGCGAGAATTGTTATGGGACAGCTCAGAAATGTTCTCACAGACCGAGAGGGTTCTGTTTTGGCGTGTCTAAGAAACAGGTGCAAAACATCTCTATTTACGTCTGAGAGGATTCTAAAACATGACAGTTTTAACATAACAACTTGTTTTTCGTTTGACTGTAACCTTGTAAACGCACACACTTGCTCATTCAAAAGCAGAAATCAGAAAAATGCATAATTACTCTGCAACAGCTTTTAACATGAGAATAAAAATCATTACTCAGTTAATAAAATTGATTAGTTCACTGCAACATCTAAAATGGTTTGAACTAAGACACTTTGATTATCAACATTTGTAAGATAGTAATGATAATAAAAAGAGAGTGTTCTTTTCACTTGAATCTTCAAGAAAGAAAGTCTCAGGATGGGTGAACCTGTATTTATGTATTCAAATACATGAAATGACAGCTTCTGTCCCACAAGGTTCTAAAGGTCAAGAGTTTTGACCTTAGACTGGGTTTCGACGTAGGCCTAGTCCACTACACAATGTTTTTAGTTTTTGTAAAGACATTTTACTGTAGCAAAGACCTTCTATCAGTCTAAAAATATTGCTTTTACATAAGTCTTTGTTTCTAATATGGCAATCATTATTTTAATTTTGTGGTATTGATAAAATAGTTGTCAACTCTGCCAGTTAAAGTAGCACAACCTATCGAAGTTATGCTACTGGACTTGATATTTTTGCTATTGGTGAGTGTAACTGGGACCTCGTAATTTCGTTCCACCTCATGTACCACATGTGATGTGAGTGACAATAAGCTTGACTTGAACTTGTATTGTTTTGAGTTTTGCATGTATTGTTTGCAAACTGCTTCCTGTTATACCAATATTTTGACAGGCTGGCTTTAAGAAGGTAAAGACGGCACACAGTGGTAGCTGGCCTGAAGCAAGGCAGCACAGAGGGGAAAGGAGGACAAGAAATATAGAGATACTGTGACAGCAGATGATTGCCCAGAGCAAAAAAGTGGTTTAATACAAAATGCCCAACGTGATGGCATCTTAACTCTATTATTAGTTTTGTTTTCTTGTTTTTTTTTTCTTTTGGCTTCTCCCTTCTTCAGAGACTGCCACAGCAAACTAACTAGTTTGGCAAGTGTTTTTTTTTTACGCTGGATGCCTTTCCTGACGCAACCACAGACCACGAGCTACCACAGCCCTCTGTGTGGAGAAGAAAGCTGGTATTTCGGGCACCCGGGGGAGCAGATGGTGGGGGTAAGAGCCTTGCTTAAGGGCCCAGAGTGGAGCAAAGGAAGGTGGAGGCAGGTGAGGGGATTCACCTTTCCCACAAACATTTGATGATGAAGGTCCTGGGAGTTTAACCGGCAACCTTCCGAGCGCACCTTCTCTAACCTCTGTGCCACCACTCCCCCTATGTGAGCTCTTTTATCAGATACAGCGCTTCTTCACCTGCGCCTCATCACAGACCTGCACCCTCTTCACTATATTTAAGCTGAAACCAGATGTTCAGCTGACGCTGGAGCATTAATTGACTTTGGGTAAATTGTGCTACAGCCTGTACATTTTTGTAAACTCGTTTTCCTAACCTGCTTCTTGTTGTGCCCATCGGTTCTGTTCCTGTCTGACTCGTCTTCTTGTGCCTCGACCTGGCTCCCTGGCTGCGTCTGGTCTGCCAGTCCTGCACACCCAAACTCAGCTCTACAAACGTTCTGGGCTCATCTGCTACAAACCTACATGGAACTCTGGATACTCACCTCCCTGGATCGTCTGTCACCCTTGGGCTCCTGGTTTCCCCTCCTCGTCCACAACACCTGCAAAACAAACACTCACCATTCTCCCACCAGATCCCGCACTGTAAATAAACAATCACCTTTTGTACTTATGTGTCCGAGTCTCTTTAGTTTGCCAATTGGGGACAAATCTAAATAAACCATCGTGTAACTGTCTAAATTGCATGCAACCAGATCATCACAATATATCCTAAAAAAATACATAATTATGTGTGATTTTTTTTAAAAAAGTTTAAGAGTGACATGCAGGCAGAAAACACTTCCTTCTGCTCCTTCCTGTCACCTTACAGTATATGTCAGATTTCACACTCTGATGAGTTTGTTGGCTGCAGATGTGTGCATGAGCGTGTATGTCATCTACTTGTGGCCATGCTTCCATGTGACCGACAGAAAGTCATGACACACCAAGTTCAGAGGTCCATCTGAATCACAACATACATCCAAGGACAATGAGTGATTCATTTCTTTTGAGCAAATAAAATAAAATAAAAATAAAATGTCAGTCTTGTGCTAGTGTGACCATGATGTTGTTCAGGCGTGTGAAACTGAAAATGAAGATTTATATTTCATGCTTTATAATAAGCCCATGTTCATCGCAGAGATACTTAAAGTTAATACCAACATTTTGTTTTGAACAGCAATGTTACTCTGATAAAAACCCTAACAACACAAAACACCTAAAACTAATTTTTCCACCAGACAGCTGGTAAATAACTAAGAATTACATTCAAATAAACACGCTTCAGTTTTACAGCATATTTGTAATGGTATGTAATAATATTTAATCTGGTTTGTAAGTTGATAAATGTAATAAATGCTAAAAGAATGACAGACAACTCGGTAACACTTTACAATAAGGCACACAAAATTTGATTAACTGCTAGGGAACGCCTCAGGAACGAATCAGGAGCTAATGGGTACTTAACCAGTACTTACTACGGAACACAGCCAAGCCTTATTAGGGGAATACTGGTTAGTTACCTTGTAAATGAAGAGAAACTAAAAAAGAGAAACCAGTATTCCCCTAATAAGGCTTGGCTGTGTGTTCCCCAGTAAGTACTAGTTAACTACCCATTAGCTCCTGATTCGTTCCTCTTTGGTTTCCTTGGTAATTACCCATTAGTTCTTGATTAGTTCTTCTTCATTTACAAGGTAACTAACCAGAAGTTCCCAAATAAGGCTTGGCTGTGTGTTCCCCAGTATGTAATGGTTAACTACCCATTACCCCTTCATTTGTTCCTGAGGCATTCCCTAGTAGTTAATCAAATTTTGTGTATATTGTAAAGTGTTACCAAAAACTCTGATTTTTTGACAGGAGATTTTCCATTCATCATATTTACCAGCTTTGGTTTCTGTTTTGGGGCTGTGTGCTGTCAGACAAACTTGGATGAATGCTGCTTTCTCCGCCTTGTTGTTCAGAAAAATTCTACTTTTACTTTTGCCTTTCAAAACACGTCTCTCAAAACGGAGTATATTTCCTAGCATCAAGGAACCTTGAAGGTTTAGGTGTGTTTTCCAGATTCAAAGTTTATCCCTTTCTCTGCGAAACAAATACCATGGCTTGTCCCTCAGCCGAAGTCCTTGACAGCTGTGCCTTGTTCCTCCTGCCTGTTGTAAACCATCAGCAGCAGCTATATCCCTGAGCGATAACATGTACCTGCCAACGCACCTCCACAATCTCCTGCTGCGCTGTCACTGGCGGCCCACAGCTTAACCTTTCTCCTCTCGCTCTCCACAGCTGCTCCTCCCTCGTCCTCCTCCCTGCAGCTCACATTCAGATTACTGCCTGAGTATGTGTTTGTGCGTGGAGGAAGCAGAAGGTTACGGCTTTGTGCTGAATGATAGATGGACGGTGCAGAGTGACACAGAGCACCTCCAGAAGGTCTGAAGGCGAACAGTGACAGGTGCTGATGTGCTCGCTCTTCAAACAGGATCAGTTTTACTATGTGGATGAATTTTTAGGATTTAAAGGATTTTTTTTTTTATCACAAGCAGCAGGCAGTTAGTGGCAACTTGCATTACAAAATATCACATAAAACTGCTTTCTTCTTATTATTACATTGTTTTGTTTTATTTTTCTGACATTTTGCACAAATGCATTAACGTGTGAAAACTCAAGTTGCTGATATGAATGTTCTTTTCTTTTAGTTTTCTCCCCTTCAGCTGATTTCCCTGTTGGACCTTCTTCACCTTTCTACACAATTTGCTGTTTTCTCCTTCCATTTGTGGAGAGGCTTTTCACGTTCACTTCAGGCTGCAGGCCATTTCACTGCTGTCACTTTGATCCCACACACCAGCAAGCCTGCTGTCGTGTTTGTCTGGGACGATCGTGACCGTAAGAAATAAAAAATGATGATGCTCGTTGACTGAACATCACACAGCGTGGGTAGAAATTCAGCAGGAATATTAATTTGATCAGCACTTTTTTTACGGAGGTTGCGTAGCAACACATCCCACATAATTACACCATGATTACTTTTCTGAAACGCTTCTAAGCGCCTCTCCGTAAACACTTATTGATTTTGTAAACAGTTGGCATAACAGGTACTGTTTATTACATTACTTATCATTTAAAAAAGACAGAGGCATGCTCTTATAATTATCATTTCATGTACAAACATCTCTACTTTTTTTACTGATAGAAATATGCTGTCACACTTATCAACTTGTCTACATTACCAGTGAAGTTAAAACATTTAAACCCCTCTCACAGAGAATCTCTTTCTAAATGTGTAAAAGTTTAAGAGGGAGTTCTGCTCTGCAGCTCCCTGCAGCCACAGCTAACTCTAATCAGCAGCACCTGAGGATCATCAGCTTGATGAGCAAGAGGAACATAAAAGTCTGCAGAGGACATGCAGTCAGCGCTGGAGCATTACCTGACAATGTAATGGGGGGGGGGGGGGGGGGCGCGTTCACCATTCTCATTTTGTCGTGTGCGTTCCGGCAGCTGTTTGTCCTTATCTCTCAGGATGACTAATCATAAAGTTATGAACCAATTGCTGTCTTGTTGTTTTGGGAGCCATGCATGAACCATATCGCTCCCCTCTGCTGCTGACATGATAAATAAATAACTCCGACACCTCCGCTGCATGTGTTTTATGTCCATGCTCTCTAGACGTCACTCACAGCACGCATGCAACAAAGAGTAAACTCAAAAGAGAGGGTTACCTGCCCCTCTTTCCTCTTTCGCGTTGTTTTAGTTTAATCGATGAGTTTGTCAAAGCACAATTTACAGAAGTAATGTTTAATAAATGTTAGGACTCTATACTTTGCTAACAAAATAAATTCACCTCCTCAGATAAGCTGCTGTTTTTAAGATTCTCTGGACGCTTGTCACCCACAGCACGCAGGTGACAAAGAGTAAACTCAAAGCAAGAGGTTTACCTGCTCCTCTTCCCTCTTTCGCATTGACAAAATGTTTTTGTTTTATCGATGAGTGTGCGCATTGATCCTAACTTCCTCATTTTGATTAAAAAAAAAAAATCAGCACAAATTATTTTATTCATTATTGTTTTTTGGGAGTTTTTTTTTAGGTCAAAGTGTTTTATCTAGTTAAAATTTTTAAGTTAGAGTTAAAATGTTGCTGATTAATTTGAATTTATTATTATTTATTGATTGTATTTAAAAAAAAAATTTTAGTATCAAATTGTAAAAATGTTTTACAGTTTAAATAAGGATTTAAGGTTAGTTTTTTTTTTTCCAGGCAAATTGAAGCACTTTAAGTTGTTTCTGTTACAGATTAAAAAACAATGTCAATAAAGTTATTCTTTATTATTACCCCTGCCCACAGACCACTAACTATCTCCTTGCTCTTCAGGGTTTCAGCTCCCTCTCAGGTTTATTTGAATGATTTATCACTTTGTAAAAAAAACACTGTGAATACATTTTGAGTCTTGGTTTCTGGTCTCCTCGGTCCTTGTATCTTGGTATAGCCTCAATCGTTACAGATGTTTTTTTTTCTTATAGATTACAGAACATTTATATTTGCAACTTTGTCTTTAAAAAGTTAAGGAAAATGTCTGAGTAGAAGGCTCTGTGGTTAGTTAGAATCAGTTTTTGCGTTTATTTCTGCATGAATTTAGCTTTTTTTGTTGTTGTTGTTGTTTTTTGCAATGATTTCTTGAGATATGTTCATATTTTTCAGTTCTGTGTAAAGAGGGGCAATGAGTGAAAGCCAGAGATTATAATTGAAACAAAACTCATATTTACCAATGTCAAGTAAAGTATACAATTTATCTAATTTTCTGACTTGGACAAGGAAATGGGATGATTTATTTTTTAATAATTTTGAATTTATATTGCAGTCTTAATTACTAATTGTTTTGTTGCATACCATTTATATTATCTTATTCTAGTTCACATGTATACATGTTTGTTGCTTATTTAATAATCAATGCGTGTATCTTTTATATCTTGTGTATTATTCTTGTGCGCTAGGGTTGTTTTTTAGAAAAAGTAAATTTTGATTTGGCTCATTTCTCAATATTTAAACCTTATATTTAGGAAAGTACAGGTTCATCTAAAAAAATTTGAATATTGTGAAAAAGTTCTGTCACTTCACAAAGTGAAAATTATATATTACAATATTATATTGTAATATTGTTACATAGACTCATTACACAAAGAAATAAATATTTCAAGATTTTATATATTGTATCTTTGATGATTATTCAATTCAGTTCAGTTTATTTATATAGCTCCAAGTCACAACAGAAGTCATCTCAGAGCTCTGAACAGAAACATTCATATATAAAAATAATAATTTTACATTATTTATCTAAGAAGCAGACTGCTTTGAGTTTAACTTCATCACAGACTCTCATCTTGAGCAAGCATGAAGGCGACAGTGGAAAGAAAAAACTCCCTCATGAGGAGGAAACCTTTAGCAGAAGCAGGCTTAGGACAAGCGGCCATCTGTTTGGACTGGCTGGGTTTGGTAGGAACAGATACACAATGGCAAGTCAAGAATCACATGTTAAGATAGAAATAGTATTGAAATATAATTTTTTCAGATAATATATTAACTTAATGAAATGTCTAGATATATGTATCCCATTTTGTTATTTAGAATATTGTGTTAAAACATGGTTTGATTCTGTTTCAGGCAGAAAATGTAGTTTCAGCTACATGCCTACAACTCCCAAAATTCACGCACCGACCGATTATAGAACACAAGATGGCGAGATGATATTGATTGAGAGCTGGGTCACATGATAGAGTAGGGCTTCCCATCTGTCGATGGTGGTGACTCCTTCTGAGAGATGTGGCCGAGCTCTGAAGAAGATGGGTTTTCTGTTTACGCTCGGGGCCATTGTTTGTGACCTATGGTGGAGTTACAATGGCCCAGGGTTGTGATCCTTGTACTTTACATGTGGGTAAAATAAACCTTCTGAAAATGGAAAACAAGTGCTCCTCCTCTCCCTGCTTCAGATGAGAACACAATCTTACAGTATCAAATGAAAACTATTCGATTTTAGCAAATCCATCCATCCATTATCTTTACCCGCTTATTCCATTTTGGGTCACGGGGGTCGCTGGTGCCCATGTCCAGCAATCACTGTGCGAGGGGCGGGGTACACCCTGGACGGGTCTCCAGTCCATCACAGGGCCACATAGAGACAAACAAGACAAACAACCATTCACTCTCTCACTCACACCTAGGGACAATTTAGAGTTACCAATCAGCCTAACATGCATGTTTTTGGTCTGTGGGAGGAAACTGGAGCACTCGGAGAAAACCCACGCATGCACAGAGAGAACATGCAAACTCCACCCAGAAAGGCCCCTGGACCGGGGTTTGAACCAAGGACCTGCTCGCTGAGAGGTAGAAGCTCTACCAGTTGCGCCACCGTGCTGCCTAATTTTAGCAAATCATTTAATGAAATGAGGTAAATTTGTCCTCTAGTAAGCCTATAGCAGCATAACACGCCAACCCTAACTAAAGGATTTATCAAAAAGGAAAGTCTTAAGCCCAGTCTTAAAACTGGATGATGTGTCAGCCTCACGGACAGAAACTGGAAGTTGGTTCCACAAGAGAGGAGCCTGATAAGTGAAAGATCGTCCTCCCAATCTGTTTTTTTAGAAAAGTCAGCCTGCTGTTTGAAAGTGAAGTGCTCTGTTGGGAAAATAGAGAACATTAAGATCTCAAATATAAGATGGAGCTAGGGTGTTGAGATCTTTGTAGGTTAGAAGTATGATTTTGAATTTAATTCTGGATTTGACAGGGAGCCAATGGAGAGAAGCTCAAACTGGAGAGATATGATCTCTCCTACTAACTCCAGTCAAGACTCTGGCAGCAGCATTTTGGATCAACTGAAGACGTTTTAAAGATGTATTTGGACACCCAGATAATAAACCATTGCAATAGTCCAGTCTAGACGTGACAAATGCATGAACCAGATTTTCTGCATCATTTTTGACAAGATGTTTCTAATTTTAGTGATATTATGCAGGTGGAAGAAGGCAGTTCTAGTAACATTAATATTAGTTTAGTTTTAATCTAGTTTTTAATGATGGGTTAGAAGACATGTCCTGATCAAAAATAACCCTGAGATTTTGAACATTAACGGTGGAGGCCAGATTAATGCCATCTAAGGAGGGCAAAGGACTGAAAAATTTATTCCTAAGATGCTCAGGTCCAAAAACATAAACCTCAGTCTTGTCTGTGTTCAAAAGAAGAAAATTTAGGGTCATCCAGCTTTTTATGTCTTTAAGACATGCTTGTACTTTACCTAATGGAAGCATATACCAGGTAAAGAGTATTGAGAATATTGGTCCAAGCACTGAACCTTGAGGACCTCCATGACTAACTTTGGCATATGATGAAGATTCATTATTTACATTTACAAATTGGAATCTATCAGATAAATATGATTTAAATCAATTTAAAGCTGTTCTTCTAATCTCAATGTTATATTCAAGTCTCTGTAGTAGACTTTTGTGATAAACTGTATCAAATGCAGCACTGAGGTCTAACAGGACCAGTGCAGACACCTGTCCATTGTCAGAGGCTATGAAAATATCATTAGTAACTTTCATCAGTGCTGTTTCTGTGGTGAGCTCTAACTCCTGACTGAAACTCTTCATATTATTTCTTTGCAAATGATCACATAACCGACCAGCAACTACTTTCTCTAGAATTTTTTAGATGAAAATTTGGTTAGATATAGGTCTATAGTTGACCAGAATTTCTGAATCAGGGTCAGACTTCTTAAGTAAAGGTTTAATTACAGCAATCTTAAAGCTCTGTGGTACGTAACCATTTATAAGAGACAAATTAAGCAGATCCAAGACGTGGTTATTAATTAATGGAAATACATCTTTAAATAGCCTGCTTGGGGTGGGATCTAGCCAGTGCTTAATTTGAGCTGGATCCTGCCGGAACAATCCGGGATTTCTCTCATTTTGACCAGGTGCATTCCAGCAACTGTTTGCTTGGATCCAGCAAGTCAAATCTCCCCTAAAAGTCCAAAGTCATTGCAAATTTTTATTTTGATTGTTTATTAAAAATACAATGAGAGGAGACATTGCCCAGTCTGTGGAGTGAATATTACTGCTGCAGCAGGCGCACCAGCTTGCACACATGCTCCTGCCCAGCAGAGATGCAGATGGCATGTCCCATGGGGATGAAGTGTTGAAGTTGTCTTGGATCTGGATGTCCAATTGAATCAGTTAACCCTCCTGTTATGTTGCGAGTCAAATTAACCCGTTTTAAAGTTGTTGTTTTTTTAAATAGTTGAAAATATTTTTTCTGCATGAAACTTTTTCTATTTGTCTTAATAGTTCCACTCAACATATAAATTGAAAATGGTTCACTCCCCCTGCGTCTACTTGCTACATCGACACTGTTCAGGTCAATTTGACCCGGCAGTCAAGTTGAAGGGTAAAAAGGGTAAAAAAAAATCCAATTTTATTTGTTTCCTTGAAACTATGAGACATATTTCACTACACACACAAACACACACACACAAACACACACACACACACACGCACGCACGCACGCACCACACACATGCACACATGCATGCACACAAACCCACTTTCTCACTATTCTCTTTACTTCACAAGGAAACTGTGAGAAAGCAGGTGTTTATACAACTTTTGACGGGAACATTTTCTGTTCCTGTGAGAAAACTCCACCCACACTGAGTGGACACTCAGCAGAAGGGGAGGGGTGGGAGGGCATAAATACTCTCTGCAAGGGAGTCCTAAACACATTACACACTGAAGGTACATGTGATATCGTCACTGTCAGAGGTCAGGAAATGAGCAGCAGGAAAAAAAGTTTACAGCCCAGGAAGTGCTGGATCTTCTCATTGATCATGACAGTGAAATAGAAGAGGAGGTGTCTGAAGCTGAAGACAGTATTGAGGTCAATTCTGAGTCTGATGATTCTGATTATGAACCAATTGATGAAAGTGATATTCATGTTTCTCCAAGCAAGACAGTCATGTCAAAAAATGGTGAAATTCAGTGGTCTTCATCTCCAACTAAGCACCTCAGAAAACAGTGTGCAGAAAATATAAAAAAGACAGTGCCAGGGCCTACTAGGATGGCAGTAACTCGAGTCACAGATATCAAGTCGGTCTTTGAGCTACTCATGCCTAATGTAATACAAAAAAATCATTCTTCAAATGACAAATCTAGAAGGAAGGCGAGTTTTTGGTGAGAACTGGAAGGAGCTGGACCAAATACATTTACATGCATATTTGGGGGTTCTCATTCTGACTGGAGTTTACAAGTCAAAGGATGAATCAACAGCCAGTCTATGGGATGCAGAGACAGGTAGGGCAATATTTCGGGCCACAATGTCTCTGGAGACTTTTCATATTTTCTCCAGAGTAATCCGATTTGACATTCGAGAGACAAGAGCTGTCAGACGGGAAACAGACAAACTAGCAGCTATTAGGACAGTGTGGGACAAGTGGGTTGAGCAACTTCCCCTGTTCTATAACCCAGACCCCAATATCACAGTGGATGAAAGACTTGTGGCATCCAGAGGTCGCTGCTCATTTAGGCAATATATGCCTTCCAAGCCAGCTAAATATGGCATAAAATTCTGGGCAGTATGTGACGCAAAAACCAGCTATGTTTTGAACATGCAGGTTTACACTGGAAAGCCAGCTGGAGGAGCCCCAGAAAAAAATCAAGGTACAAGGGTTGTGCTTGACATGTCAAATGGTCTCAGGGGGCACAACATAACCTGTGACAATTTTTTCACAAGCTATAACTTGGGTCAAGAACTTCTAAAAAGAAAGCTCACGATGGTTGGGACAGTCCGAAAGAACAGAGCTGAACTCCCCGCTGAGCTACTGGTGACAAAGAACAGGGACCCTCAATCGTCCATGTTTGCCTTTACAGACAATACAGCCCTGGTGTCCTATTGCCCTAAAAAGGGGAAAAATGGTGTGCTCATGAGCACTTTGCATAAAAATGCTGAAATCAGCACACGAGAGTACCATAAACCAAATATGATCCTTGACTACAATGCTACCAAAGGCGGGGTGGACAATCTGGACAAGGTCACAGGGTCATACAGCACCAAGAGAATGACTGTGCGCTGGTCACTGGTCATCTTTTACAACATCATGTCACAATCCTCACCGTTGGAACCCATTTGCAGGGAGGCGAGCGAGGCAGGAGTTTAAATAAAAATAATTTATTTAAACAACAAAACAAAAGGCTGTCGGTGCAGCAAAACTTACTTTGGCAAAAACAGGATCAAAAACAAGGCTGAACAGGACATCAGAGTACACAGGCAGAGCAGATCATCAGGTGGACAAAAACAGACAGGACAGAGGAGGACTGAGATGTCTGTGAATACAGAACAATGACCGGACAAGGAGTGGAGGAGAGAAAGGCTTTTTATAAGACAGAGGGAGAGTGAGTAATGAGAGCACCTGGGCAGGTGGCTGATGAGGGACAGGTGTGAATGATAAAGACTGAGGAGTGGAGAGGCAGACTGAGGAGTGAGTGGAAAACAGGACCAGATACACAGGAACAGAAACCACACAAAGAGCAGAACAACAAGAGCACAAAAAGCAGAGTGGGGAACACAAACACAAACAGAAACAGGAAATGGTACAATCCTTACACATCATTGATGTATCAGCATGCAACGCATTTGTCATTTGGACGGAAATCTTTCCGGAGTGGAATGTGTCAAAGCTGTACAAGAGGCGCATTTTCTTAGAAGAGCTGGGCAAGGCACTTGTGGTACCACATATACAACTAAGACAGCATATGCCAAGGACCCCGCTACTGCAGCTGTAGTAAAGGAGATCCAGGAGAGGACTACACCCAGTACATCAGTGTGTGAGGTAAGTAAAAGTGTGTGTTTGTGCGAGTGCATGTTATGTGTGTCTTAGGAGCATCAAAAAATATATTAACCATTTTATTCGTGTTTTTAGGTTGCTACTGGAGGAAAAAAGAAGAGGAAGAGGTGCCAGGTTTGCAAGCCATCTGATGGGGCCGAGATGGTGTAGAGGCAGGGCAGCCGGCTTGGGACCCGAGAGTCCCAGGTTCGATCCCCAGTCACTGCACATCACGTGGCGTCTCTGGGCAGCACGTCTAATCCCCAAAATGTCCCCCGGGCGCTTTCAATAGCTGCCCACTGCACCACCTGGTGGTGGATGGGTTAAATGCAGAGACTAATTTTGCCATTGTATGGAAACATACAGTGCTGACATTGTGATGACATTATTATTATTATTATTATGATGTCAAAACGAGCATGACTTGTGTGAAATGTGCAAAATTTATTTGCACAAAGCACAGTCTGATGACCTGTCCTTCATGTGTTGTGTAGATGACAATACTAAAGCATCTAGTTAATTTACATATATTCATTTTTGTGGTATTTCTGATTGTATTGATTGCATGGTGTATACCATCACAACATGATGACATGTTATTTGTGAGCTGTGGAGATTCACAGACATACATGCACTGTGTTAGTGTTCCTAAGATCTTATTTTGTTGTTTTGTTCATTTCTGGTTCAAAAAACAGTGGCTGAATAAAGTTTACTTTCACTACATATCTTCATGACTCATTTGTCTTGATTTTAATGAGCGGGTCAATTTGACCCAGAACAGTATATGCGTCTCAAGTTCAATTATAAAGATCACCCTTTGAAAAAAAAATTTAAATGTAATATAAAAAATTTACAAAAATCAATTTCAAGGATAATTATTGGTTTTTTTTTGTGTGTGTAGGTTTTTTCAGCAAACAAAAAAATGTAAATCACATTTTTATGTCAAAATGAGTTAGTTGTCGTCATTTATCCTTTATTTATGATAAATAAAAAAAACATCATTGCACAAATATTAACTGACATGGTTAGTATTGGAGTTAATAATCAGATACAAAAATGTTTTGGAGGATTTTTTGGGTTTCTGACACTATTACATGATTAAACACTCCCCGTGTCAAATTGACCCACGAACATTATTGCTTTACCTCAGAAACGAACATAACAGGAGGTTAAGTTTTTAAAGAGAAGTGCTGCTCCACATAAGGTGGGATTGATTCCATTTCTCTGCATCTGACCAGGTTTTCCCCAAATTTCACTCTAGTTGTCTACAAATCCTACGTTGTTTTCAGAGCACCATCTGGACACTCAGAGGATGAAAGCTGACATACAGCTAAACATTGCGTCACTGGTCAGGTTATGGAGGGGGCCGGAGAAAACTATGGAGTCTGACATAGTTTTTGCGAAGTTACACACCTAAGCAATATTAATTTTATTGACCTCTGATTTGTGTAACCGAGTGTCATTTTTGCCAATGTGAATAATAATTTTACTGTATTTAGTCTTAGCTTTAGTCAGCAGTTTCAGGTAGGATTCAGTGTCTCCTTCTCTGGCCCCTGCATTTGACTGTGGTTTGAATCACAGGTGCTACATTTTGGACTATGAAGCTGCCAATAACAAGAGTCTGCTCCTCGGTGGGTGTCTCACTAAGCACGGAAAACAGATTTGAAGGTTGAACGAGTCAGTGGTGAACCGAGGGCTTACTTTTAGTATTATTTTTTTCTTTGGACCGTCACCCAGCAGGCCTGTGATGAGTCATACGATTATGCCTTAGAGATAATGAAAAAATAAAATTCAGCATCTCAGAAAAATAGAATATTGTGAAGTTTCATTGTTGTAAGCTCCTGGTGTCACACTCTAATCAGCTGATTTAACTCCTGGACATGAGCTACAAATGTTTCATTCCTCAAGTCCAGCCACTCCTGAACCAGAGACAACATCAGAAGTGTCTTACCTGCTGAAGAGACAAAGAGCTGGACTGTTGCTCCATGGTCAGCCGGTCAAAGCAGATGGCTGCTTGTCCTGAGCCTGGTTCTGCTGGAGGTTTCTTCCTGTTAAAATGAGTTTTTCCTTTCCACTGTTGCCTTTATGCTTGCACAGGATGGAAGACTGCACGTAGCATCTACCAGGACATTTTAAAGACGTCACGCTTCCTTCTGCTCATGAGCTTTATGGAGATGCTGGTTTCATTTTCCAGCAGGACTTGGCTTTTGCCCACACTGACAGAGGTACCAAAGCTGGTTGTGGAATATTCTCATTTTCCGAGCCACTGTATTTGTTTTTTTTTTTATTATTATTATTTGTAAGCCATAATCATCAAAATTGCAAGAAACAAAGGCTGGAAATATTTCACTCTGTGTAATGAATCTATGTACAAAGTAATTTATCAAGGTTTCAAGGTTCTTTGTCATTCCACCACAAGTGGTATGGAATGAAAAAATGTACACAGGGTCCCAGTTACATCCAACACAAGTATTAAAATGTAAAAGAAAAACAGTAATAAGATCTAAGATATGAACTAAGAAAAATGTTAACAAAAATACACTGAGCACACTAATCAAATGAGTGACAAACTAATTGAACTTTTTCACAATATTCAATTTTTTTTTGTTGCACCTCTCAGTATTCTTACTATAAATGAAAATAAATGATGTCATAATGATTATAACATAAATGTATGGAAGAGTATTGTACGGAAGAGTATTGCTGTCAACTTTGAAATAAATATATTTTTTAATTATATTGCACAAACATGATAATTATATTGTACAAACATGATAATTATAGTGTACAAACATGACAATTATAGTGTACAAACATGATACTATATTGTACTGGAAGAGTACGTACAACTGAAACTACTGGAATGTGAATGTTGAATACAGTTACAAGTGCAGAAAAATAATGATCTAAACAGCTCTTTAGTCATCCTCCTTAAGAGTAACAAGGTTCGACTTATTTTATTTATTAACAGATTCTTGTTACACTCCCTGTACTCCATCTCTTAAAAGCCTTTTATCAACCCAATTTTATTTTTACAAAAGATCCCTGCCTTCTTTACAACACAATGCAAGAGAGTAAATTAGGGGCCATTGTGCAAAATCCCATTTTAATCATATCTGAGGCATTAAGCATGAATTTACCATTTAATTAGGACTATTTGAACATGAGTTGCCGAAACATTTATCTTTACTGCCCTTTGGGGTGTCTTTGCAGTTCAGCTCAGCTTCTGTTCTTGTAATTTATCACAGCAGAGTACCAGTTACTGCACACGTTGTTGATGCAGTCACAGCATCAAGCTGGATGAGTTAGGATGCAATCAGATGATGTTGTCTTGAAGAAGCTTCAGGAGCAGTAATGAACCTGTGTGCCATGTCATCTAGATGTAAATGAATTTTGGGAGAAGTTGCTAAACTAATTTATTCATCCAGGTGTAACTCAATTACTTCAACTCTCACCAGTATACACAACCAATCCATTCGATGAGAGGTGTAAGGCTGGAAATCCTGGTTCGGCTGAGAACTGTTGGTGAGATTTTTGTACCCAGCAGGCGAACACATAGAAAGAAAGAGGGTTTTTTTTTTTTTTTTTTGCTAACATTAAATTGGGAAGTAGTGTGGGTAATGTAATTGATCCATATTTAATAAGTCAAACATGCAGCTGGGTGGCTGAGAGGCTGCAGATGAAAGGAGTAGTTGCGTGCGCTCATGCTGATGCTCCTGTTTTGCATCCTTGTCGGCCTGTTTCTGGTATGCACTTCTTGTGTTTGTTGCAGTGGTGCATGAAACGTGTCACCGGATGGATACGGCTAGGAATTCATAATGTATCTCTCTGAGTTGTATGACTGTGCATGTGTATGTGCATGTATACTTTGCAGCATTAATGTAATACGGGTGTTGTTGCGCCAATCAAACGTGCTCGGACGGTTTTATTAGGGAGTGTCGTTTTTTATAGCTGGAAGAAATATGTTATGATCAGCAGAGATTTATTAAGCCACATAGACCTTTGTCAAAGGTTACCATATTCAAAACCATAAATAAATAAATAAATAATTAAATTAGTCCATTGAAAAAGCTAAAGCAAATAAATAATTTTCTATAAACTATGGCAAGAAAACAGCAGTTTGCCCACAACAGTCACAATAAATTTAGAATCAAAGAACATTTTTTCCTATTTCTGTCTTGTGTCTAACCTAAACTTTTTTCCTGCTCATATGCTATGTACAAATGGTTTATATATTTACAATTTCCAGACTGCCCAGCATTTTTTAAAAGTAATATTATATATTTTACCTTAAACATAGAATGTAAAATATTAATTTTTGGGGTGTAAATTTAACATGGAGGTGTTTTGGAGGCAGAAACCAAATGCAAATGAATCTAACAAATTTAAGTCAGGTCTTCTGGACGGATCCGTCCAGAAGACCTGACTTAACTTTGTTAGATTCATCTACCTGGACTATTGTGCATGCATCGGGATGCAAATGAGTCTAATTTATTTCACTCTCAACCTGTTCTGTTGTATTTTGATAATTCATTACAATTTTTCTAAGACATGACCATGTTGAAAATGTCATGGAAACTTTTAAATTAATTTTTGCTCAATTTTATGTCTTAAAAGGTTTTGTCTAATCTTGACCAAGTATTTGTAACATGTGAACAAAGTAGCTCACAGTAGCCTTGTAAATAGGTGAAATTAAGACTGAAAGAGAAAGAGAGAAATCCCGAGGGCATGAGCTGGTCTTCAGTGTAAGATTCATGCTTGGTGAGTCGGCTTGAATCCCTTGCTTCTATCTGACCTTCCTAAGCCGTGTTTCACATAGGATGCATGAGGCTGTATGCTCTGCACACTTCCAGTTCCATTCATATTTCTATGCTGCACAATAACAACAGATCTGTGCTAACCTGGGTGCAGAGCAAACTTTGTGTGCAGTTGAAGTTTGGAACAAATCTCTGACATCATCGTCATTTAGCACAGCTTACACACAAATATATTGAAGTTTGGATTCAGATCAGAGTAAGTGGATCTTTCCATGGTTTAATTAAAGTAATAGCTGGCATGAACTTTGTTTTGATTTTTATGAGTAGCTGAAGAAGAGTCTGATCAAGTCTTGGCTCTCTGAACTGTCAGGATATAAACCCACTGCTGCTTAAAAAGTTAAGTTAGGCCAAAACTTTCCTTCAAAAGCCTGACAAATGCAACCCAAATCCAAGAGTGCAGGTGGAAAAACTAACTACTCTGGATTTTCTTTTTTTGTCATAGCAGCCGGTGCCAAACCTGGATCTAAATGGCATGCACCTCCTTCTCTTTCCTGCACCCTTTTTCCACAGCAACTTTAATGCACGTCACCTTGATGTGGCTTTTTACAGTCTGAGGTGCGTGTTGAAAAGCAAGCTTTGCAGGATAACATTTTCTATCTGTGTTCACAATTAGAAAAACCTAAATAACTCCCTTTAATTTACTTATTTGCCTGTTTATCCAAAGAAAACAGATATGATGCTTTAAATGTGTTGCAAAAGATGCCAAAAGCTGCGCTTTGTTAATTGCGGCTTCTTATGACTCACGACATTTCAGCATGAGAAAAGTGGACCAAGCTATTTCTGCAGTGGTTAGGAGAAAAATGTTGTAAAGAGGAGGGGAGGAGTTGGACAGAAGAAGTGATCCTTTAAACCAGCTCTGGGTGAGACTGCAAAATGTTCAAAAGCAGATTAAGAGCTGATCTGCTTTTTCCTCAGAGAAACCGGTCCAGTAAGTTGCTTTCAGCAATTCAAAGTTTTAGTTTGTTTAAAAACAGCGACCTTAACATGTTACATTTTTGCATGCTCAAATCTAAACACATTTTACATATTGGATAATAAAACCTGATTCAGTTTCCAAAAAAGTTCAATCTGGTCCTCTGGACATTCAAAAAAAAACCAAAAACAAAACAAAGCAAAAAAAATCTAGAAACGTTTCATCTCTCATCTAAGAGACTTCCTCAGTCTGAGGTGCTGTTTTCAGCTCAGTCTCTTAAATAGCACCTTCTCAGGGTGGATCAACCAGTTTGCTGCTGACAACCAAAACCAGCTGATCACATGCTCAAGAAGGACCATCAGCCTAACAATGGGTCATTAGCACACTGATGGCTGTTTACTACTCACAGAGGGCTGAGTGATACTAGCAATCACAGCATTGTAAGAGGGCCTCCGGGCCTCCGGGTTCAACTGTCCCCCTCTTACAATGCTGTGATTGCTAGTATCACTCAGCCCTCTGTGAGTAGTAAACAGCCATCAGTGTGCTAATGACCCATTGTTAGGCTGATGGTCCTTCT
>NC_056518.1:8109527-8113400 GCF_014905685.2 Nematolebias whitei | reverse complement strand
GAACTCGCGTTAAATGATGAATATATCCCAGCATCTGTTCATCTACAACTGGTGGCTCGTACGTTTCATAAATGGACTGTAACTCGTGTGCTAATTGATTTTCATGTTGGCATGTGTTGTAAAATAACAGTTGAAACCGTGCGTCTTTACGCAGCCGGAGCTGCGCGCTTGGAGCTGCACCGCCTGAAGCGAAATGCTGCATGTTTTTAAGCGTGTTGGTCTGTGATGCTCAGAAAGCTCACAGAGAAGCTGAAATTGAGTCACAAGTCTTTATAAAGCTGAATTGTACGTCTGTATGTGTAACATAAGCTGGCTTTGAGCTGTGGGAACGCTTTATTCTGTTTAAACTGTGTTCTGACGCTGTTCTGGTCCGATTCGGTTCTGGTTCCGACTCGGTTCTGGAGCTTCGAACGAGTTGTTTTAAATAGCTAGAAAGACGTTTTGTCACGGAGCGCCGTTCTCTGTGCAGCTCAGAGAGTTGATTCGTTACATTTTTAGCAGAGAAAGTGCATTTTGATGGTTTAAAAGACGATAAGTGATGAAAGAGTTTCAAGCTAAATTAACATGGTTATTGCTAACGCTTCGTGGTTGTTGTTTGCTGCTTTGGAAAGCTCTGATTTGCTGAGAACGGTTGACTGTCGTCACCTCCCCTCACCCCTACGCTGCGTCATTGGTTGAGAAAGACCGTGTGTAACGTTCTGATTGGATGAGGGAAGTGTCAATCACGTCACCCGGAAATGAAGACTCGTTTTCATAGGGAATAAAATCTGCTTTTTAACGCTGGAAAGCGCATTAAAGCTGTGTTCTGAAACGCTGTTTACATTCTTTGAAGCTTATTCGCTGAAAGTTCGCCACGTTTGAGTTTAAAGACCGTCATAAAATGATGCTTTTGAACTACGCTAGCGATGCTAAATTTTAAGCTAACAAGCTAATGACCGGGTGGAGGACGTGTCACGTCACTTCCCCCAAGTCGGAAATGAGCTTTACCGTGCTTAAATTCGCTAAATACGGCTGCAATTTTGTTCCACAACACTCATGTTTCATGATATAAGGTCTGATTGAAAAAATTTTGCCACGTTTGTGTAAAAAATCCGTTCAGAAGTGTTGGTTTTCACCGAAGCGAGCCGATGCTAATTTTAGCTAATAAGCTAACGACCGGACGCCACAGGAAGTTATAGCACCCCTAGTGGACGACACAAGCAGTGTCTGAGTTAAAATTGTTGAGGATCTGCTGACATCTTGTGGAGAAGACGTGGGATCACAGGTTTTCACTTCGTTTTTAGGTGAAGAGTGACATTAAACGTTTTTATTTTCCTGAAAGGCAATTTTTTGAGTTAAAAAACTTCCTCAAAGCTGGATAAACACTGTTATCTGCATTTTAAAAGTTATGAAGGTATTTATGCTGAGAGCTTTTGCCAAACAAATTTTTATTCACTGGTAAATCCTTGAGAAACGGGTACATAATAAAAATTTAGAAACTTTTAAATAAGATACAGTTACAAATATTCACAGAGTTGAATAGTTTACTCATTTTGCTAGAAGATAACGCTTGTTTAATTGATGATTCACTAACTAAGAGTAAAACTTATCAGGAAAAAGAGATTTTCTGATTTTATTTTACCACCTAAACATTTACATCTACTATTTAATTTCTAAATAGCAGATAATGGCGGACGGAGAGGGAAACACTGACCCCTTACAATCCGAGGATGTGGTCCAGACAGCCTTACACATTTTGACAAATTCAATTCTTGGCAAAACTTTGGAGGACTTGCAAGTCCTTGATGACGATCAAAGACATGAGGAGCTGCAGAGTTTATCAAGAGCAGCTACAGTGAAGGAGGACGCAAAATCAGGCCGCGTACGGTTAGCAAAAATCTCTCTGCTTCTGAAGGCGGAATTAGACCGTTTGGTGGTGGAAAAGGGCGTGCTATTCAACGGATATAAGTCTGAAAAAGAGAGGTGTGACGAATTGATAAGTGAATCTGAGGCGCTGCAGCAACTCCTTGAGGCTGCTGAAGACCTCTCAAAGAAAAAGCTGTCAGAACAGGCTCAATCATATGAGGAGAAGTGTGCCGAGCTGATAAGTGAATCTGAGTTGCTGAAACAAAAGATTCAAACTGATAAGGACCTCTCAAAGAGAGAGCTGTCAGAACAGGCTCGATCATATGGGGAGAAGATTGCGGATAAGGAACGAGCGTACCAAGACGCGTGTGCAGATAACGATGAGTTACAAGCACGGTTGCAAACCGCTTTAAGGGAGCTGGCAGATTGCAAGGCAGAAAAGGGGTTAATAACCCGGAGTTGGCTGACTTTACAACATGAAAATCAGTCAACAAATAAGCGCCTGACGGCTTGTGAGGAGAAGTTAGCTACAGCTACAGAATGGATTTCTGTGATGGAGCAAACTGATCTCAGAGACGAGCAGGGTCAGCTACAACCACCCCAGACAGGTGCTGTTGCATCTCCTCCCCTTAGCCCCGTTTCAACACCCCCAACCCGGGGGATAAGGACGGGTCTGCACCCACTTGCACCTCTTCCTCCTGACGCCGGGCGGTCACCTCCACCCCCGTCTCAGGTGGGGTTCGACCTGCACCGGTATGCACCTCCTCCTCCTGACGCCAGGCGGTCACCTCCACCCCCATCTCAGGTGGGGTTCGACCTGCACCGGTATGCACCTCCTCCTCCTGACGCCAGGCAGTCAACTCCACCCCCATCTCGCAGGGTGGGGACAGACCTGCACCAATATGCACCTCCTCCTACCAACCCTTATCAGCCACCCCCATCCCCACCATGGGCGGTAGGGGCAGGACTTGATCAGTCTGCACCACCAGTCACACAAGTTCGACCGGTGATACAGTCTCCTTCAATGGATGATTTGCTGAAAATCTCAAAATATGTACAACGCTTTGTTCCCGGGCCTATGGGGTCCGCAGGAACAAAAGCGTATCTCAAAGATCTGGAGTTCAGATTGAGGTCTTATCCTAATGCTACGGTAGACGATAAGATAAGTCTGATACGGCTCACTTCAGACAGAGAGGTGTTCACCTTCATCGAGCGTCTACCTGATGCGACGAGGAGGGATTACAACCTTCTGTGTGAAGCTTTAATCAGAGAGTACGACCCATGCACGGGGCCTGCTGGTTTTCCAGCTGCTGACAAGGTCACGCAGGGTAAAAATGAACATCCAAAGGTTTATTACAAAAGAATCTTCCAAGCCTATTTTGGTAACAGAAATGAGACCGGAATGGAAGAAGATGATGGTTTTAAGTTTGTTTTCAGCAAAAATCTCCACTCTGATTTTAAAAAATCAGTACAGATGATGGCAAATTTCAGAGAAAAATCCATCAGTGAGATTAAACAGTGTGCTGTGAATGTGTTTGAAGCATGTTCTCATGCTAAGACGCCCATGGAAGTGTTTCCTAGTGTGAAGGTTAAACCCCTCCCTCTTGAACTAGAAGGACGACGTGCTTCGCCGCCTCCTCCTAAGAAGAAAGAGAGAAAACAGTCTGTTCAAGCTAACAAACCGCGTCCTGAAGGTGCACGCTGGGACAAAAAGGCTCCTCTATCAGAGGAAGCCAGTGATTATCGAAAAATGGGTGAACGCAGGACGCAACGATATGAGAAACCATATCGGCAGGGGCAGTACGTAAAGGAAACCCCGCAAGACGTACCTGACCGTCCCCCACCTCGGACGAAACGAACCGAGGCGAAAAAATCACAAAAGTTCCAGAAACAAGGCCCTACACCTCTGAGCTCGGAAGAGACAGAGAAACTACGCAGGTTGTTAGAAACTTTGAAACACACTGACACGGGAACCCAACCAGGAGCACTTTGCAGTAATGTAATTCCTATTACATCTGAGGGCGCGAA
>NC_056518.1:8100765-8109427 GCF_014905685.2 Nematolebias whitei | reverse complement strand
CAACACAAACTAGCTTTCACTTTTGGCAGCCGACAATACACCTTTACCAGGTGTCCCTTTGGCTACGCTAACTCACCTGCAGAGTTCAACATCTTTTTGAACAAAGCATGTCCAGACGCCCACGAGCGTGGGACACTGATCTACGTGGACGACATCCTTTTGAGGCAGCCAACACTGGACTCTCATTTGGCTGAGATCGACCACGTCCTCAATCAGCTAACGACTGCTGGTGCTAAAATCTCACTGTCAAAATGCCAGTGGTGCAGAACCAAGGTGGATTACGTTGGCCTCCTAGTAGGTCCAGACGGAATACAACCACAGTTGACTCGCACCCAAGGCCTGGACAACCTCAAAGTCCCAACCAATCTCAAGGAACTGCAGAGTTTCTTGGGAGTGTGTAATTACTCTCGCCAGTTCATAGAGCATTATGCGGACCTCGCAAAACCACTGACTGAACTCTTAAAGAAAGACGTTCCTTTTGTCTGGACTGATACACAGCAGCAGGCAATGAACGCTCTTAAAGACAGGCTCAAGTTAGCCCCATGTCTAGTCTACCCAGACTACACCAAAGAGTTCTACTTGGAAGTGGGCTTCTCACCTCACTGCATGAGTGCAGGTCTGTACCAAATACACGACAAAGACAAGCGTGTTGTGGCCTACGCCAGCAAAACAATGGCAGGCCCTGAATTACGGTATTCAGACTGTGAGAAGGCTCTATTGACCACTGTGTGGGCAGTGAAACATTTCTCCTGCTATATTGGTGGACAGAGGATCATTGTTGAGACACAACACCAGCCAGTAACGTTTCTGAACAGCCAACGCATCAGAGATGGTGTGGTGACAAACTCACGTGTTGCAACATGGCTGATGGCACTTCAAAGTTTTAACCTAGACATCCGCTACGGTCAAAATAAGAAGTCGCACTTGGGCACTGATTTGGCAATCTGCCAAGAATGTACACAGGATGTACCAGCCGCCCAACAGCCGGTTGTGAGTAAACCCTCAGCTGCTGAGGACCCAAATCACCACTTCTTTGATGGCAATATCTGTAAGGATATGGCGACATTGTACGTGGATGGATGTTCATTCCACCACGAGAAAGTCTGCAAAGCAGGTGTTGGAGGAGTTCTCCTCCAAGACCTGGAACAGGTCACATTTGGCTATAAATTGGGCTCTCAGTCTTCTCAGTACGCTGAGATAGCTGCAATCCTAATAGGCTTACAGATGGCAGTAGAACGCTCCATCCAGACGCTGGTCATCTGCACTGACTCTAACTATGCTCGATTGAGTTTCTTGTGTCATCTCGCTCTGTGGAAACAGAACGGTTTTCTCACAAGCAACAAAAAGGTGGTAAAACACAAAGAGCTTTTCATGACATGTGATCACTTGGTGACATCACATGATCTACAGATCTTCTGGAAGAAAGTTCCAGGACACTCTAGAGTCCCAGGCGATGACAAGTACTACAATGACCTTGCAGACTCCCTAGCCAAGGAAGGAGCCGTTGACGGACCCACGTGGTCCTTTAACCCCTCCTGGCTACTCAACACTCAGTCGTCACAAGCTACAACTGAGGTAATGGCAGTCACACGTGCACAAGCTGCAGCTAAACCTGCTGATAACACAGTTTCTGTGCGCCCAATGCTGACTGACCCAGACATCATCCAACTTCAGAAGTTGGATCCTGCAATTAACTCGATGATGTTGTATCTGACTGACCCAGACAAATACACTCCATCGAAAGACGAGCTGGATTCCAATCCAGACCTCAAAGTCCTCTTTCAGCTGCGAAAACAGCTAAAACTACTTAAAGGCATCCTAACTTTCGCTCATGGACGGACGTCCTCACCTGTGTTCGTGGTCCCCCATGACCACAGGGGGGTGATGTTAGTCCATGCACATGACCTTCCGTCCGCAGGACATAAAGGTGACAATGCCACGCTGAAAGCATTGAAACAGATTGCTTATTGGCCTGGAATGAAAAAGGATGTCAAGGACTACATAAAAGGGTGCCTGATCTGTGGCCAGTTTCAACCATCCAGACCACTTCACAGAGCACCACTGCATAGTAGAGGCATTGCATTTCCATGGTCGGACCTCCAGATTGACTGGGTCGGACCACTCACTAAGACCTCTAGAGGAAATAAATATTTTCTCACAGTAACCTGCGCGTTTACCAAATGGGTAGAATGTCTACCAGCCCCTAATGACACAGCACAAACCACTGCTATGTTGTTAATGAATCATGTATTTTCAAGGTTTGGACTTCCCCTGAGGGTGAACTCAGACCAAGGTACACACTTCACAGGTGAAGTAATGAAGGAACTGTGGAAGACGCTAGGCGTCAAAGCCAACTTCCATATTGGCTACCACCCACAGGCTTCAGGCCAGGTTGAGAGAGCAAACAGGACTGTGGTGAGTATTTTGAAAAAATACGTAGCCGCAAACCACAAGGACTGGGATGTGAAACTCCCTCTGGTCCTCATGGCCATAAGGGCCACTCCACACACGTCGACTGGCATCGCTCCTTTCGAGATGATGACGGGTCGACAAATGACTCTCCCTCTGCACCTGTTGTACCAACCAGGCGATGCTGCCATGGCAACAGCATACACCACACAACAATACATGAAAGACTTGGAAAGACACCTTAAAAACACTTTTGCTTTCGCACAGAAAAACCTGGAAAAATCAGCTGAAGGACGCAAAGCGTACTACGACCAAAAGGCCTCTCACGAGGAACTCCAAGTGGGAGACAGGGTCTGGTACTACACGTTTGCACCCAAAACTGGGAGAAGAGAGTCCGGGACCGGAACTCTCGCCCGTAAGCTGATGCCCAGATGGACTGGACCCCATCTGATAACCGACAAAGTGTCTCCAATTATCTACCAGATAAAAATCAGTAAAGGCCAAACAGAGCCAACTGTTAAATGGGTACACCGTAACCAGGTTAAACCACACAAGGCGTGCAATAACTCCTCAGGAGACAAAGATCTCACAAAATCTGACCTCGTGGGAATAAGGGTCATCCAAGCAGAAGATAACTAATGGATAATAAACTTAACCATAGTTTAAATTCACAGGACCTACCCTTGACCATTACGAAGCTAAGACCTATCTCTTTGTGTTTCCATAGGACAATGATGATACCACTACTGGTAATCTTCACCCTCTTGACTCACACCCAAGAGATCAAAGCCCTCGTAATAGCGGTAAATGAGTTAGCCCTTAAGGTTGAAGCGGATTACGCTGTCGCACACCTAATGGATAGGATTTTTGCTGACATGCTTAGAGATATCAGTTCGTCGGTAGATACACTAGCCACCGGTAGGATCCCACCGTATCTAGTCTCTCTACAGATGGTGAACGACATCCTCAGCTCCGCCACGCATGAAAAAGTTACGCAAACACAGGCACACCTGGCTTACACTCTCGGTAGCGCAATCCCAATCTACGTCAATCACAAAACATTTGAAATGGCGTTCATTATCAACCTACCGATAATTCCCTCAAACGGCATATATAGACTCAGGGACGTCGTAAATGTTGGCAATTGGCACGGCGAAAACCATGTTCAAATTGACACACCAAGGATGGTTGCGTACCACGACGACAACCCCTCAGTTTACCTAGCTCCAAACCTGCAGATGTGTGTTCTCACTCGGGAGATACACTATCTGTGCCCGAGCAAACCGTTTATGTGGAATAAAACCGCGGGCATATGCGGATTAACACCTATTCCGGAAAATTCGAAGTGCTCAACGACCGTAACGCCTCGACACCTGGCTAAAGATGCAAAAGCGGAAATAATTGGCTCTCGTTGGCTAGTGAACGCTCCTCAAAGACAGGCGATCATAGCCTACGATCAACCCGGGGCAAATAGACCTTTGGCGTTACCGGACAAAACGATGTGGATCAGTGTTCCCCAGGGAACAACCATACACATTGGTGATTTGACGCTCTATCACCTCGATCCGGAACGATGGGACGCGACTCTGGATGACTCAGAGTACCTGAGAAATATGTCTATAGACATAGATCCAGAGACTCTGGGAAGGATCCGTTTTGAAGGCACCCAAGTCGTCGACGTGGAACCAATAAACCAAGTTCTCAAGTCCCTCAGGTCCACAACTAAGAACCCGATCCAACCAATTAACTATGCGTGGTCGAGCGCGGACACATTAATCATAGCCCTGCTAATGACGATAACCCTCGTATTGTGTGGGATACTCGCATCCCTGTCCCGGGGCCAAACGTCACTCCGAGTCGACGTGGATCGCCATGCAGCGCACCTCGATATGATTATGCCTCGCGTAAGCGGGTCCGCAAAGAAGCCACTCACACGGGACAGCGCGACTGAAACTGACAACCAGGGTGAGGAGGAGCAGTGAAACGATGTTTCTAGATGCTTAGTCACTACTCTTGTCGGTGTTGAAACGTTGTTTAGTTGATTTTGGTTGTTTCTGAGGTAAGAATGTATCTTGTGTGTAGTAAGTTAGAGACTAAGAAGCCTTTGACCATGCCAACATGCAGTTCATTCATTAAATTGCAATCTTTGCGGAGTCAATGTATATTATTGCTACTTTAAGTACCATAATCTACATTGACCTCACAACGCTTAAGCCGAACCTACTCGAACAATTCTATTCGGGGGGATAGCTAATTCTTTTTGATAAGTCTCGCCATAGACTTCCAAAACATTTATGGGAAACCAAACACCCAATCTCAAGTCGTTCGTCTAAAAGACAACAGACATTTGAACCAAACTATATTTTGCCATGTAAAGCTAACTTAACCCAAGTTAGAAATGGAAAAGTAGTTTGGAACCCTTTTCTATAGGCTTAAACCCCTGTAGTTACCCCTTTTCAGCATGCTCCACCCCTTAACTGGTAGTCGTAGCTGTTCCCAACCATAATAGCTTACACACCAGGTGCATATAGTTTAAGGCCTTATGTAAAATTCCCTTCATAAGCCCACCTTAAACCACATAATTGCATGACACATTGAACCAGAACGGCACAGGCTGGACGTCGCTGGAGACAACCTTCGCTGGAGGCGACCTGCAATCCTGACGTTGGTCTCCACTCTTCATCCGGTGGCCGCTTCTTCAGTTCAATCCAAGGGTACCCCTCTGTATGCTGATTAATCAACACTTCCAATCGTTGTGGATTTACCATTGTGGATTATATGACTTTTTCCAGTGGATTACAGACTCTGTTTCCAAGGGGTTAAAGCATTGCTACAATGGAATTATCGAGACGATATGGAATTATAATCAACACAATGGAATTACCAAGAACATTGTGGGATTACCTTGACTTTTGTTTTCCTTGCTGGATTACTTTTGACTTTTGTTTTCCTTGCTGGATTACTCTTGACTTTTGTTTCTTTGCTGGATTACATCAAGCTTCAAGGACGATCGACGACGTAAGTCCATAGTTGGAATTCATCTCCATGGACAGGTGATGATTTCCAAAGGGGGGACTGTAGTGGACTAAGCCTACGTCGAAACCCAGTCTAAGGTCAAAACTCTTGACCTTTAGAACCTTGTGGGACAGAAGCTGTCATTTCATGTATTTGACTCCATAAATACAGGTTCACCCATCCTGAGACTTTCTTTCTTGAAGATTCAAGTGAAAAGAACACTCTCTTTTTATTATCATTATTATCTTACAAATGTTGATAATCAAAGTGTCTTAGTTCAAACCATTTTAGATGTTGCAGTGAACTAATCAATTTTATTAACTGAGTAATGATTTTATTCTCATGTTAAAAGAATTTGCAGAGTAATTATGCATTTTTCTGATTTCTGCTTTTGAATGAGCAAGTGTGTGCGTTTACAAGGTTACAGTCAAACGAAAAACAAGTTGTTATGTTAAAACTGTCATGTTTTAGAATCCTCTCAGACGTAAATAGAGATGTTTTGCACCTGTGTCTTAGGCACGCCAAAACAGAACCCTCTCGGTCTGTGAGAACATTTCTGAGCTGTCTCATAACAATTCTCGCTGTCTCTAACCCCTTACGTCACAAAAACACACCCCTTCTGGTCGTTTCTGACCAATGAAAAATCCCAAAAAGTGAACCGGGAAAGAGCCTTTAAAATGTCAGTACTTCCTGGTCTCACAGACTCACGGAGTTACAGAGTTGGAGAGTTGTCAGACTTCAAGAGTTCTGTGGGAGTTCTGTAAACTACACGAGAGCTAAAGTTCTGATGGAGTGCTGTTGGAGTTCCTGACATGACAACGAAGCTCTTCCGAGTTCCATGGGATTATAACTTTTTCCACTGAGGTGAATGTGTGTCGAACAGAGCCTCGCCACTACTTCTGACGGGCAACAGCCATTCTAAGGAGACGCTGGACCGGTAGCGTTAACGGAACACCATATCTGCTGATTATCATCAGAGAGGTAATGGGTCAAGTTTCCTACCAAGCGTACCGAGGCGAGCTGGGCTTCTGATGGAGAGTGTCGGTTCTGGAAAACACTTAATTTCCCTCACACACCATCCTTTACTCCCCCTAAACTTCTTTCCATCTTTAAACTTTCCTATGAAGTAGAAATTCTTCCAGATATTTAGAAATGTCTGTGTAAAATGCTCACCCACATTCATGTGGGCAAAAGATCATAGTTGTACAGTTATAAATGTCTGTTGGTGCAGCAACGGAGAAATCATGGCCGTATGATTTTTCCTGATTGATTGCTTTGTTGTTATTTTCATAATTTGCCAAATTAATGTAAATGTTTGATGTTAAATTTGATTCTGTAAATAAATGACCGCATTCATTTTGATGGGTCAAATTTAAATGACGTCTCACGTTTGCATTTCCTTAAATTCAATGCACGTTTTATTCAGTCCAGAAAAATGAGGAACTCGCGTTAAATGATGAATATATCCCAGCATCTGTTCATCTACATCAACAAACCTGATATTTCAAAATGTTATGCTGCTCTGTGAATGAATAACACTGGAGGAAAAATTTCACCATAAATCAATCAAACAAATTTTCAACACATTCAGAACCCATTTTAAACAGCTAGGTCAAATTTTTGAAGTATGGCTTTGTGGAAATGTTATGAACAAAATCTTCCTTGTTGTTAAGGGCAGCACTAAATGGGAACCAAGGGGGACATTGACCACCATGTAAATTAGTTGGTCTTCCACTGTTCCCCCTCCCATAGGTAGTATTATATGCATTTTATGAATATTCATTTAAAAACAGAGATGAAAAGTTTCAGTGAATTGATTGGTGTAAGAACAAAAAAGGTTGAATCATGTCATCTGGACTTCGTTTTTTTTGTTAAAAAGAAACGTTTCTTTTTAACAAAAAAAACGAAGTCCAGATGACATGATTCAACCTTTTTTGTTGTTATATACCTGGATGACTGAGAAAACAAACTTTGTGTTTTTGAAACCATTAGTGAAAAGGCCAGACTTCAGGGGTATCTGAGGCAGGCTTGAAACACAAGAGTCAGGGTGGCTTCTGGGTAATACCAGATGGCTAGGCCTCAGACTGACGAAGCCTCTTGGATGAGGGGCGAAACGTTTCTTTTTAACAAAAAAAACGAAGTCCAGATGACATGATTCAACCTTTTTTGTTGTTATATACCTGGATGACTGAGAAAACAAACTTTGTGTGATTGGTGTAAGGTTTAGATCAATACCCAGATAGGGGCTTTTTCCATGGCTCCTTTTCAGCACGACTCGGTTTGGTTCGGTTCCAAGCCTTTTTCCATTAGCAATTTTTCGTGCAACCGGCACTTCTTCGCTAGGGTACCAAGCGAGCCAATCCTGCACCAAAACATGACGTCATAACACTGTTGGTCACTGATTGGTCAGGGGGCGGAGTTACTGGTCCTTTCAGAAACTTTTAAAATCATCCCGATCCGCCATTTTCAATTACTCGGAACTCGGAGCAGTGGCTAGACCTATTTTTAAGATTTTAAAAACAATAATGACAACACTGCGGTCTAATGCTGAAGTCCAGATGTTTTTGTGTTTGGTGACAGACAACAAAATTCAGAGTGAGCTACTCACAGCGGAGGATCATACGAGCTGACGACCCTTTGAAGCGAGCGAGGCCGGGCTCTGGGCCCTGACATCGTGTAATCACAAAGGCAGACTCCGAGCCGCAGCAGTCGGGGAGATCGGCATCGGTCTGGGATGGAGGGTGGAAACGATTTTTAAAAACATTTTATGTATTTAAATTTATTTATTTTTTTTAATCAGTGAAGATTAAAAATAAATAAACGGTGCTGGCTTTATCATGAAATCCTGTTTTCACTTTAATGACTTAATTAAATAATCTGTTAATTAAAGTTAACTCAGTTGAAAAATTATAAAAAGACACAAAATTATTGGATCTCTCAGGAATATTTCCCTCAAACATGTTTAAAGAAGAGATACAGCCTTTAGATCAACTTTATCCTAACCCACAGATGTACAAATCACAAAACAAGTATTGAACTTTAAAGCAAAGCTAAAATAAAATAAGCTGTATACTATAAACAAAACCACATATCTACTTTGTAAATTGAACAATAAAAGTAGACACAATGAGTGTAAATATATCAAATGATGAAGAAAAACTATAAAATTTTAAATATAGATGGTTTTGTAGAATCTGGTTCATCAGAGATTTAATGGTGAACTAAAGTTCATTAAAAG
>NC_056518.1:8065149-8100665 GCF_014905685.2 Nematolebias whitei | reverse complement strand
AGAAACTTCAAAATAAATTCTCACCCTGTATATGAAACCTGTTTCAAGTTTAAGTCATGATTATGAGCTAAATCCAGATTTTCCATCTACAGTGTTTGGTAAATAACTAAAGTGTCATAACAAAAGTCAAGTTATTTTAATACATCTTTATTGTCAACATCTATACTGAAATGATACATCAGTGGTTTGGGGCAGGGAAGGTAACAGCCACTTTCATCTTTTTGTCACACAACGTATGCTGTTGCTTCAGAGCTGGATGTAAACAGACTGTAGGTCTGCTGCAGTTATTTTGCTGGAGAATCATCTGAAACACACATGTATTACTAAACCGTATTGAATCGACATTTACGTACATTTACACTCAGCTCCCTATAGCAGAAAAGCATTAGCTTACCCTCACGCATCGTGTAGCTCGCACCTTTATGGCTACCCACACTCTCCTGCGCTTCTCCAGAGCCTTTTGCCTCGCTGCCCGCAGCCTTTCTTGGGTCTCTTCTCTTTGACATTTGACAAAAAGCTACAGACTGAGCACAATGTTCAATAAAGCAATGAGATCCTCCATTTTGGTTGTGTATCTTTTCAGGTTCTTCTTCTTAATATGTTTAGTGGTGGCTAGTAAATAGCTTAAGGGAGCACTACCGCCACCAGATAGTAAGGCAAGTTGGATTCTGGACCCCGCCTACAGAACCGGTACCAAACGTGCATATGGAAATGCAGCATGGACCGAACTGAGCCGAGCTGAACCGAGTCAATCCGGGCTGAAGAGGGGCTATGGAAAACCATTGTAAGTGACCAAAAATAGCAACTCCAAGACCAGAGGTAAATAACAATGTTTATTTACAGCAAGTGAATAAGTCAACAGTATGATCTAATCACCAAGGATGGACTGGAACCCTGGAGAGCAAGGAACAGAGTTAGTAGGAGGCTTTGGATCCAGAGGGTTAATTTGATGTTTAGTACTCTTACTGTAGGAAGTCAAGGTTGGCACAGAGGCAAAGTCCCAAAAGGTTCCAGTAGCAAGGAGCGAGGAAGTTCCAGAAGGGTTCATACAATGGTGGGAAAGTGGTGGAATGCAAGGAATGACAGGAGAGCTCACAAGGAGGCTTTAGGAGAAACCAGGGAGGTCCAAGGCAGAGGAGGAACGCAGGGGTCAGAGCTACACATGTGAGAAGTAGAGATTAGTTTACAAATCACAATCTTGTACAAATCACAAGGAAAAAAGTCCAGGAACACAACTACAGATTGGCAGATATTGCACCAGCATCGGATTGAAGTAATCTACTACCTTATTGTTGTGGGTTGCAAGATTGAGTTAAAGAAAAATAAGCAGACACGTGGATCAGCTTTAGTTCTCCTTCTTTTCTTCCTCACTTTCGTTTTCTTCACCATCACACTCAGCATTGTATATTTTAACCAACAGTCTTAGACTGCCTTCTAGTGCCCTTTCTATGCAATAACAATCCTACATCTGAACACAACATTTTCCCTTTTCTCTGAAGGAATTACTTACACAGTATAACATTTTCTTGTGTTGTACTTTAGCAAAACAGTAGTACATTTTTACTGGTTTTAAAGAACACTTGTAACAGTCTGAACAGCAGTAACTTACATTTTGTTCTCACTTTATCTTACAAAACCTGTTGACCATCTTGGTGTATTTCTAGACCTCTGACTTCTTCTAAGTTCAGCAACAGATTCATTAATTCATACGTTCAACCTTTATTTAGACAGGTTAATCCCACTGAGCCTCTGGGACTCATTTACAAGAGAAACCTGATTAACGTTCCAGAAAGTGCAAAGGTGTCCAGTGTCATTGTTTTCTTAAAGTTTCTTTTGGGAAGTGTGTAAGTTTTGAAGCATTCCACTCGCATTCGTCGTTTAGTAAATACTGTATGTGTTTTGTCCAACTTTCTTCATGGCAGTCCATGGTTCTGTAAATCTTGAAGATCCTTTGGGAATGTGCTCAGGTCTGTGAACACAACAGTGTCACCCACTTTGACTGTTGAAGTTTTACCTTGCATTTTGTTGTCTGTATATTCCTTCATTTTATTCTGCTTTTGTTTCACCCTCTTTTTGATTTGGGTGTGTGTTTTGCTTTTCAGTGCTATTGGGAGTATGTTTAACTTGGTGTGCATTTTTCTGTTTTTCAGCAGCTCAAATGGAGTTGCTCCTGTGGTTGTATGAAGAGTAGCTCAATAGTTGTGCAGGAACTCTGTTACAGCTTCTTTCCATGAATTGTGATGTCATTCGCATGTCTGTATGCAGTCCTTAAGTACTCTGTTAAATATTTCTACTGCACCATTGGCTTTGGGGTAGTATACACTGGACCTTAAGTGCTGTATCTCCCTCTCAGAAAGTTAGTAAATGCATAAAAAGTAAACTGACAACCGTTATCTGAGACAAGGGGGCAGCTGTGGCTGAGTGGTTAGAGCAGTCGTCCTCCATTGCGAGAGTTGGGGGTTCGAATCCACCAGCAGTCACATGTTGAAGTGTCCCTGGGCAAGACACTGAACCCCTCATAGCCTCTGATGTGTGTCCCATCAGTGTTTGAATGTGATCTAAAGCACTGATTAGTCTCTTTAGAATGATTTGTTCAATTAGCTTTGTTGAGATCTAGTAGAGTGCTGTATGAACGGGTAAATGAGGGCACAGATTGTAGTGTAAAGTGCTTTGAGTATCTTGAAATAAGATAGAAAGGCGCTATATAAGTACAGTCCGTTTACCATTTACAAGGTACATACAGTGGCTAAAAATCGAATGATGACATCTGTAGTAACAGTAGAGGTGAATGCAACCTCAGGCCATTTGCTGTAATAATCTGTAATTACAATAGCATAACAGCAGCAGCTGTATGTAGCATTTTCAAATGGGCCTGTAATGTCTATTGAAACTTTTTCCCATGATTTACTAGGCAACTCAACTGGTGTAAGTGGAGCTAGAGCAGTTATAGCTACCTTATCACTGAACTGGCAGTTAACACAGGAAGCAATGACAGAATGTACAAGTTTGTCCAGTTGTGGTCACAAGAACAGTTCACGCAGTCTCTGCTTCGTACAAACTATTCCTTGGTGTCCCTCATGTGCTAAATCAACAACTTTGACACGTAATGAAACAGGAACAACTAGTCAATCAGTCCCTCTCATTATCAGTGAACCATGAACTGACAGCTCATCTCATACCTGAAAATAAAAATAAAGTTCTCGGGCAGACCTTGTTTACATTTGGGCCAACCTTTTTGAATCTGATTGCACAGCAGTGACAGTTCTGGGCAGGTCTCACTAGTAGAAGTGAACTCTGAAAGAGAAATGGCACACAGTCACACATTAAAAACAGCAGCAATCATGTCAGGTTCCTCTGTAGCCTCATTTGGAGCAGTTAGTGGTAGCCTGGAAAGGCAGTTAGCAGTGACGTTTTGGTGTCCTGGGCGATAAGTGATGTCATATGTGAAGCAAAGCAGTCAAGCTGACCATTTGGCGATCCTCAGTCCAGCATGTCCAGAAGCTTTGGAAGTGAGTAAGGTTGTAAGTGGTGGTGATCTGAACAAAGGACAAAGTGATGACCCCAGAGGTAGGCACCTTTCCACAGTCCACACACAAGCAAGAGCTTCACGTTCAACTGTGGAGTACTTGCGTTCAGCAGGGGGAAAGTGTTCTGGATGCAAAACCGACGACTCTCTGTGTCTGTGGAGTCTCTGAGCACTGCACGTAGTGGCTCAGTAACTTTTGCAAAATCTGGAATGAACTTACTGTACCAAGATGCAAGACCAAGGAAAGATCTTAGAGAAGACATGTTGTGCAGAGCTGGAGCATGGATCATAGCAGTGACTCTGTCCTGGTCCGGTTGAAGACCTTCTTTTGAAATGGTGTGACCCAGGTAGTTGAGTGAAGGTTGGTTGAACCTGCATTTTTGCATGTTAAGTTTGTCAGAGCTTGGAGCACTCTCTTTATATTTCCATTATGCTCTCTTTGTGTAGAGCCGTAGCAAATTATGTCATCCAGGTATGCTTGTACGCCTGGCAAACCTGTGAGGTTGATTGACATCATTTTTTTGAAAGGCCGATGGGGCAGAAGCTAAGCCAAACAGAACTCTGCAGAAACAAAAATGTCCATGATAATTGCAGTAATATGACAACTTTCAGGATGCAGAGGCATTTGGTGGTAGACAGATGTTAAATCGATGGTAGAAAAAACAGTAGTCCCTCGTAGATTTGAGAACAGTTCATCCATGTGTGGTAATGGAAGGCAATGAGCAACAATAACTTTATTTGGCTCCCTTAAATCAACATGTGTGGCTTTCCACCATCTCTCCTTTGTGTCACGACTATGGGAGAAACCCAAGGTGAAGCATCAATACGTTCAATGATGCCCTTATCTTTGAGATCTTTGAGATTTTCTGAAACAGCTTGTCTAACTGAAAATGGCAGTCTCCTGAGTTTATGTCGCACTGGAACAGCATTTGGCAGTATGTCTACTTTGTTTATGAAGTTTTTAGTGTAGTCTACTTCCTGAATTGACATTTCTGGATCATATTCTGGTTCAGTCTTTGGCCCGGCAGGTTGAATAGTAGAGGTAGGAGTAATAGTAGTAATAAATTTTCGTCCTTCAAGTTTCATATGTAATGCCTGAATTAAATCTAAGCTTAGGAGAGCAGCACCTGACTCAACAACAATAGAGTACCTACAGTAGAATGATTATCATGAGAAATAGTAGCTTTTAAGCACCCTTTTACAGCAATTTTCTCTTTTGCATAGATAACAAAAGCAAATGCAAGTTTAGTTAGGGTACAATCTGAGAAGAAGGTGCAGTAAATATTCTCTGGTATAATGGACACAGATGAGCCTGTATCTACAATCAGCTCAACATCTTTACATTGCCCATTAGCAGTCACTTGAACTGTGCAGAGGATCTTGTATTGTACTCTATATTCCATGTAAAAACTGTGGGCTCATTAATGATGACTTCACGTGCCTCCTTTTGAGTTGAACAGCATACTCGTGAAACATGTCCCACTTTACCACACATGTTGCAGGTCACTTTAACAGCAGGGCATGAAGGTTTGTTAGCAAGGTGGTTAGAAGTTCCACAACAAAAACAGGAATGATTACCAGTAGCTTGAGCCATAGCAGGAGCAGGATTTGGTGGTGGCTTCTTCTTTGTGTCCCTGCAGCAGCTTGGCTTTGATTGTTCCTGTATGGCCCTCACTGGAGCAGAAGTGCCAGCAGCAGTAGCATCAGAGAAAATGTTAGCATCCCATAATCCACTTTCAATTTGCAACGCCAGTGTAGTAGATTTAGCAAGTGTTAGGTCCGGTTCAAGTAATAATCGGTCTCTTATATGAGTGTTAGCAACACGCTCGATCAGTTGATCATGTAGCATTGGATCCTCCATGTTGCCAAGATCACATGCAGCAGCTAACTCACATAAAGAAGCTAAGAATTGGTTTACCATCTCATCCGGCCTCTGTGCTCTTTGTCAAAACTTGTGAAGTTCAGCAATGACATTCAGCTTCGGCACAAAATGTTCTTTTAGAGCAGCAAAAGCTGCAACAAATGTGCCTCCAGTGTTTGGCAGGGTGTAGAAAAGCCAATGACCCTCCATTCCCAGGGTATGAAGTAGAACCGCTTTCTTTCTTTTATCAGGACAGCCAATGCTGCGATCACCAACATGTAGTTTTCAAACATTTTTAACCATGTTGGAAATGTTATTGCTCATTCCCCTGGGCATGGCAGGAATGGCGCAGGTAAAGACACAGAAATAGACATCCTCGTCACCAATGTTGTGGGTTGCAAGATTGAATTAAAGTAAAAATAAGCAGACACGTGGATAAGCTTAAGTTGTCCTTCAATTTTCTTCCTCACTTTTGTTTTCTTCATGTCATACTCAGCATAGTATATCTTAACAAACAGTCTTAGACCACCCTCTAGTGCCCTTTCTATGCAATAACAATCCTACATCAGAACACAACACTTATATACTCGTACAGCCAGTGACATACAGTCAGGTGAGGCAGTGCCTCTCCTGTCATCATGACAAGTAAAATACTAACAATGATAAGAGAAAATACATTTGACCACTGACTGTTCTATAAAACTGTTTTCTGAATTGTTTCAAAACTTAATTGGTCAAAATCGTGAAATTTATGCATTGCCTGTTCACTTCATTTATTCAACCTTTATTTATACTTGCTAGCCTCACTGAGCCATGGGAACTCATTTACAAGAGAGTCCTGTTCCAGACAGAACATATAAAGTACAGACAACAATTAGACAATGACAACACTAAACTACAGTTAAAATATGCTAACACATGGAATAAATGTGCTGGGTGAGGCGGTGTAAAGCTCTGTTTCACCTCTGGTATCGCTGTGTCATATACAATATATGAAGTAGGCAGTAGGTGCATGCCCATTGCTGGCTCTTTATATCGCCAATATACATGTTTGATTACGCATGTGCTACACATGCTGATGTTCTACAGTCTGTCTAATATATTGAATGAATGTGTGTGACATATTTCTTCTTCCTAATCGGTCATAATGCACGCTCAATATAAGGAGTGAGGCAGAAAGTACTGTGTCTCACCGATAGGGGGAGTGCCGCCCCATAGGGACAATGAAGCATGTGCAGTCGCTGTGCATTCTTTTGTTATGCAGAGGGGCGGGGGTGAAGTAAACAGTACACTCGTTTAAATTTGTTTAGACAAAATGAAAAATCATATCTCAAACAACTAGATTTTCTGTCGAAACAGAAGGTATTAGAGAAAGGAAGAAAAAAAGGCTAAACTGAAATATAAGCTTCTATTTATTAAATTAACTTCGTTTTTGCTGTGCGTCATCGTCCATATTCCCTATCAATCTGTTTGTTATTGTTTAATCCTGAAACCAGATGGGTGCACACTATTGTCATCAGTTCATCACCTTTTTATGTCATGGCATCACATGTCAGTCATTTTACCTCTGCTACTACCTTTCTTTGAGGCACAGAGGTGCTCCAGGGGTGGGCTGCCTTCAGCCACCTCACTGCCTCAGTTCATTCAGAAGTCACATTGAGGTGGCCAGAGATCATCTTAAGTCCCCAGTATACTCTCACGTACGTCTGTATGCGGAGGTACACACGTACATACGCGGAAGTATGTGCGTACCTCCACAGGGCATGTCCATGCAAAGCTTATTTTTTACGACCACGTACGCAGTGTGGCACAATAAACTGCGCCGATGAACTGTTTTGTATCTGACACCAATGTATTAAATTCCCCTTCTTCATCCCTGATCTGCCCTTTTCTTTTGTTTTTTTTTTGCCAAGAGGCAAGTGATCTCTTCCTCCTCCGTTGATGAAATGACTGAAATTGTGAGAAATGAAGCTGCGAACGAGCAAATTAAATCAGGTGCCAGTTGAGGTGGTTCGGGCATCTGGTAAGGATGCCCCTTGGGCGCCTCCCTAGGGATGCATGTCCAACTAGGAGGAGAGCCCGGGGAAGACCCATGACACTCTGGAGAAACTGTCTCACGTTTGGCCTGGGAACGCCTTGGAATCCTCCCAGTAGAGCTGTGTGTGTATATACATGTACATATATATATATATATATATATACATATATATATATATATATGTGTTTGTGTGTATATATGTGTATATATATACATATATATATATATAGGCGTTTTAAAACCTTCTCACACTTGCAATATTCTAAACACTGTTTCTAAACTCTAAAGGCTTTAAATAAAACACAGAATGTCATGATTTCTGCTCTCTGCCTCCGGATGCTCTCTGCGACCTGGCAGCACTCTCGACCACGCCCACTTCTCCGCTGCAGATCAGTTGATCAGCTGCAGGAGGAAGCTTCTCCCACAGCTGTGGGTATCATACAGGTGTTAAATAATTTAAAATAATTAATTTTAAATAAAAATTCCATGTCGGTCGTGCGGCTCATCCATCAATCAGCCAATTGTGTGTCATGTCCAATCTTACTTGAAAAACCGCAATAGAGCGAGTCTGCGAAAATGAACCACGAAGTAGCGAGGGACTACTGAATTTCAAAATGGGAGATTTTGGTCTTGGTTCCAATTGAAAAAACCATTAGCTCAACAATCTGGTCAGATCTGCTCACTATTTATGCAAACGGAGTCCTTTGGAGAGCTATCTACAACAGATAAGACATTAACTGCTCATGTTCTCTCCAGGGAACCCTACTTCAAAATATCTGAAATGTTGCTTTAAGGTGTTGTTAAGACTTTTTTTCAACTTTCTTTAAAAAAATACATTACTTACAGGATGATGTCATTTGGGGGTGCAGCTGAGTAAGCCAAACTCTGACATTATTGTCTTCAAAGATGGACAACTTCAGCGCACAGTGTGTTGGTCTGAGACCCACCTTCAGTTTAATCAGTTTCATGTTTCTTTGCCGTGCTCCCACCCCCGACACTCAGCTGTCATTGTGCATTTTATGCACTTGTGTCTGTTTCCAAATTGCCTGTGTTGGCCTTAATATCACAGAGAACACAGAATCATAAATGGGATTTTGTACTGAGCAGGGCACAACCTGTTTAAATCACACACTCCCCCCCGCTGAATATCAATGCACTTTGTCGATGTGCTGCCAGCTGGACTGGACACTCCTGCAAACGACTGAATACAGATCAGATTCTAAGTCACACTTTATCTTCCTCCTTTGCTAGTGGGTTTATTTTTTTCTTACTTCTGTCCTTCCATTAAAGAGTTCAATTAACATAAGTGGAATCACTTAAGGATAAAAAATGCAGCATACTTTGCAGATCATGTATGAAGATTTAGACAAACTAGTGAGCTGAAGCTTTATCTTATATAACTTTGAATTGATTTAAATAATTTAAATAAGTTTTTTTATTATTATTATTATGTTATCCCTGTCAACAAAAAAATATGTGGAGTAAACATTCTGCTGTTACCTTCTGTTTCAGCTAGAGGTCAGCAGCTTGTAATTTTGTTTTAGCAGGCTGTGTAAGAAAATTATGAGGAGTTCTTGGGATGCCCTCATTTAATGATAAATGTGTTGTACTTATATATATCACCTTTTATCTTGTCAAGATACTCAAAGCTCTTTACAACACAATCTGTGCCCTCATTTACCTCCATGCACACATAATCTGAATCTGTAGAGACTAGTCACAGCTTTAGATCACATTCATACACTGATGGGACACACATCAGAGGCAATGAGGGGTTCAGTGTCTTGCCAAGGGACACTTCAGCATGTGACTGCTGGTGGAATTGAACCCCCAACTCTCCCATTGGAGGACATACTGCTCAACCACTCAGCCACAGCTGCCCCACCACAATATGCTGCAAAATATACAAAGAGAAGGCAAGCACTAAATAATCCTCCTTTATAGTTTTTTCATGCATCTATAGACTTGTGCATCAAAAACATATTAAACATTGTCTTTTTATACAAGCCTGTCATTTTTATGTCGATCCTCTCGGTACCAGTCAGCAGAGGGCAGTGTGAGCCTACTCTCCATAGATTCTAAAAGGAAAGAACTTGTTTTCTGGGCCTGTGAAATCTGGCAGCTCAAATAAACAGACCCCAGCACGTGCTGTTGACAGCATGCTTGTTTCATCTGCTTCCAGTATACTTCATGTCTGTGTTTTAAGTTGAATAAATCGGTTGGATCTCGGTGTCTCGCAGGTTGGCAGAAGATGCTCAAGTCTGACGGAGGTGGTTGTGACTCCGTTAAGATGTGTCTCTCTGCCAAATAGACTGGCCTGCTGCTGCAGACACTGGATGTGGTGGATCAGCAAGCATATTTTTCACATTTATTTGTTTTGACTGCTCCCTTCTCTAAATGTTGCCGCAGCAAACAAATTTTGCACCAAAGTGTTGGCCCATTTTATTCCAGATGCCCTTCCTGACTCAACCTGGGCTCAAACACAGCCTCAGGACCACAAGTCCTCAGCACTGACCTCAAAGCTACCAAATCCCTGATTATCAATCAATCAATCAACCTTTATTTCTACAGGTAAATCCCATTGAGCCTCGAGGACTCATTTACAAGAGAGACCTGATTTCAACAAAGAATGATGACAACAGTGGACAACAGCGACAACAATAAACAGTTATAAAAAGTCATACTTGTTTTTTATATATATTTTTTCTTTTACAAATAGGATGGCTAAAAAAAGAAAAGTAACAAAAAACAGCTAGATTCTAAAGAAAATGTAGAAAACAAAATAAAGTCACATTAATAACAGACTATGGCATAGCTCATTGATTTATTTTTACAGTTTTGTAGTTTTATGCTTCATTTGTTGCCGCTCGCACCCCCACAGAAGACAAATTGGCTTCTGTGCTAATTTTCATCCATCGTCCTGGGCAAAATAAAACCAGTTCATAAAACAAGTATATAAAACAAGTACAACGGTAATGAGTGATGAAGAGGCACCATGACTAATTGACACTAACCAACACAAAAGCCTTGTAGCCTAGCCAAGAGTCACTCAGGACTGAAGTAGCTTGATGGTCTGTGCCGTGGTTTTGTAATACTGAGGTTGTGGGTTCGAGTCTAGGTAGCGTCAGGAAGGATAGTGTAAAACAACTGCCAACTCTTTCATGTGAGTTTGCTCACTGTGTCAACCCCTGAAGAAGGGAGCAGCTGAAAGAAACTTACTAGTAGATGAGAGTCATTCACAACCCATACTGTGAGCACCAGTGCTTAATTTATAAACCAAATGATGCCAGAAGGTAAATAGCGGTGGGATCTGGGGGTCCTCCCCCAGTAATTTTTGAATAAAGTAGAAGCAATTTCCTGCATTCTGATGTATTTTCACAGGTTGTTAAACATCTGCATTTACCTACTTTGTAAACACTTGATTCAACAACTATTTTAGAGAACAACAAGATGTATCCTGACCAACAGCTCTCCTTGTGTGAATAGAGCATGCTCCACTTTGCTCAAGCATCCTAAACCTGATTTCAGCACTCACCCACACCGCTTGCATCTGCTCTAGTATCTCCATGACCACTGCCTTCATGTGCTTCAATTCTCGGTTGTTTAGTTGTATGATGAGGACTTTTTTTTATGAAAGTAAATTGAATTAGGTTTTTTTTACATGTTGATCGCTGTTATTTTGACAAATTGGTGAAGATTTTTTATAATATGTGACATACCCATCAAATAGTTCTCTTGTATTTTTAATAAATAATCAAAAGTTTATTAAGGACCCACCCACTTTAACTGTGAAACTGATTTGTAATTTAGTCATATTGTTTAATTATGTTTTGTGTTTGAATTAAATTGCCCATTCATTCAACCTTTATTTATACAGGTTAGTCCCATTGCACCCCAGGGACTCATTTACAAGAGAGTCCTGATTGTACTTTTAGGGGTGAAGATTTTTTAAGCATAGAAGCAGAAATGCTTATTTGAAGGGGCAGCTCTGCTGAGATATTAGGAAGCTCGTAAGTAACTGTTATATTTAAAATTAGTGTTTATGTAATTATTTTCAGTTTACATATCTAATATAGGTTTTAATCGTTCAAGGCAGTCAAATTTGATCATAACTTTATTATTAGTAAGCCTGGGAGTTACTGGATCCAAGAAAAAAGTTACCAGAACACACCTAAGAGTTCCCCGATCCTATTCCGGCGGATCTGGCTCAAATTAAGCACTGGTGAGTATGACATCTCATCAATTTTTTGTTACAAATATTTAGGTATCTTGGTCAATTTGCATCTCTCTCTTAAGCTCCACTTGGAAAACTTGGTAAGAAAACTGAAAGTTACGCTGGGTTTCTTTTTCAGAAACAGATCCTGTCTACATGAATACTAGGAAACACCATGTAACTGTGACTTTCCTTCCCTCCATTGACTATGGTGACATTATTTACATGAACACCTCTACAAGCACCCTGCCGTTGTTGGATGCTGTCTATCATGGTGCACTAAGATTCATAACTGGCTGTAAGTACTGTACCTACCACTGCACCCTGTAGTCAATGGTTAACTGGTTGTCATTAACTTCATACAGACTCTCTCACTGGTACATTTTCATCTTTAAATCACTTCTTGGTCTGCTGCCTTCATACATCTCCTCCTACATGTCTCTGCGTGAGTGCAGCTACAGCGTGCGCTCTCAGGACATTATTACCTGCAGTGTCCCCTCAGTGAGGACTGAACTGGACAAAAGGATCTTCTCCTACTTTATTTTATTTTATTTATTTATTCATTCAATCATTTCATTTCAGTTAAAGCAAGACTTATTCCATACAAATAAAATAAGATACATATAAAATGAAAGGCAGCAGAAGAAGAACAAATTCTCATCATTTCTGCCCCTTCTAAACAATATCAATTCAAAACAATCTATTCAAACAATACATAATACAACCAACCATAAAACATCACAATTCATTATAATTCCATACCATTATCCAATTTAAATATATTTCATCATCAATACATTCTTAATCTTTTTTTTTAAATACAACTAATAAATTCTCCTTTTTGATATCATTATCCAAATCATCCATAAACCAATTCCCTTGATCGAAGTAGACCTACCCTTAAAACTTTTTCTATATTTCATCTTTACAAAAATATCTGTTCCCTTTAAATTATAACAACTATTCCTTTTAACGAAATACACTTGTATGTTTGATGGTAAATTTTGGCTCTGAGCCTTGTACATAAATAATAGAATATTTTAATCCACCAAATCATAAAACTTAAGAATTTTCAGTTGATAAAATAAAATACTTGAAGGATGGCAATAATGCTTTTTTGCGATAACTCTTTTTTGTAAAATAAAAATAGACTTGGTTGCAGTTTTACAAGCTGTACCCCAGATAGCAACACAATAAATCAAATGTGACACAACAATTGTATTGTACAGTAGACACAATGCTTTATCAGTCAGAAATTCTCGTACTTTATGTAGCATTGCTATAGACCTGGAAATTTTAGTTCTTACAAAATTAATATGTTTTTTCCATGTCAATTTATCATCTATAATCACTCCCAGAAACTTTACTTCACTACTTCGCTCCTGTTTCCTGGAATATCTTTCAAAAAGATCTGAATCTCTCGACCTTGACCTCTAAGTGGCTTCAAACATCTGCTAAGTTCCTGGTAAAAACCAATGCAGACATGTTCCTGTTTTTAGTTTTCTACACCTCCTTATAATCTAGATGTTTTTTGTTTTGTTTTGTTACATCTATCTTTTAAATATCATTTTATTTGCAGTTGTTTAAAAAATGTTTTTTTTTAAATTATCAGTTTGTACGCATCCTTTGATTGTCTATTATTGTCTTTTTTTTTTCCCCACTGTTGTCATCACTCTTTGTTTAAAATCAGGTCTCTCTTGCAAATGAGTCCGGGAGTCTCAATGGGATTAATCTGTATAAATAAAGGTTGAATGAATGTTATTTTCAAGATGTGACCAAAACTGCAACAATCTTGTCATTTCTCATCAAAGTAGTCATAGGTCTGTAGTTGTAATTTGAGATCTTGACCTTCAAATGCTACAATGTTAAACGTTTAGCATCTAAAAATAGTTAGTCCCTTAACATGTTTCATTTTTTTGTGTATCCAGCTGACAAATAAACGTTATTTCATTTTTTAATGTTAGGTTGTAACATCTGAAACAAAACCACTCGGTGAGATTCTTGTTCAGAAAAGTCCTTGCAGCTGCACAGCATGTGTGGAACTAGCCGGGCTGATTGAAGTGCACTGGGGTGTTTCACGTCTTGAAAATGACCATGCCTGGTTTGGAGAGTTTTTTTTCTCTTTCTCTGTCTAAAATTCATCTCTACCCGGCCTTAATCATTTGCTCAGGGAGTCATCCGTCCTCCTTCTTTGGGTACAGATCAGATTGGAGGGGAGAGGTAAGAGCTAGAGCCGTTCTGTTGCGATAATCTGCTGCAGTGGAAGCAACTAACAGGCACTGATACCACACCTGATCAATTACGTCTTCTACTTTCTGACCAACGTCAAGCTGAAATCTTGATTCGGGAAGAAAAAGGAGAGGTTCCTGTTTGAATCAGTTGTTTTTCCACACGTCTAGAGACTTGTCTTTTAGCGTGCTGGTGATTTTTTTAAAGCCCTGTGGTCTGCACTCTATCGATCAGCTCGGTGGTCTTTGTTTTAACAAGAGTGACAGATCCAGCCTCAGATAGAAACCACAGATCTGCCCCCCCAGTCTGCTTCACAACAACTTCTCTGCCCATTAAAAATCCACTTGCTGTGATCTGACAACTTCAATGTCATCATCCATTATCTTTTTATTCTGCCTGTCCTGCATATATTTTTACAGTCTTGACAAAAAAAATGCTGTATTCTTGTTAATATTAGAGTTCAACCATAAGTTCATGAACAATATTCTGTCTGTTTTAATCTCCAACATGTGCAGCGACGGGAGCTAAGATTCAGATTCGAAGATTCTACTGTAAGACTTTTCACTTGACTGACATCAGCACCAGGCAGATCAGCCCGGATCAGAAAAGCAAAGGTCGCCTGACACTTGACAAGACAGAGCTGCTTCATCATGCCGGCAGGGCCAGAGTCAAAATAAATATTAACATAATTAATCAATGTCAGCACATTCGATCTGAGAAGTGCTGCTCTAAAATGAACGTGTAGTTTATTTTATATGACTGTCATTTTAATAACCCAGTGTAATTGCAATAAACACAGATGTTAGCCCGCCTGTTTCTGCACAGATTGCATTGATCAATAGGTTTTGCTAAAATCAGATTGTTTTAACACGATTAGACACAAGTAGCATCTTTAAAAAAAATACATTCTTAATAGAATTAGTTAAAAACCTACTGACACCAGAAATGCTTTGTTCTGACAAGATAAGCTAAACCAATCACTTTTTTCTTATTATCCTTAAGCACATGTGGCTTTCTGTGCAGAACGTTAGTGATCAACTTAAATACTAAATTTAAATTAAAACTTGTTGTGTAATGTTTAACAAAAGTACAGCTTTCACAGAGGGGATATTTTTGGTAACAATTTTTTTTGTCAACTTTTCTTGTTCGACTGTTTTACATCCTAACGTAAATACTGTAGTTACTAGACAGGTTTTTCAAAAAGGTTTATAACATGGCAGGTAATATGAAGTTATTAACTCAAAGTCTGAATTTAACATTAAAGCATGCGTTTATGATGGTACAGGGAGGCAGTAATGCTTTCGTTTAAACTCAGATAAAAATAGATTTGTTTTTAGTCTGTGCATTTTAGGGTGAATAAAGTAATTTTTTTGGTTTCATGAATTGTGCTGTCGTGTTCTGTCATGTAGCCAGTGGTGGAGAAAGTACTCAAACACTGCACTTAAGTAAAAGTACAAATAAACAGACAAAAAAGTACTCTAGTAAAAGTAGAAGTACCACATTAACATTTTTACTTAAGTAAAAGTAAATAAGTACTTGCTTTTAAAATACTTAAAGTATTAAAGGTAAAAGTACTTGCTGAATGTATTACCTAATGTAATGGTATACATATATTTAAGTCTGTGTACCATATGTATATTTTCTGTAATACATTAATAGTGTTGAGTCATTTTAATGAACGATGCTGCAGATAATACATGTTTTTATTGTGTTTACTCTGTGACACAGTTCACACTTGGACTTGTGATTCTGTGCGTCAGAATTTCAGGGATGACCTGCAGAGTTAAATGTCATTAATCAAAATGAGAGAAATGATTATACCTTTGAAAGTTTTTATTTAACACAAAACAAAACCAATGTGTCGTTTTAACTGCAGTAAACACATTTAAGTAAAAGTTGTCAGTCTGAACAAAAGGAGCATTAGACACAACTAACAAAGGAACAGGCTCTGATCATTTCCACTGATATTTCAACTCCAGTTTATCATCAACTCTAGTTAAAATACTGTCTATTCAACCTTGTAATGGATCAATATTGACCAATATTTTAACTTCCTGACACCATTTTTAAAACTTGGACCCGAGTGTCGAGACATTTGGAGACATCTCTTGTCTCCTGTCCTAACATCATGAACTGACACATTTTAATATTGCAGCAAGAATTTCTTGTTCAAGTTCAGAAGAAGTTGGTTTTCAAAGATTTTTTAGTTCAATCTGGCTCTTTTGGGAGAGAGAAGGTGTCCTGCTGTACTGAGCCTTTCAATAATCTTTCAATAAGGCCATTGGTGGAGCATACCTTCTGGCTGACTCTCTTGCGGTGGAATACACTTTGGGTGTGCTAGTGGTGCTGCAGGTGCACCCAGCTCAGTGACATATATACTAGAATATATGTCATTGGCCCAGCTCTTCTTGAAGGTGGGTCTAACGTTACCTGTCCACTTTGCAGTGATTCAATGGACCAACTCCCCTCTCACCACTGGTTACTTTCAAAGTAACAAACAAATCAAAAAGCCGTAACATGAATGTAACTTGTAATGCAGCACGTTACAGAAATGTAGTGTAGTAGAAAGTACAGATACTTGATGTAAAATGTAGTGAAGTAAAAGTATAAAGTACCCACATTTAACTCTAATTAAGTAAAGTACAGATACACAAAAAATGTACTTCAGTACAGTAACAAAGTATTTGTACTTAGTTACATCCCACCACTGCATGTAGCTATAGGGTTTCCAGCTCTTCCTGCAAGTTCCTGAGTCCAGAGCCGGAGTCAACTACTCACATCTGAGATCATGCCCCTAACCTGTTCCAGGACTATAAGAGGCTGCAGAAGAGCTTCCTTCCCTGCTGGAGCATTGCTTACTTTCTGGTGTTTCTGCTTTCAGTTCAAATCAGTTCAGTTTATTTATATATCACCAGTTCACAACAAAGTTGTCTCAGGGCATTGAACAGAAACATTCACATACATAGAAAAGCCAATTAGTAAAGTTCTCTACCTAAGGAAGAAGCAGACTCGTTGAATCTTCTCTTTGTCACAGTCTCCCATCCTGAACAATCACAAATGCAACAGTGAAAAGGAAAAACTCCCTTTTAACAGGAAGAAACCTCCAGCAGAACCAGGCTCAGGACATGAGGCCATCTGCTTTGACCAGCTGGGTTTGAGAGGACAGAAAGAAGAGACATACAGAATGACAGGTCCAGATGTAGGTGCAGGTGTACCTGAAAGACAAAAACTCACGTCAAGGATAGACAAAAAAAATACAAATACAAAACAGGTTAAGCAGAGTAAATGTGGTCAGTTTGTCCTCCAGCAGTCTAAAATTAAGCATAACTAAGGGACAGCTCAGGAAACCCAAGATGACCCTAACTATAGGATTTAGCAAAAAGGAAATACTTTCGGCCTCCTTGTGTTAAAACTCCAGATTAATAATCTTCCCTTGTGTTCTCCTCATCGTCGCACAGAACCTTGTTCTTGAGCCTCCTGTTCTGGACCTCCATGGCTGTCCTCGAATCCTCGACCCCTGGGCCTACCTGTGAGTTACTTACCTTCTTTGTGGTTCTTCTCCAACTGCTCCTACACCTCCCGACCACTTGCCTCCATGCTCCAGCTGTGCTCCTTCCATTGGGACCTTCTCTAACCTGCAATCTCCAGCCTTCCTCTCTATGTAACAGTGACCCACCTACCAACATCCTGTAAGATTTCTACAACCTGCATTATCAGACTGTTCCACACAGCTGCTGACATCTCTGCTTCCCTTCCAGAGTTTCCAGGACGTGCCCACTGGTACATTTCATCATTTTACTGTGAATCACTTTTATTCTAAAGGGTTTTGAGTCTGTTGTGTCAGTCCGATCACTCTGGATAAACTCCACCACTTGGTTTACTTTAGATATTTTTATGTATTTATTAATATATTGTAAGTATAGTTGTTGTTTTTTTATTACAACTACTGTTCTGAAGACCAGAACATAATCTCTGCTTTATTTCTCAATGTTTTCTTTCAGTTTGTACAGTTCATGCAACTTGATATAGTTCAGTTATTTTACATCTTTCCATGTCAGACTACCACGCCTGTTTCCATAAAAATCTGCTTCCTTTTTGTCCATTTGCCACCCCCACCCCACCCCCACTCACACACCATTTTTATTCTCTCTCCATATTCTCAGTTTTTCCCTTTTGTTTCTATTTGTTCTGTTCTGGTTTGGCAGGTGTCCTCTCCACGGCTTTAGTTTATTTTCATTCTTGCACCACAGCTGCCTTCTTCTGGTCCGGGTCAGTTTCTTTGCAGATCTTGTGCAGATTCAGTGAAACACTTCAGAATAATAAACAACCTCCTCATAAGGGGTCAGGTTAAAACATTTATGAACCATGTAGACATGGTATCAGCTGTCCCCCACAGTACCGCTGCATGCTTAAGTATGATATATTAAAGCATCCAAAATGTGCAGAGATCCTTTCAAACATTTATTTCTTGGCTCTTCCTGCACAAAAAAGTCTACCTCGTGTCAAAACACGTAGATCTTTGAGTCCCAAAAAATTGTTGATCTCCTTTAGCCCTTTTGGATGACAAGTTTATATCCTGAAGAATATCACAAAAACCTTTTCCATGCATAAAAACGATGTGCAATCCCTCACACTCAAGCTGAACCTGACACTTGGGCACTGCCTCCTCAAGTTTTACATTTAAATCAGGATTTGTCATGGCTTTCAAGCCCGCTTCCCGATTCTGATCACAGGATTTATTTCTCTGCATGAATAACCGTGAACAAGGAGGTTGGAAATGTGCACGTCGTGTGACAAATCTATTTTAGACACGTTTGTTGGGAAAATCTCAGATTAGAGAGACTGAGGGGACAGGAGTCAGACAAGTTATGGCATTGATACCACAGTTAGGTCTCACCTGCTGTGATAGAAAAGTAATGTTTCTATTATATGATGTTTTTATCTTTTTAAACTGGTTATTTGTTCTTACATGAGCCAGAGCTCTTTTAACTTGTCAAGGTTTAAATGTGAGGGGAATAGGGGAGTGGTGGCTCAGAGTGGTGGGTCTGTGACTGGAAGGTCACCGGTTTGACTCCCCCAACCAACAACATCCAAATGTGGGTGGGAAAGGTGAAGCACCCACACCTGCCTCCACCCTCATTTGTCCCACTCTGGGCCTTTGAGCAAGGCCCTTAAAACCCACCATCTGCACCCCCAGGCACCCTAGATAGCAGCTCTCTCCTCCACGCAGAGGGCTGTGGTAGCTCGGTGATGTGGTTGTGTCAGGAAGGACATCTGGTGTAAAAACAATCACCAAGTCTTCATGAGAGTTAGTTCACTGTGGTGACCCTGAAGAAGGGAGCAGCTGCATTCACACCAGCCCTGTTTAATCCTCTTTAATCAAACTCTACTCCGTTTGCCTAGAAAGTCCAGTTCATCTGGGGAGGTGTAAATGTGCAATCGAACTCTGATATGGACCAAAAAAGTGAGCTCTGGTTTGCCTTCAAACCTAGGTCTAGGTCCGGTTCAAGTGAACTCTGGCGCGGTTCGAATGCAGTGTGAATGCAAGCAGACCGGAGACAGCTCCAAAAGCAGGAAGTGGACTACAGCGCAGGGCATTCTGAGTAAATACAACCAAAACAACGTGCATTTCTCATACCTCGTATGGAGCCGTCTCAGCCGCCTTGTGTGAAAAACAGTATTCTCCATGGTCTTCTGCCTCATCTTCCACTCATGCTGAGTCCATTGTTGAAAAATGACCAAACTGAAATCCTAAAACCGCTGAAATTTGACGCCACTCTATTTTTTGTTTGTATTTCCAGAAGAAGAAGAAGAAGTGTCTTCTTCAAAGGTTTTTGTGTCGTTTCCTTCAGTAGTTCTTAGTGCAGCGCTACCACAGGTGAGGGTGGAACAGGTTGACTCAACTGACTCAGGAATGTGAACTTCACCAGTTGAAAATGTAAACAAATGAGCTGAGTCTACCGGACTCTCAGGTGTGAAAACGACCTAAAAGTCAAGATTTAACTGTGACCAAACGTCCCACTTGTAGGAGATCTTGTCTTGTCAGTATTTGTCCGTAGGCATTTGAAGATCATGTCTTGTTTCCACCATTTTTGATGTTCAACAAATTATTGAAGAGATGAAGGGGATGAAGATGGAACTGATGCTCTGCACCGTGGCAGTGAACTTCAATGTGTGCTGTTGCCACACGAGGAACTGATTTAACATAACTGAAGTGGAGCTGGCATCACCAAGCATGAGTATGTCTTTTTGATTTGTTGTAGTTAGTGCGATGGATGGATTAATTGCTACTTTCTTCTGTGATATAATCTGCTTGGTGCTGGATGCACCACAATGCTTTTGCATTTTGTTAAAAGCAGGAATGATTTCTATTCCTCTTGGATCCAGGTGAAACCATCGGCTTCTGGGCATGAGAATTAAAGCAGCTGTGCTTCTTCAAATGATTGTTTTATTTGTTCATTTGGTTCATTGCCTCATGCATTATTTTGTGGGGTTTAAAGCAAAGCTGAGCTGTTTTTAGTCTCATTTTGTTCCGTCTAACCAGATTATTTCCATACATTCCCCATCACAGAGCACTCTTAATGAAATGGAGAATTTTTTCTGACACCATTTCATACATTTGACTTCAAAGATACAAATCAGAAAGGAGTGGAATGAAAATAAAAGACTATGGGAATTTTGAGTCTTTCTCGTCTTAGCTTCAAGCTTTCCCAGTTTTCTTTTTCTTCTCTCGTTCTGACTGATTTGCAGCGAGATGTGGAGATGCGTCTCGCTGCATCAAAAGACTCTTTAAAGGTTTGGTTTCTTTATTCGTCTGTCTTCTTCTGGGCTTGGTTGTAATCTCACACAGCTGTCAGATACAAGAGCATTCACATGTTTTTAAATTAGGACTTGAGTGTCGATTCTTGTATAAATCATCTTTAATGATGTAGCACAGATTCTACATAAACCCAGACATACATTAAATTATTGACTTTTATTAAGTTTCAATAAAATAAAACTAAAAGTTATTTGAAGGTATATTGTCCATCACCAACATGCATGCCAGTTTTAACAAAAACTTGTGAGCTGTAGAGTTCAGAATGACGATGAGGATGAGTTTCAGCTACAGGAATTCCATATTTTAGCTCAGTATCTATAAAATTAACCGTTTCCATTTGTGATTTTTTTTTTTATGCAGTGCGTTGTAGAGACCATCTTTAATTTGGTTGATTCCAAATGTTATAGCTGTGCATCCATTGATTTATTTCTGAACATTTCATTAAAGGCTGTTCAGTTCATGAGATATTTTGCTAACAGAAACAAAGTTGACTCCCAGTGTTAATGGCAAAGTTTAAAAAACAAAAAGGCTAATACATGATCAGTTAGCACTCAGAGTATGACTCAGCTGGTGTGAGCTCAATGTCTGTAAAATTCACAGACCCTTAGCCATTTTATGTGTTTGCACAGGCTGATTAGCTGTGGCAGCCATCTTGAATCATACTGACTGCAAAAGTTAGTCAGGTGTACATCCAATGTTTGTTTTCTGGGAGTCTCATAAAATCCATCTGCTGCATCACAAGATATTTTGCTAACAGAACGACAAAAAGGACCACAAACACAAATGAACTCTACTGCCTACCTTTCATGACAGCAGGCAATAGCTACACACGTGTCATCAAGTGGTTTTAAAAACAGGTTTATTTCATATTTTATAATAAAAATGCAAGCAGAAAAACCTTCCAGACCTTTCAAAAAGAGAAGTTTGTACTGGTTGTGATAGCACATAAATCGAACAGAATAATAGTTCAGGTTACATTGCTTTAGGAAAGGTAAAGATCACATGAATATTCAACATTTACATCAAATATGTATACATTCATTAGATTTGTCCATGTGCTTGATACACTTTCATCTTCTTTAAGTCTTTAAAACACGCAGGAGTCAAAATAAAAACATGTCAGGCTTCTTTTTGGCCTCGATGTAGAAATCCAGTCGTGGATACAGTAAAGTAAATCAGGACACAGGTTTTTTTCTGCAAATGTTCTTTTCTTGTGCTTTTCTTTTCACCTCTTCACTGGGGTTGTAGAGACCATGTCAGGCACTTTCTGGAGGTGTTGAACGATGAACACAAACATGGTGTTTTACACATATGCCCTCTTTAGACTACATGTACATCAGGCCTGCTCTGGTCTCATTTAGCTTCTTACAGTTTATTTTCTGTGACTGCTGAAAGAGAAGGTGCAGAGTCAGGTTAGTTTGCATGGCACAATTCGAGGTACCACGGGAAAATAACTTCACTCTGTCTTTTCAAAAGTTGGCAAATACACCTGTCAGCACTGAATAGTCTCTTTAGAATGATTTGTTCAATTAGCTTTGTAGAGATCTAGTATAGAGCTGTATGAATGGGTAAATGAGGACACAGATTGTAGTGTAAAGCGCTTTGAGTATCTTGAAATAAGATGGAAAGGTGCTGTATAAGTACAGTCCATTTACCATTCTTATGCAAGTGGCATTTTGGGAACTTAATTGGTGTTTTTAACGAGTTTATTTTCTGTGACTGCTAAAAGAGAAGGTGCAGAGTCAGGTTAGTTTGCATGGCACGATTCGAGGTACCACGGGAAAATAACTTCACTCTGTCTTTCCAAAAGTTGTCAAATCCACCTGTCAGGGTTTTTCAAACACCCAAACTTTGTCCTCTAGAGTTGATCTATTTCTGTTCCTAAACTTTATTTTTATAAGTGTTCTCCTTTCCACTACTGGTTTAAGTAAATTGGAGCCATTTTGACTCTACTCATTATCTATTGGTCGACAAATTAAAAAGCATAAGAAAAAGTTGCATTGTGCCCAAAACTTAAAACTAATTCGCCCTCAGACTAAAGTCTGTAGTTCGGTTTGGGAAGCAAAGGCACTTTGCTCAAAGGTGAAACACAAAATGTTAGAAAACAACCAGCTGTCACACAAAAGCAGCAGAATCTCAGATCCAATCAAACTAAACTGAAAGTAGTGAAGTGTAGCCTCTGCTGCAGCTTATAGGTTTTTTCACTTTAATGAGAAATGTCTCTTTGTGCTTTTTGTAAGAGGATTTTTAGTAGAAAATCTTGGTTTATACTTCAGAGGAATATTAAACTTACATGTTCTTTAACTTACTGACTGACTCAAACCTGACTCAGTACTGTAAAACAAATAGTTTTTGGTTGCAGTCTCACTGAATCATGTATTTACTACCAAAAGACATGCACCAGCGTGTTGTGCAGTTGCATTTTGTGCAGCTAGCTTTTGAAAATTACATTTGGTTTAGTTGTGCATGGCTTGCAAAACAACACACATCATTTTATTGACCTCTGCCTTCATGTTCACCAACTAGTTGCATGAAGTCACAGCAAAATACTCCCTTCAGCCTGCTTCATCATAAGCTCAGAGCTGTTTGCACCTGCCCCAGCATCAAAAATATATATTTAACAAATATAGTTATAAAATATTATATGGATATGAGTTTTCTAAATACTTGTATTTGCTATAAAGAATCCTTTTTTAACTTCTATAATGGTCAAAGTGTTGATTTGATTGTGTGTGTGTGTGTGGTGGTGGTGGTGGGGGGGGGGGGGGGCCATAGAGGGGAGGACTGGCAGAGCTGCAAAAATATAAAATCCACGTTAGTCAAATTTTAACATAAGCAAGAAGTCTTCTTTGTGTGCCAACTGAATAAATCAAACATCGACTGAGGGAAGGTTTGCAAGCTCAATCATCCAGGTAGACAAATGACAAAATAGTTAAATCAGGTCATCTGGACAGATTCTTTTTTGGAAGAAATGTTTCGTCTTTAATCTGAAAGACTTCATCAGTCTTTTTTTCTGAACTATTTTGACCTTGGTGTCATCAGGCTGTTTCTGTGAGTAGCAAGTTGGCCATCTGGCCTAAAACATTTGATTGTTGTACATGATGATTGATGGTTTTGGACGGATGGCTCCTTTCTGCATGTGTAAAGTCAGTTTCTGTGAACTCCACAGCAGGCTGGCTTGAAACACACCAGCAAGGTGCTATTTATATGACAGACCTAGATGGCAGGCCTCAGACTGATGAAGTCTTTATGATGAAAGACGAAGCATCGCTTCCAAAAAACAATCTGTCCAGATGACATGATTCAACATTTTTGTGATTGACTGAGGGGTTTTCTTTTAGATTTTTTGTGAGTCAGTAGTCTCAAATGTCTCAAATACAGTTTAGTTGGTTACAAAATACCCAAGGGCTGTTCAAATAAGTTGATCAGATGGACCCTGTTACTAAAAACCAACAGCTCAGTAGCTGAACATCAAGCAAATATTGCCATTATTTGAATTAATTTAACAATTTAACATTTAGTTTAGGCAGACTGGGTTGTATAGCTCTGTCATAGGTCATCTGTCACCTCTTTGAAAGAAATATTTGTGATTTCAAAAAATGTTTTTTTACTGATTTATTTTTTATGATTTCACATCTATTTTTTGTTTTTATAAATGAACCCATGAGTGAGCTGGACTTAGTTTACCCACAGGCCAGATGAGGCCACCAGTTGAATAGTCCTGGTCTACACCTTCATTGCTAGCTGTCACCAGACCCTCCAAGCTCTCAGTTAAAAGCTTCTTCAGGAGTAATTTTTGATACATTTCAGGACGATCTCAGTCTCATCCTGTATACTCTTTGTTCACTTTGACAAAATGGAAACAGTGAGAAATACATTTTGTCAAACGAATAAAAACTGCAGAATCAAATATTTAGAATGTGTTTAAGACAAGAGCAGGGTACTTTGAAAATATCCACTAAACCATATTAGACCTACATGTAATTGTGTACAATAAATGAAATGTTTCTAGAAGAGCTTCTACATCAATGTACAACCAGTTCCTCATGTTTTAAGGCAAGTTAAGCATAAGTTTTAAATCAGTGAAGTTCAGCATAAAATAAATGCCTTACAAATGTTAACATATTTATCTCTCAAGGTATGTAATATTTATGTACATTTTAGTGAAAACATATCATGGGTTGATCAATACCATAAAGATATCACTGTTGACATATTCACATAGCCAGAAGTTTATGACGATTCAAAGTATTAAAGCTGCATTAGAGCAATTAAGAAAGTAAAATACCTGTATCTCAGATCTCCTGAGAAGTTATCCATGTAAATGAAGGCTCTATATCAATATTGAAAACCGTTAAAGGTTAAATAGATGCAATAAAACCTTGAATTATAAACAATAGTTATGCTATTTTCTACTTGGTTTCTCTAACTCAGTCTCCTCTACCATCATTTATATCAAGCCTATTGTCACTGATCATGGATGCATTTTGGCGTGTTGAACTTTTAGCTGCCTTTAAAACAAAGCTGTCTTCGTGAAATTTGTGATTAGCAACTAAAGATAGATTCAATGTGACTGATCATGTAATGTTTTCTCTAAAACCAGTGATATCTAAAGAAATAGTTTCCTTTACCTTAATAGAAATAATGACAAAATTTTAAACAAATCAACCCATATTTTTTAGATTATAACAATATATCAAATTGTCTTTACAAAAAAGTTTGCATTTTTCTGTCGTCCTTTATATTTATGAGTTGTAAAAAGCTGCAAATCGTTTTTGCTTCATGCATATTTATACAAGTGAAAAACAATCAAATATTCTGAGTAATTCTACCTGCAAAAGGTAGAGGAGCATGCCATGTTTCCTCAGTCTCAGCTGTTTGAAATGAAGCAGAATTGATTCACATAGCATTAAACCCTGCACATCACACAGGAAGCTCAGCCTCTTCCTCCAGTCGTCCATCTTTATTTCCAGGTCCGCCTATGTAAAGTAGCTGAAACAAGCGGTGATGAGCTCTCAACTTTAAATGTTGTTTGAAAGCTACAAAGTTGTGTAGATGTACACAAAAATTATGACTACCAGGTTGAGAATGGTCCCAATGATACCCAACATGGCCAAGATGCTCTCCTCTTTACTCTCCTTGTCTTGAATTCCCTTTTCTTCATCACTGTAGACAGTGTTTACCATTTTCCCCAGAAAAATCAGCAGTTTTTGTCTCCGACCAATCTGGAGCAGACAGATAAGAAAAAAGATAGTTAGGCACTGTCATTGTTTTAGCCAAGCCAACTTTTCTTTTCTTTCACAGATTGATGTATGGTGTACAGAGATCACTGTGTTAAACCACTAAGATAAATAATCTGTTGGTGGAGTGGATGGTAATGTAGGTAAACAATTAGAAAGTAAACCGAGTAACTGATTGCCATGTTATAGATTATGTTTCACCAATGTAAATCTGCCTCAAAATGTCTATCTGTACTGACACTAAAACATTATCAGACAGCTCTGAATTAGTTGGGAAACCAAAATGAATGAGCAAGGCCTTGAATGATTTTTTTTATACATGAAGGCATTCCCAGTAAATCCATCCAATAGTTTCTGGATTGGCCAGAGTCTTTTTCCAATGTGATGTGGAAAACTTTCAGATGGAGGCAACAGAACAGATACCCAAACGACCTCAGCTGACTTTTGATAAGGAGGAGCAGCGGCTCTACACTATGCTCACCAGAGATTTGTACTGTCTGTGCCCATGTACAGACCTATTTTAGCAGCAGTGGAGAAAAAATTCCACATTATGCCACACATTGGGTGTACAGTTTTGAAGGCACATTTCAAAGCACTAAAAGCCACTGTACAGTAAAAATACACTATGATAATATATGTAAAACATACAATAAAACACAATATAAATTCACAGTATAAAGATCTAGTGCAAACAATGAAAAGATACAGAAGCAGAATTCTGAACCAAATGTAATATTTAATATGTAGCCAGCAGAGTTGATGCAGGACAGTGTTATGTTGAATGTATGGTATGTATGATGGAAGCGGTTCTGGAGATAATACAAATGGCAGCGTTTTGGACCAGCTGGAGTCTATGAATAGATTTCACAAGGAAACCAACGAGAAGAGAGTTACAGTAATGTAGGTGAGATGTGAGCATAGAGTTAACAAGAGTACAGTAGGGTAAGTAAGACCACAGAGGTGGGCGATGGAGATGAAAGTAGACTGAACGAGTGATAATGCTGATATGGGATGGAAATTATTATGTGTTGTCTAGGATGATACTCAAATTCTTAACATGTGGGGAGGGGAAAACTGAGGTGCTGTTGATGAAATTGAAGAAGTCACTGGTTTTTGCAAGAATCGGAGAGGAGGTGAGTTTCATTAGTGTAACAACAGAATTGATGTTATGTTTTTTTAAAATATCGCCAAGAAGAAGGCAGAAGGTAAAAAGTAGAGGTTCAAGGACAAAACCTTGTGGAACACTAGAACGGGGGGATAGATGGAGGTAAATGGCTTTAATTGGTCAAATTGTGTATGAACAGAAAGACATAAAATAAGCCAGTTAAGGAGTGAGTAAACCAGCCACTAGAGCACACAAGTCAGTGTATCTCTTGTGCTGGTCCCAAGCCCGGGTAAATGGTGAGGGTTGTGTCAGGAAGAGCATCCGATGTACCCTTTCCTGTGGTGGGGGCTCGATCCCGGTGCTTCCTGGCACTGTCGGCGGTTGGGCGGGCGCTCTTGGCCGGGTCGTCCTGGTGGGGTTTGGCTCCATCTGGTAGCGGGCTGACTGCGATCTGTGGGGGTCCTGGTGGCCCTCGGGTGTGTAGGCTGCTGGTGCAGCTTCTGGCGGCCCTCGGGGCTCTGTCCCTCTCTGGTCTGGAGCTCAGCGGGCCTGACGGTCGGTCCAGATGGAGAGGTGTCTTGGCCTCAATCCCTGGGTGGACCTTGGGGGGCTGGGGGGGGGGGGCTGTTGGGTCAGTGGGGGAGCTGACCCCCTGTGGGAGCATTTGCTCTCACAGTTATTTCTCCCCATCCCTCACCATGCACCTCCACCCTCTTCATTTCAATTCCATACATTTAGGGTTGTTTGGGCTCGGGTGTGCTGCAACAATTTTACATCTTTGTTGACCATAGCCACCTGGGACTCAATTTTATTGTACACCTTAGACATTCATTCATAACATCCTCATGACATTCATATATAGGAATTTGAGGTGGGCACATGGCTATGGGTGGTGGGATGACCTTACTCTCACCCCCTGTGCCTGTGCTCACAACGGTTGCATTTAGACACTAGGGTTTGGATAGAGTTGGGGTGGAGGGGAAACTGGCACCATGCCAGCCTTTGCTCCTTCTTCTTTCCTTTTTAATGGCACTATACAACAACACACATCAACAGCACATCTAGGGGTGGGGGTGTATGTGTCGGGGTCTTATTTTTATTTTTAGTTATTTTATTTATTTTATTTTATTTTTTTTTTTCTCCTCTTCCTACCCACCTAGTTCCCTGACTGCCATTCCGGGGGTGGGGTCCGGGAGAAGGGCAGGCCGTCGGGTGTTGACCAGGACTATGTGGGGGTTCAGGGTCTGGGGGTTGCCATGGGCGTTGCTGGCGCTGTGCTCTCCCTGGGGTTGTTTGGACCCCCTGAGCTTGGCTCTTGGGTGCCATGGTTGGCCCGCTGGCCGGGGTGGCTGCCGGGGCCTGGCGGGCGGTCGGCTGGGGGTGCGTGCTTGGTTGTTGGCGGTGTGTGGGGGTGGTCGGTGGCGTGTCCTCTTCATGGTGGGGGGGTATCCTGTCGGCGGGGCATGGCCTGGGCCGGGTCTGGGGTATTGGCTCTTCTCCACTCAAGAATGAATGGGTTTACCTCCTGGGTTTGGGCATGGGCTGCCCCCTGTAGAGGGCGGGTACATGTCTTGGACCTGGGGGGTATAGAGTGTGTATCGGGAATAAGAGTGAAATGTATCGTTATTGTATGTCTTTGAGTGAATGAATGTGAGATTGAGGTTGGGATAGTGTGATTGTGTATGTGTATGAATGGGTATTTGTTAGGCCGAGACTCGGACTGCCCCCTCTTTGATACAACTGGGGGTGCTTGGCATCGCGCCCCTATCGCGCGGCCCCCTGGTGGGGTGTGCCCTTGCCTGCCGGCGCGCTTGGGGCCCTTGGTATCGGGGGCTGGGCGCTTGGGCGTGTGTCGGCTCGGCCTGGTGTCTGCCTGGTGGGGCTCGGGTCCTCTGGCCCTGTCAGGCCTTGGCCTGGGTGGTGTGAGTCCTCGGTGCCCGGGCCTCGGTGCCTGGACCTGGACCTACATCGGTGTGGCGGGTGCCGACGGAGGCCTATGAGTTTGTCGCTGTTGGCCCCGGGGGGTCACTGTATGTGGTTGCTGGTGGGGATCTTCCGGTTCTCCCCTATGGTCCGTTCTGGGGGGTGGGTGGGTGGTTCGCCCTGTGTGGGTGGCTCTGGGGGCTCCGCGGTCGGGGTCCCTCCTGGGGTCTTGGGCTCTGGTCCCCACTTTTTCGTCTGCCTCTGGTCTTGGGGGTCGGGTCTCTGCTGCTTCACAATTACTAATAAATGTTCTATTAGAGAAGCCTTATACACTTATGCATGCTCACAACCACACACAAATAGAAGCAGGGATGTTTATGTAGGCTTTATATGTAGATATATAGATATGTATGTGAGTGTATATTCATATGTATGTATGTATGTATGTATGTATATAGGCGTAGGTATGGGTATATATATTTATTGAAACTTACTGCAAAGCCATGAATATTTTAAGTTCTTTATACATATGTATTTTGTTGCTGTGTTTTGTCATGTTCTTTGCAGGTGAACAGACAGTGGCCGGGTGTTTTGAAGTGTGCTCTATTTGTATATATTTCTTATATTTTGGAGTCTTACTTTGTCTTTTCTTTTTTTCTATCCTATTAAAAAAAAAAAAAAAAAAAAAAAAAAAAAAAAAAAAAAAAAAAAAAAACTCTACACTAGAATGTCACTATAATAAATATTTAATAATAATGGTGTGGAGAGGATGGCTGTAAGGGGAGAAGGGAGGCCATCAAAAAAAAAAAAAAAAAAAAAAAAAAAAAAAAAAAAAAAAAAAAAAAAGGAAGAGCATCCGATGTAAAATATTTCTGCCAAAACTAATATGTGAATTCATCCAAGTGACACCATACTGGATTGGGTGAGGCCCAGGTTAACAACGACCGCCACTGGTGCAGTTGACAAACAGTGTGCCGGCGGAAATTGTTCTACTGTTAATCAAAGACCACATGATGTTTCAGTAGTCAGAGGGAGAGGAGGAAAGTGAAGAATGTAGGGTGGCAACTCTAAATGTGGGAACAGTGGCAGGCAAAGGTACAGAGCTGGCTAACATGATGCAGAGAAGGAAGGTAAATGTTTTATGTATCCAAGAGACCAAGTGGAAGGGCAGCAGGGCGTGCAGCATTGGAGCAGGGTTTAAACTGTTTTACCATGGTGTGGATAGAAAGATAGAGTAGGGTGGTCCTGAAGAAGGAGTTGGCAAAGAATGTAGTAGAGGCTAAAAGAGTGGGTGGTGTGTCTGAAGGTAGAAGTAGGTCTGATACTAATATCCTGATGCATGCTCAATGTCTCCTATTGTTGCCAACCTGTACATGGAGGAGGTAGAAAAGAGAGCCTTGACGTCCTTTTCAGGGACACCACCAAGTCATTGGTTCAGGTATGTTGACGACACCTGGGTTAAAATTAAATCTCAGGAAGTCCAACATTTTACTGACCACATCAACTCTGTGGATAAATACATCAAGTTCACACGAGAAGATGTAAAAAATGGCAAGTTGGCTTTCTTGGACTGTGAGGTCTCAGTCTCTGATAGAGGACATTTGCAAACCGAGGTGTACCGCAAACCCACCCACACAGACCAGTATTTGCAGTTTGACTCCCATCACCCTTTGGAGCACAAGTTAGGAGTCATCAGGACGCTGTATCACAGAGCAGACAGCGTCCCCACTAACTCGGGAGCCAGGCAGAAGGAGAAATCCTACACAAAACAGGCTCTAGAGCAATGTGGATATCCTAACTGGGCCTTCCTGAAAGCAGAGAAGAAACCCAAACAGGACTCCAGTCAGCCATCAGGTGAAAAGGAGGAACCCAGACCCAGACCAGTGGTCATTCCGTATGTTGAGGGGGTATCAGAGAAACTGAGACGTTTATTTTCTAAACATAACGTCCCAGTGGCTTTTAAACCCCAAAATACATTACGGCAAAAACTGGTTCATCCCAAAGATCCAGTCCCCCGGCACAAACAGAGTAATGTTGTGTATGCTGTTCAGTGTCAGGAGGGCTGTGATCAGTCTTACATCGAGGAAACTAAACAGCCACTGGCCAAAAGGATGGCCCAGCACAGAAGATCAACATCATCAGGCCAGGACTCTGCGGTCTACACTCATCTCCAGGCCAGCGGTCACTCTTTCAAGGATGAAGATGTTCACATCCTGGACAGAGAGGAACGATGGTTTGAGAGAGGAGTAAAGGAGGCCATCTTTGTGAAAAGAAATCGTCCATCATTAAACAGGGGTGGAGGCCTCCGGGTTCAACTGTCCCCCTCTTACAATGCTGTGATTGCTAGTATCACTCAGCCCTCTGTGAGTAGTAAACAGCCATCAGTGTGCTAATGACCCATTGTTAGGCTGATGGTCCTTCTTGAGCATGTGATCAGCTGGTTTTGGTTGTCAGCAGCAAACTGGTTGATCCACTCTAAGAAGGTGCTATTTAAGAGACTGAGCTGAAAACAGCACCTCAGACTGAGGAAGTCTCTTGGATGAGAGACGAAACGTTTCTAGATTTTATTGCTTTGGTTTTTTTTTTTTGAATGTCCAGAGGACCAGATTGAACTTTTTTGGGTCTGATACTAATGTTTTCATGATTATGCTCCACAGGTTGGATGTGATGTGGAGGAGAAAGATACATTTTGGAAGGATCTGGATGAAGTGATGAAGAGTATTCCCAGGGAATAGAGAGTGGTGATCAGAGCAGACTTGAATGGACATGATGGTGAAGGAAACAGAGAAGATGAGGAAGTTCAGGAAGCTATTCATAGAAAGAAGTTAGCCAAAAAGAAATATGACAGTGAGAGGACCAAAGAGAGGAGACAGGAATATAAGGCGATGCAATGTAGAGCAAAGCGGGAGGTAACTAAGGCAAAGCAGAAGGTGTACGATAAGTTGAATGGGTAGCTGGATACTAAAGAGGGTGAGAAGGACTTGTACTGATTGGAGAGACAGGGGGATCAGGCTGGAAAGGATGTGCAACAGGTTAGGCTTGTTCAAGATAGGAATTAAAATGTTTTAACAAGTGAGGAGAGTGTGATGGGAAGATGGAAAAAGTGTTTTAGGAGCTAATGAATGAAAGAGAAAGAAGAGTAGATGTCATAGAAACGGTGGATCTGGAAGTGGGAAAGATTAGTGAGAGTTAAGTTTGGAAAGCTCTGAAAAGAACAAAGCAGTAGGAGGTGGTAGGACCTGATGACATACCAGTGGAGGTTTGGAAATGTCTTGGAGAGATGACAGTGGGGTATTTGACTCAAATATTCAATGACATATTTGAGGGTGAGAAAATGCCTGAGTAATGGAGAAGAAGTGTGCTGGTGCCCATTTTTAAGAACAAGGATGATGTACAGAGTTGTGCAACTACAGAGGAATTAAGTTGATGAGTCACATGATGAAGATCTATGAGAGAGTTGTGGAAGCTAGACTTGGATGAGAGATTATATGTGAGCAGCAGTATGGTTTCATGCCCAGAAAGAGCACCACTGACGCCATATTTGCTTTGAGGATACTGATGAAGAAGTACAGAGAAGGTCAGAAAGAACTCCATTATGTCTTTGTTGATTTAGAAAAAGCATATGACAGGGTGCTGAGGGAGGAGGTGTGGTATTGCATAAGGAAATCTGGAGTGGCAGAGAAGTATGTTAGACTGGTACAGGACATGTATGAGGACAGCAGGACAGTGGTGAGATGTATTGTAGGAGTGACAGATAGCTTCAAGGTGGAGGTGGGACTGCATCAAGGATCGGCTCTGAGCCCCTTCTTGTTTGCTCTGGTGATGGACCAACTAACAGATGAGATCAGGCAGGAATCCCCATGGACTATGATGTTTGCATATGAAATTGTGACCTGTGGTAAGAACAGGGAACAGGTGGAAGAGAACTTGGAGAGGTGGAGGTATGTACTTGAAAGAAAAGGAATAAAAGTCAGCCCTAGTAATACAGAATACATGTGTGAATGAGAGGGAGGCTGGTGGAACAGTGAGGCTACAAGGAGCAGAGGCCACAAAGGTGCAAGACTTCAAATACTTGTGGTCTATTGTCCAGGAAAATGGGGAGTGTGGTAAAGAAGTGAAAAAGAGAGTCCAGGCGGGATGGAGTGGATGAAGAAAAGTTTCCGGAATGATTTGTGAAAAAGGGTGTCAGCAAAGGTCAAGGAAAAGTTTACAATGGTGAGACCAGCTATGTTGTATGGTCTTGAGACAGAGACATGGACAAAAATACAGGAGAAAGAACTGGAAGCAGCAAAAATGAAGATGTTGAGGTTCTCCTTAGAAGTAACAAGGATGGATAAGATTAAGAATGAGATCATCAGAGGTACAGCACAGGTTGAACAACTGGGAGATAAAGTTAGAGAGACCAGACTGAGATGGTTTGGACATGTCCACAGGAGGGACAGTTGGTATATTGGCAGAAAGATGTTAGAAATGCAGCTGCCAGGAAAAAGACAAAGAAGAGATATATGGATGCAGTTAGAGAGGACAACCAGAGGATACAGAGGACAGAGTGAGATGGAGGAGGATGACTCACTGTGGCAACCCCTGAAAAGGGAAAATCCAATAGAAGTTATGGGGAGTGAATGAATTTTGTATCCAGTCACTTTATTGCAAATGGTAAATAGACTGTACTTATATAGCACCTTTCTATCTTATCCAGATACTCAAAGCGCTTTACACTACAATCTGTGTCCTTATTTACCCAGTCATGCAGCACTCTACTAGATCTCTACAAAGCTAATTGAACAAATCATTCTAAAGAGAATAATCAGAGCTTTATCATATTCATACACTGATGGGACACACAATGGAGGCAACGAGGGGTTCAGTGTCTTGCCCAGGGACACTTCAGCATGTGACTGCTGGAGGATTTGAACCCCCAACTCTTGCATTGGAGGACGACTGCTCTAACCACTCAGCCACAGCCACCCCACTTTAAAGAATATTCACTGTTCACCAACACTAACATGCATTCTTGTTTTACAATTGATTTGATCCAATGCATCATGATTTGTATTAAATTTAATAGAACAATTTGTTTGCTTTTCTAATTTTCCGTGCTTCACATGTAATGGATTTTTGGAATTTGTGAACAGTGTTTTATTTTATTTTGGCTATTCGTGGGCTGTTATCATTACGAGTGGGTGTATGTATTTATTCAAAACCATGTTCCAAAATAACCAGAGATTTAGCTCTTTTGTAAATAAATGCATGTGCTGCTTAATCTGCTTTCCACATATTGTAGCTACATTCAGCAGCACACACTGAATTTTCTTTTTTGTTCTTGGGTAGCACTTGTTATCAGACGGGAAGTAAACCTCTGGTCAGAACAGAATGAACCTTTGTAACTTTGTGTTCATAAATCAGACAACCTTTTTGATTGATGTGCTGCTGGACAGAAGATGAACAGTCTTGGCAGCTTTCTGAAGCCTGGTGAGAGAACAATAGACAGCAGATCTTCCTGCTCCATACCTTTTTCAGCTTCAGTACCTCTTGAACTTTTGAAATGCTTTGATTTGGTTCTGAGATCTATGAGATTTCACAAGATTGTGTGTGTGTGTGGGGGGGGGGGGGGGGGGGCTGTTGCACATGTGTGTTTATTGATATAAGTTGCCTTGGGTGCAGTGTTAAAAACTAGCTGTGTGTTTTTAGCCTGCAGGCACAGCAGCTTGTGCAAGTTTGCATCCAAACACCTCTCAAGAGAAAAGTGTTCCTCTTGCGGGTCAATGGCTTTCATTCACCAAATAGCAAGAGACAAGCATGTAAACTAATGCATGCTAAAAATAAATCTTACAGCAGGAAATTGCACCTTAATAAAAATCCACTGATGAAAGAAAAACATTTTTTCTGACTCTCATAAAAAGTTAAATAAAACATTACCTAAGACCTAAACAGGTTTACATCTTGCAAACCTAATTAGTTGATAGTCTGTGTGAATAAACGTGAGTTACTGAATGTTAGTGTCATATCTGACCAAACACACCGTGTAGAAAGTATAAGTGGATGTTATATTCACATTTTGTTTTCATTGGCATGTTTACTTCTTTTTATAACCTGACACTTGTATGAAGAAGAGGGAAAAATTGTGACTGAAATTATTAAAAATGTACATTTCCTTAAAGTGAATCTGCAGCACAGTGGAGCAGTTGATAGAGATGTTGCCTCTCAGTGAGAAGGTTGCCGAATCAAATCCCAGCCCAGGGCCTTTCTGGGTGGAGTTTGCATGTTCTATCCGTGCTGCATTGGTTTTTTTCTGGGTACTCCAGTTTCTTCTCACAGACCAAAAACATGCATGTTAGACTGATTGATAACTCTAAATTGTCTCTAGGTGTGAGTGAGAGAGTGCATGTTGTTTGTCTCTATGTGTCCCTGCGATGGATTGGAGACCTGTCCAGAGTGTCCTCTGCCTCTCGCACAGTGATTGCTGGACATGGGCAGCAGTGACCCCCTTGACACAAAAAGGAAGAAGTGGGTAGGATGGATGGATGGATGGATGGATGGATGGATGGATGGATGGATGGA
>NC_056518.1:8031026-8065139 GCF_014905685.2 Nematolebias whitei | reverse complement strand
ATGGATGGATGGATGGATGGATGGATGGATGGATGGATGGATGGATGAAAGTGAAGCTTGATTCATCGTTTACCATAATTTTCATTTCACAAATTTTTTTGCACTCTATTTTCTTATCTTTTGATTGTGTTTGACAGATTAGCAGAAATCCCTACAGGTGGTATCTCGCTGGGCTGCAACTGTTTCAGTCTAGTTGGAGATTAAAAATTAAAGCAAAGAAAATTTGTAATCTTTCAGTTGCAGTCTCACTGAAATCTGTCCTTGTGACCTGCGTGTTGTGTGACCATGTTCCCAACAATCAGTTGTCAAAAACTGCCACAAGCATTGCAATTCATTCTGAGACAGCTTCATGAATGCCGTTTGCCAACTAGCTGCAGTCTGGTGAGACACTACCTGAACTCCAAATAACCCATCTGTCATCCGTTTACAGCAAGGGAGGACCTGAAAGAGGATCAGACTAACTTTAACACTGTCAACATGTAAAAAAAATGTTTAATAAGTTGAAGATAAAGCAGATACAGCGTCCCCACTAGATGGTCCCATTTCAAGTTTTATGTTTTGCCACCACCATGTGAATGAATGAGACATTGCTTTTATTAAAATAAAAATACAATAATACGCCCAAGATATTTTTCATGTGTTGACTTCAAATTTATGTAGTTCCAACCTAGATACTGTATGTTCCTATATGAATTTTTCTCATGCATTTAACTGTGATTAGTTATTTCATGCTTTCAACAAAGATTATGTAACACGATAACTGTGTGCAGGAAAGACGGGACTTTAATCCCGTCCCTACTCAGTCTAGTCCTGAATACAACATGGCTGGCTTCAGATCCCAATAAACTTTAACACTTTTCAATGAAAAGTGTTAAAATGCAGAGGATCCTACACTGCAGCTAAGAACCTGGAACAAGCCTCCACAAGTGAGACAGCATCGCAGGTGACTAATACTAATAAATAACATTTAACACTTTTCATTTAATACAAGTTAAAGTGTTATGTATATCATATGACTGTCACTGAATATATGTCACCAGCTCTTACAGCTGTTACACAATTTTTGTAGCAAATAGACCAAAATAAGATGGCTATGTTCTGACAAAGGAAAGTACATAAAATATTGGTATCGGTCAAATAAGTTTTAACATATCTGGTTATTGGATATCTGCCAAAAAGCCAATATCGTGCATCCCTAGTTTTCATTTTAATGTTAACAATCTGCTTTGGTAAAAGTTTACATTTATACAATCAACAAAAGATGTGTATAAAATAATGTTTGTTTTAAAAAATGTCCAGAAAATGCAGCTACAGCGTGCGCTCTCAGGACATTATTACCTGCAGCGTTCCCTCAGTGAGGTCTGAATTTGACAAAAGGGTCTTCTCCTACTCCGCTCCTGTTTCCTGGAATATCTTGCAAAAAGATCTGAAGCTCTCGACCTTGACTTCTCTAAGTGGCTTCAAACATCTGGCAAAAAACAATGCAGACATGTTCCTGTTTTTAGTTTTCTACATTGCCCTACAGCCTAGCTGTTTTTGTTTCCTTTTTTTATACCATTTTATTTTATTTGTTCTCAATTTGTATGCATTTTATGATTGTCCACTGTTGTCGTCACACAAAAAAATCATGTCTCTCTTGTAAATGAGCTCCCGAGGCTCATTGGGATTAAACTGTATAAATAAAGGTTGAATGAAAAATAATCAAAGTTAGACATAAAAATCTAAATTACCAAACAACTAGTTCTAGAATTGCGCCGCTCAAGGTGGCTGCATGTTGGAGCAGCTCTGTTACTTTCATTCTGAGATTTTGCTTTTGGAAACTTTAATTCCTGTTTTTCTGGATGTAAATCACATTTTTTGGATGATTGTTTCCTCTGGTATCGGATGCTGTGCAGCCGAAAGGATTTTTACTGAAACTTTTTTGGTTTTGGACATTTGTTATGATGCGTAACCATGGCAACAATGCAGTTTTCTACAACAGCAGCAGCTGAATAACATCTCAAAAGCTCAAATAATATCTCAACTATGGCCCCAACTCTCAAATGAGTTGAAAAGGATGTTCTGTGGACGCATTCTCATCTACCTGCCAGCTGTGCTCGAGTGCCTGATCTCTGAGATCCTGGAACTAGCAGGAAACACGGCTTACGACAGCGGAAGGACTGGATCGTCCCTCAGCACCTACAGTTGACGGTCCACAGCTATGAGGAGCTCGGCAGACTGCTGGGAGGAGTGGCCATCGCTCTGGGAGGAGTTCTGCCCGGCATTCAGGCGGTCCTACAGACCGGGGGAACTGAGAGGCCAGCCGAGTCTGGGTGGACGGATCGGACAGCATCTGCAGCCAGTTTCTTAGGATCCACTGTGGGATGGACCTTTACAAGAGATCCTTCCTGTCTGCAGCCATCAGTATCTATAACATCTCTTAATGAAATGAGGATAACGAGTTACAACAACAAAATAATTTCCCTTTGGGATTAATAAAGTATTATTGAATTGAATTGAATTGAATTGAACTGTTTTGTATCTATAAATTAAAGTACTGCAACAAAGTTTTTTAAAACCTGTTTCCAAGAAAAAGAGTATCAAAAATAATTGTCCTTAATATATCATCCCGCTTGATGTTTGTGCAATACACTTTGCTCTTGACATACAGTACAAACACTTTGAGCTCTGTCCTTGTGTTAAAGTGCATTTTTCACCTCTGATCTGTAACAACGGGCTTTAATTGTCTCTCCTGAGAGCACTGCAAACAGGCCCTCCTGACCTGAATGGACATCTTTGTGCGATGCTCTGGATGTGCCCTCAGCCATGAAGACACCTGCTCGCTGCTGATCGAAACACGCACTCAGCAAAAAATAAAGAACAAAAATTAAATAAAAGAAACAGAAAAGAAAAGAGTGAATGTGCACGATGATGATGAAGAAAAGGAGCAGTGGTGAAAGGGACAGTGAGCTCAGGAGGGGAAAGCAGGTCAACGCTCTACCAAAATCCTGTGTATTTAGATGATAGCTTCTCCGATGAGTGCAGCTGTGCATCACACAGCAAAAAGATCCAGGACGCCTTCCAGTGACTCCTCGTTCAACAACTCCTGTCTGTGCCGTCATCAACAGAGAGCGTTCTGTTTCAAGTGACAGCCAAAACAATGTGCCACAATAATTAACCACCCATAATGACTCTAACAGTCAGAATGAACAATTTGCATAAAAGATTCAAGTTGGCATGATTTAGAATGGAAGCTGCTGAACTATTTTGCTATTCTGTTGCCAAATTGTTAAATTTGGGAAATTCAAGTATTTTATTGCTAATGTTTATTGTCACAGCTGAGCTCATTTTATTGTGCCTCCACTTTTGTCACTCTTTGTATAAACCAAATTTCGTTCAAAAAATCTAGTCTTGAGTTTTTTCCTCTTCCAAGTCAAAGCCCACGTTGGTCTTTGCACTTGTGCTGCTGCAAAAAGAAGCTGATAGGAAGGAGGACGCAAAAAGGTGGAGAAAAGAGGTTGAAACTATACCTGGGACAACAAATCCAGACACTCCTGCCGCGCCCAGCAGAAGCCTTCATCCTTAGATCAGATCAGTGGAGAGTAAAATCTTTAGCCACTTGAGGACTCGTCAGCATGTCACAGCTCCAGATGCTAACAGGGTCTGACAGGCAGAGGTGCTTTGGCATTGTTTTAAAATGGAATTAAAGCAAACAGCTCCTCCCAAGTGTGTATGTACACACACTTCCACACGCCCGGGTTTACGCCCATCAAGAAAAGAAAAACTGGCAAAGACACGCAAACTGAAGAGCTTCACATTCAGAATAAGACTAACAATCTCTAATTAAGGTGCTCCTGATGGAGGGAAAGTAGACAAAGTATGGAGTCTGACCCATTTTCCACAACTTGTGCTTAATGTTCTGTGAGTGGAAACATACTCGGTTTTGAATTGACAAAAATATTTCTCCTTATTTTTAAATAAAAAGAGACGGCAAAAAAGTTTCACCATGCAAGAAATGTCTTTATGTCTTTGTCATTAGTTGATCCTCTGTAGAGTTGGTGAAACTGTATTTTAATATAAAATCATGCTTGCTTTGTGATTAAAACTGTTTTTTTTTTTAATTCTAAGCTGTGATTCTAGTTGTTTCTTTCACCCTAATTATTATTACATGCAAATAAAACAAAGCCTAAATTATAACGGCTACACATCTTGACGTCTAAGAGCACCCCGTGTGTTTAAGGTGAGTTCTGCCTGTGTGATGAGAGTGAGATAAATTACCTTGCAGAGCATCAGGAGTAACGTAACATTGGACATGCTGGAGGGGGACGCCTCCCTGTGGTGCACAGGCATCCCTGGCAACTAGGATAAAAGTCTACTCCTCTCATCATTCGGGGTTAGGAGGTGCACCAGTATCAAAGAGGGCTGGCTGCCGTAGGGTTCTTGCTGGACGTCAGCGCTGCTCTCCTGCGTCTCCTCTACAAATTTCATCTCACTACAAGCCCAAGTTTCAGCTGCCGCCACTTTTCTCCTCCTCAGCCTTCTGAGAGCTGAAACTGTGCTGCCCACCTCCTCTCCATCTATCTGCTCCCCCTCCTCTGCTTCTCTGTACTCTCCTCCTCTTCGTTCGCCTTTTGTCTGTGTAAAAAGATGATGTCAAGTTGAAGAACAGAGTTGCTTGATGGGCATTTGGGGGTGGGAGAGTAACAAAGCTGTTTAATGTAAAAAAAAAAAAAAAAAAGCATCCTTTTTGTTTTTTTTGTCTGCAACAGTTAAACAAGATATTTTACTTTTCTCTTAAACACTTCCAGGCTTTTACAAAGAGTCCACTCTTTAAAACTTTTATAATGTTCATGAATTACAAATGCTTAGGCGGTGTTATGTCTTTTAAATATTTCATACATAAATAAAGAGATTAATTAAGCAGCCTTGATGAAGTGGTGAAAGCTCTGCATGATGTGTAACCTAATATAAATCTTCTTGAGTTGGCTGAAGGACCGTGTTTACCTATCTGACTGAACGGATCGTGGACCATTGGACAGATGTTGGTGAATAAAGTGTGTGTGTGTGTGTGTGGGGGGGGGGGGGTGCTGTGAGGGACCCAGTATCCTCACACAAACATTGTTGTGGTTGCTTTTGCTCCATGGGCAAGAGGTATCCCTTGCTTCCTTTCCAGTGTGCATATTAATGCAGCCATGGTTGCTTGGCAACCGGCTCATGGGAGTCTCACATCGCCTGACGACAAAAAGCATTTGTGACAGAGGCCAGGATGAGGGGCGAGGATCTCCTTGTTGTGTGTGTGTGTGGGGGGGGGGGGGGGTGCTTTTCAAGATTTTAGATGTATACATGAGTTTGTGTCTTTACACTGTATTGTAAACTATTATTTCTTCAGCTGAGCAGAGCGCAAGAGATGTTTGAATACCAGTAATGTGTTTCACGCTACATAACATCATGATGACTTTCACTGAGATGATTTTACTATTTGACACCACAGAAATGATGCCAAAAAATAAACGATTTTTAGGTGAAAAGAAAAAAAAATTGCCCAATTTAACTGAGCTAGCTCAAACACCACCAAAGTTGTGTTTTCAAAACCAGAAAGGAATTTGTAGGGTTTCAGCTTTTTCCCACAGCTTCCTGGTTTCTGGGCGGCGCCAGTGAGCAGCAGCTGGTGCAGATCTCCCTGATGAGCTCCATGGACTGCAGGAGAGCCTCCTTCTTTGCTGGAGTATTGCATAACTCCTGGTAGTTGCTTGCAGCCATACTTATTGTGAATGAATATTTTCTTTAACTTACCTTACTTGTCTCCTCATGCCTCCAGCAATCTGGTCTCCTGGAGTTTCGTGCTCTGGATCCCTTGTGAAGCTTCTCGCACCTGAAAAGAACCATGTCGACCTTCAGCTGCTCTGTTGCCATTTCATCAGAAGACCTACTACCGACTTCAGCCTGGCATCTGAAAGTCTCTGCTCTATGCGGCATGAACACCCTTGACCTGTAAGAGACAGCCTATCCTATAGTTAGGGTTATTTGGGTTTCCTGAGCCGTCCCTTAGTTATGCTGCTTTAGGCTTAGACTGCTGGAGGACAAACTGACCACATTTTTTCACTCTACTACTGTCTTTACTTACTCTGCTCAGTTTTGTATTTGTAATTATTTTTTCTATCCTTGACGTGTTTTTGTCTTTCAGGTACACCTGGACCTATACTTGGACCTACCATTCTGTGTTCGTCTGTCTCTCCTTCCTGTCCTCTCAAACCAGCCGATACTCCATAGTGGAAATTTCCTGATTTCATTCAGGGAAATCAAAAGTTCATCAGCATTGTAATGTGAAAGAGAAAAAAACATCAGCAACAGCACACAGAGTCAAAAAGTGACCGTTGGCAAGTATATATAAAAAAAATGCTAAAATAAATCAAATAAATCAATAAAATATATACACATACATAAATATTTTACATTAAAAATACTATATAACCAGTTACTGGTGGTGGTGGTTGTTGCTCCTTCCCATCCTCTGTCCTCCTTTAACCCCTCCTCCCCACAATGAGGAGTTATAGGGGGGCCAAGATGGTGTAGATGTAGGGCAGCCGACTTGGGACCCAAAAGTCACAATTTCAATTCCCCACCATTCCCACATGTCGTGGTGTCTCTGAGAAGGACACCTAATCCCTAATTGCTCCCCGGGTGCTTACATAGCTGCCCACTGCTCCACATGGGTGTATCTCATGTGATGGGTTAAATGCAGAGAACTAATTTCATCATTGTATAGAAACAAACAATGATGACAACACATAGCACTTTGGGGGCCAAGATGGGGTAGAGGCAGGGCAGCCGACTCGGGACCCAAAAGTCCCAAGCTAGATCCCCAGTCATTGTACATCTCGTGGTGTCCATGAGCAAGACACCTTATCCCCAATTGCTCCTCGGGTGCTTTCAATAGCTGCCCACTGCTCCACCTGAGTGTATCCCAGGTGTGATGGGTTAAATACAAAGAGCTAATTTTGCCATTGTATGGGAACATACAATGTTGACCACACATAGCACTTTATCTTTACCTTTATAGAGTCTGAGGGACAACAGAGTTCTTCAGTCTGCTGGTTGGAGCAGTCTGTCACTGACCACACTCCTCTGGTTGCTGATGAAAGCGTGCAGAGGGTGACATCATCGTCCATAATGTCCAGCAGTTTGTCCAGTTTTCTTCTCTGCCATCGTCACCACAGAGTCCAGCTTCAAGCCCACCACAGAGTTGACCAGTTTGTCCAGCCATCCTTTATTGTGCCAACAAGTCTGGTGCAACGGGTGGCCAAAAAGCTGGGATAATGACAATTGAAACCTGTATTTCTGAGCGATCTAGAGTTGAACATCTTCTAACTTTGTTGGCCTTATCCGTGTGAGATTTTTTTTTTTTTTTTGCTACTCTTGTTGACATAAGGTTATTTTTAAAGCCTGTTTTGTGTATCTGGTGTTTTATGCCACCAGTAAGATTACATAATGTACTTTGTATTTGTTAGCCCATCTACATGTGTTTTGGATGATTCTCTGCCACTACCACTTCAAGTTTTAGCTCAATATATATTGAACTGATTGTGGTTAAGTCATTTTGGCATTTGCTAATATCATTTAGTTGTGGTGGTCATCTTGAATTGGGTTGTCTCCAAAAGTCAAACAATTATAGATGTACATCTGATCATTTCTTTTGGAGACTTTCATTGAAATCCACCCAGCAATCCATGACTAATTTTGCTAACAGACAATCACACACCCAGACACAAGTTATTACATGATTGCCCTCGATTCAAAGTGGCAGGTGATAATGAAATGAAGAAATTAATTTTTTGTACCGACTCTCTGCAAAACTCCAACATAGTTTTTATTTTTAGCACTTCCTGTTTTGTTCTAGTCGAAGTGCTAACCAAACAGAAAACAAAACACTGAGTCAAGGTCAGATGAACTGCGAGTTTGCACACAAACTATAAAAGATTTATAACAAAAGCTTTGTGTCAGACCAGCTTGAGATGCAGTTTTAGCGCAGCTCAGCACATGATGGAGAGTGTTGGGAACAAAAACTGCTCACACTTGTATGTTTCTGTGCATGTATCGTCACCTTTCACATCCCATCTTCATGTATAATGATCCCAAACTTTGTGAACATGTGACACATTTGTGGCAGGCAGAGAGGAAACATAAAGAGCTGATCAAACGCAGATCACCTTCAGAGCATTTCTTCTGCTGCTTCACAGAACAAGTGAGCGGCGTCCCTTTTGTCCCTTAAATCCATTTTTCAGACAGGAAGGACACAGGCGGTCAGTGTTTGAGCTGAGAGCAGAAAGCTTTAGAAGATGTCACAGAGGCCGTGCCACCCATTTGAAATTTAAAGTGATAGGAAGCTTTATGACTTGAATATTTATAGATATTCATCCATTTACATGTCAGCCTTTGGCTTCAACTAACTGATATATCTTTCAAGTAAAGAGGACAGAAAAAATGTTGAATTTTATGTGTTACTTTATGACTTTCAGCATCTCAGCTTATGTGGGTTTTTATTACTATGAATACTGAAGATTTTTTTGTGTTGTTTTGCAGATTTGTCATGCTCACTGACGCTTGACAGAATACAACGACGTAAATAAATAACACAAGTAGTAGATGTCATTTGTAGTCAAAGCAAACTGTTTGTGTTTCAGAAACATTCGTGAAAATTCAAAGTCAGAATCTGTGAAATTAAATGAAATCCTCTGGAAGTTGGTTTTTCTGTTTGAACATTATTTCATTACGCGGATGAGCTCGGCTGCTAAAGGAAATGTTTGGAATGTAAAGCAGCTGCAGACAAATGAGTTTAGACTTGGCCTTGCTTTTCGCATGAAACAACCAGAAATGGACAGCAATAAAAATGGAAATGTACGAGGAAACATTCCCTCCTATCTGAAACCACTGGTGTGCAAACTTTTACTGCCAACAGTCGATCCCTCAGCATTAACTAACTCTGACCGCCGCTGCCAGCCTGAGCGTTTATAACAACAACTCAGAGCCCAGTGAATTGTTTCTTGTCATCTGGTGGCTAAATCAGCATGTTGTCTGACTGCACGATGATCATGCTCTGTTTCACATCAGTTCCAGCTCACGCAGTATTTGAACTGAAGTCAAGACATATGTGCCATTGGCCTTTATGCCGACGACGCAGCTGTTTATCCTACAGTCGCTCTCATTTAGAAATCTGCAACAATCAATAATTATTACATGAAAGAAGTGGCTCATAGTCAGTGGTGGCTCCAGAGATATAGTTCTGCAGGTGCTAAGCATTTTACTGAGGGTGCTATGGAGGATCATTTGTTCTTTCAGTTCTCAAGGTCAAGGTGTCTTTACTGTCATTCACATCACATGTGGTACATGAGGTGGAACAAAACTCTGTACACAGGGTCCCAGTTACAGCAACAAAAGTACAAATTGTAAAGAAAAACAGTAGTTACGTAGGTCTAAGATATGAACAAATAAATACTAAACTAAGAATACTCTAAGCACTACTAGTACGCCAAACAACAGCAGCACGAGCATGAGTCTGTGTGAGCAGATGAGGACGAATGAACACAGCACCATGAAATAAATCAGCAGCATGAGATCAGCATCATGGATAGTCAGCAGCACATAACAACCATGTGGTATCACAGTGATTTATTTTTTTTTCACAGTGATTTTCACAGTGATAATCCTGACTAGGGATTCAAGACTCTAACAGCCTCAAGGTAGAATTTCTTGTAGCAATAACAAAGAGAGATGGAGGAAGAAGGGTGACACCTTTTCCATCTCAGCTCCACTACATTTGTTTTATTTATTTTTCATTAATTAAAGTGGGGCACCAGCTGGTCAGTTTACTGACCAACAACAACTTCATTAACATATTCATCCTTTAATAATCAGAATCAGTCACTGAAGTAGAGTCTGTTAATTACAGGGAGTTCTATACCAGAACAAATGAATATTCATCTGAATGAAGAGACCAAAGTTGTCTTTGAAGTTTTATTACAAAAATAATCAAACTAAGAATCAACAACAATAATAAACAAACAATAATAATGAATCAGTCAATACTTAATTTTCTGATGTAAAACAAAATTGACTCTTTGAGCAGGAATTATTTTGGTTTCTATACGCGCATGAATTTAGACAAAGTTTGACTATTTTAATAAATAGTTTACTTTGGATTTTGGTTGAAATACGTTATTTAATGTGATCAGATAGAGTCATTTATTATCACTGCAAGCCAAGAAACTATTTATCAAGTTGCAACAGCTAAAAATGGCATAACAAAGAGTTGCATCATGTCACCAGGTTCTGCTCCATACTGGGTCAGTGTTGAGGGCATCATTCGTCTCTCTGGGGTTCTGCTGGTGGATCAGACCAGGATACACCATGAAGAGGACTCACCTGGAACTGCCCAAAGGTAGCTGAACGTGCTGGCTCCAGCTGTCCACAGCTAGCATTAGCAGCATTCTCCATAGATGTGGAAGGATGTCACTAGGCTTGATCCTTTGGGAGGACTTTAACTAGAGTTTAACAAGATTAACACTTAAAAACAATGATTTATTTACTCAAAATTATAGCAAGGGTGTGTCTCAGTTTAACTTGTCCTTAATAAATGCACTATTTTGGTCAAATCAGCTGCATCATATTAAAGGGGCTGAGATGGTGTGGGGGCAGGGCAGCTGACTCGGGACCTGAAGGTCCTGGGCTCAATCCCAGGTCATTGCATATCTCGTGGTGTCTCTGAGCAGGACACCCAAACCCGAATTGCTCCCCGGGCGAATACATAGCTGCCCACCGCTCCACCTGTGCATATTCCAGGTGCGATGGGTTAAATGTAGAGAGCAAATATCGTCTTTGCATGAGAACATACAATGATGACAATAATTATCTAAAAAATTGATTTGTGGCAGCTGGAGCGCGCAGAGGGATGGCTCGTTGTGCATTTCATCAAAATTTAACAAGATAACCACTTAAAAACAATTATTTGTTTTCTCGATATTATAGCAAAGGTGTGTCTCAGTTAAACGTTTTTCTTAATAAATGCACTTTAATGGTCAAATCAGCTGCATTTCGCCTGGGTGGCACGGTGACAGCTGATTTGACGTTTGCTCCAGGAGTTCCAGAGCAAGACAAAGGTGGCTGTCTAGTGCAAGCCAAGTGTCTCATTAATTGTCACTTTTACCTATTAATGAGACACTTGGCTTGCCATATTACTCGAGTGGCCTCTAGCAGCTGAAAATGGTAATGTTCAATATTTTACATGTCAGAATGAATGAAATAGTCAGATCTCAGCCAAAAATTGGTTTATGAATATAGGAAAAAAAAAAAAAAAAAAAGTTTGTCACTTTGCCAAATAAGTCACAGGACTGCATCATGAAGGACCCCACTCATCCAGCACACACATTTTTTGCCCCGCACCCCTCATGAAGGAAAATGAGGAGCATTAAGTGTAGAACCACTAGACTGAGGAACAGCTTCTACCCTGAGGCTGTTAGACTCATGGATCAATAAACCAGAAAATCACTTTGAAAAATCATTGCATGTTTCCGCTGATCTGTTTCATGTTGCTGCTGATCGGTTTCATGTTGTTGTGTTCATTCGTACTCATCTGCTCACACAGACTCATGTTCGTGCTGCTGTTCGGCGTCTTGTTTTTATGCTATTAGTGCTTAGCGTATTTTTAGTTAACGTTTTTCTTAGTTCATATCTCGGAACCTACTGTTTTTCTTTTACATTTTTATGGTTGGATGAAACTGGGACCCTGTGTACATAATTTCGTTCCACCACATGTACCAGATGTGGTGTGAATGACAAATAAAGAAACTGACTCTGACTCTCTGACTCTGAGGATTTGCAAATTTATGCAAAAAGGTGCGATTTATACAGCAAAAAATACAATAATTGTTTTTTAAAGTTTATCTAAAAACTTAAAGAAGTGTGAAGAATGGAAAAAAAACTACAAACACGGACAAGCTAATCTGCTATAAGCAGAAAACTACAATCTTAAACAAATATAAATTACATTTGTATGACTAATTATAGAAGGGAAAGCATGCTCAAAAAAGTTTGTATTGTGTTGATTTATTAATGTTAGTGTTGGAAAATAGAATGTCGGTTGGTGAAAAAACATTTGCTTTACAAGAACTACCTTCTTGAAGTTGTCAGGTGGAGAAACATTTTTCCTTTAAATGGATGAATCTGCTTCAGAATCTGTTTAAGAAATTCGAAAACAAAAGTATTGTTAAAATATTGTAATTGCTTTAAAGCAATAATTTAGATATTTTAAAGTGGGAACAAACAGCAGCTTATCTGTTATAGATAGCTTTGTAAACTCACTCAATTGGGAGTTTACTTCTGACTGAAATGATGAGCTAGTCAGAGGACAAAGTCAAAGAGGATTGTTGTTGTCTTTAAATAACACTAATCTCAAAAATCATATAGCAGTTTAGGAAGCACTACATTACAAACCTTTGCATCAATAATAAATTAGCAACATATTTTAGCTGAAATGTCATTAAATTCCTGCAGGAATGGTAAAATGCACAAAAATTGCTATAGCTAGCTGCTGCTGCTATCAGTAATTGTAAATAACCAGAAAAGGCTATGTAAATAATTATTTAATGCAAAACTGATGACAGTGGAAGATTTTAAAAAATACCATTTGCATGATCTGCTATGAAATTTTGAAGATTGGAAATCCTTGAAGATGACAGCAATCCACTTTGGTCTCAGCCCCACACAGATTAGTCACTAATTTATCAGTCTCATCAGCATTAACAATATTCAAGGTTCAAGGAGACTTTATTGTCATTCGCATCACATGTGGTACATGAGATGGAATGAAATTGTGTACTCGGGGTCCCAGTTACACCCAAAAAAGCAATATATAAAAGGATAAATAAAAATAAACAGCATAAGGATCTAAGATCTATTAATGCTATACTAAATATACTATTAATACTTATAATAACAATAATATTATCAAGGTATAGTAAACAGCAGCCTGAACAAGAGCCTGTTGTGAGCAGTTGGGTAAGAATACAGTAGCATATAAGAAATAAGCAGTATGGATAATCAGCAGCACAGATAAAGTCACATATCTACAATTAAAGTGGCATTACAGTGATTTTCCTGGTTAGAGATTCATGAGTCTAACAGCCTTAGGGTAGAAGTGTTTCCTCAATCTAGTGGTTCTACACTTAATGCTCCACAACCTCCTGCCTGAGGAGAGCAGGGCAAAAAGTGTGTGTGCTAGGTGAGTGGGGTTCTTCATGATGCAGGTGGCCCTCATCCTGCATCTGGAGGTGTAAATGTCTGTGATGATGGGGAGGCTGACTCCAACAGACTTCTGTGCAGCCTTCACCACTCTCTGTAGAGCTTTTCTTTCTGCAGCTGTGCAGCCTCCATGCCACATGTTGTTGCTGGAGCACAGGATGATCTCCACTGCACACCTGTAGAAGGAGCAGGGGATAAGGATCAGTTCCTCAATCGATATATTGAGGTCAATATAGGAACCTGAGGCCTGGTACCCCATACTCCCGGAGCACCACCCACAGGGTTCCCGAAGGAATGCAGTGAAAGGCCTTCCCCATTTGCACAAAGCACATGTAGACTGGTTGGGCAAACTCCAATGCACCCTCCAGGACTCTGCTGAGGGTGTAGAGCTGGTCCAGTGTTCCACGACCAGGACGAAAACCGCACTGCTCCTCCTGAATCTGAGGTTCGACTATCCAACAGACCCTCCTCTCCAGAAAATCTGAATAGGTCTTACCAGTCCTCATTCGTGAACAAGACCCCAAGATACTTGAACTCCTCCACATGGGGCAGGACCTCCTCCCCGATCCAGAGAGGGCACTCTACCATTTTCCGGCTCAAGATCATGGCCTCGGATTTTGAGGAACGGATCCTCATCCCGGCCGCGTCACACTCGGCTGTGAACCACTCCAGTGAAAGTTGTGGATCACAACCTGATGAAGCCAGTAAGACCACATCATCTGTAAAAAGCAGAGACGCGATCTTAAGGTCACCAAAAACGGATCTCCTCTGCACCTTGGTTGTGCCTAGAAATTCTGTCCATAAAAGTTATGAACAGAATCTGTGACAAAGGGCAACCTTGGGGGAGTCCAACTCTCAACAGGAACGAGCCTGACTTACTGCCGTCAATGCGGACCAAGCTCTGACACCAGTCATACAAGGACCTAACAGCCCATATTAAAGGGCCTGGTACCCAATACTCCCGGAGTACCTCCCACAGGGTTCCCCGAGGGACGCGGTCGAACACCTTCTCCAAGTCCACAAAGCACATGTAGACTGGTTGGGCAAACTCCCACGCACTCTCCAGGACCCTGCTGTGGGTGTAGAGCTGGTCCAGTGTTCCACAACCAGGACGAAAACCGCACTGCTCCTCCTGAATCTGAGATTCGACTATCCGATGGACCCTCCCGTCCAGAATTCCTGAATAGACCTTCCCTGGGAGGCTTAAGAGCGTGATCCCCCTATAGTTGGAGCACACTCTATGGTCCACCTTTTTGATGTGGGGGACCACCACCCTGGTCTGCCAATCCAGGGGAACTGCCCCCAATGTCCACGCAATATTACAGAGTCATGTAAGCCAACACAACCCTATAACATCCAGAGCCCTAAAGAACTCTGGGAGAATCTCATCCACCCTTGGGGCCCTGCCACCGAGGAGCTTTTAAACAACCTCAGTGACATCAGCACCAGAGATTGGAGAGCCTGATTCAAAGTCACCAGGCTCCACTTCCTCAGTGGAAGACGTGCTGGTGGGATTGAGGAGGTCTTTGAAGCACTCTGCCCAACGGCCCACGACATCCCAAGTTGAGGTCAGCAGTACACCACCTCCCCTACAAACAGTGTTGGTGGTATACCGCTTCTCCCCCCCACCCCCCACCCCCACCCCCGAGACGCCGGATGGTGGACCAGAATCGCCTTGAAGCCATATGGAAGTCATTCTCTCTCTATGACCTCTCTGAACTCCTCCAACGCCCGAGTTTTTGTCTCAGCGATCACTCGAGCCGCATACCACTTATACTGCTGTTACCCATCATTCTGGGGTCCTACAGGCCAAAATTGCCCAGTAGGACTACTTCTTCAGCCTGACAGCATCCCCCACCGCCGGTGTCCACCACCCAGTTTGAGGGTTGCTGCCACAACAGGCACAGCAACTTTGCAGCCACAGCTCCGGTAAGCTGCCTCAACAATAGAAGTGATGAACATGGCCCACTAGGACTCCATGTCCCCCACCTCCCCTGGAACATGTTTGAAGTTTTCCCGGAGATGGGAGTTAAAGCTTTGTCTCACGGGAGACTCTGTCAGATGTACCCAGCAGACCCTTACAATACGTTTGGGCCTTCCAGATCTGACTGGCATCCTCCCCCACCATTGGAGCCACCTCACCACCAGGTAGTGGTCAGTGGACAGCTCCGCCCCCTCTTCACCCAAGTGTCCAAGACATGAGGCCACAGATCAGGTGAAACGACAACAAAGTCGATCATCGAACTGCAGTCTAGGGTGTCCTGGTGCCAAGAGCACATTTAGACACAATTATGTTTGAACATGGTGTTCATTATGGAAAATTTAGGACAAGCACAGAAGTCCAACAACAGAACACCCCTCGAGTTCAGATCAGGGGAGCCGTTCCTCTCAACCACACCCCTCCAGGTCTCGCTGTCATTGCCCATGTGAGAGCTGAAGTCCCCTAGCCGAACAATGGAGTCCCCAGGAGGATCTCCAGTAACCCCTCCAAGGACTCCTAAAAGGGTCAGTAATCTGAACTGCTGTATGGTGCATAAGCACAAACAACAGTCAGAACCCATTCCCCCACAGGTAGGCGGAGGGAGGCTACCCTCTCATTCACTGGGGTGAACCCCAATGTACAGGTACCAAGATGGAGGGGAACAAGTATGCCCACTCCGGTTTTGCACCTCTAACCAGGGACAACTCTAGAGTGGAAGAGTGTCCGGCCCCTCTCTGACTTCTGGGAAAATGGCACCGGTGCTGGTAGCTTTCCGTTCACCTCTCTTTGTTTTGAACGGGGTTTTTTTTCTGTTTTTGTCATTTTTCTTCGGTGACATCAACTCACTACTTGTTTATGATTGCCCACAACTTTTAAATATACAGTTATCTACAGCAAACCCCACCTTGTTTGACCACTTTGATCGGGGCTCTGGACCCCCACCCCCTCTGCTTGTTGATGTGCCAGTTTACCTGAAGCGCGTGGCATTTCCACCTGCCCAAAAACATCCCTCCAGGCGCTGTGGAAGACGTGCCTGCCGTCTCGTGCGAATTAAATCCAGCATCAAGCTATCTGCTGCTTTGTCATGTGCTACTGAACATCAGACGTTAAACTGTTCATCCGGATGCTTCGCTGACCCATTCAACTCCAGCTCACTTCAGGTGGCTGGGCCTGGTATGTGCAGCAAGCACGCGCGCGCCCGCGGCAGTTTTGGTCGTCTCCAGTGGAACTTAACCAACTCTGAACTGTCTGCTGCATCATCTCCGGCCGACCATCTGCTGGATATTCGCCTGTCTGGGTGCTTCGCTGATCCTGCTGGGTCCTGCCTGATCCCTGTAGTCGAGCCTGGCTCGCACCTCGGGCGCGCACACAGCTACGGTGTCTCTGGTCTTAGGAGGTGCAGTTCAAACTCCAAAAATCTGACACAGCTGATCTGTGCTCCGTACTCAGCTTTTCCTTCAGCTACTGGTCCTACAAAGATTGCTCTGCTGAATGTGAGGTCGCTGGCAAATAAAACTTTCATACTAAACGACTTTTTCTGCTCCAATGGACTGGACTTCATGTTTGTTACAGAGTCCTGGCTCATCCCTGGTGAGTTAAGTGTTTTTTCTGAACTTTTGCCAGTGGATTGTGCCTTTTTTAATGCTCCAATGACTTCTGGTAGGGGTGATGGATTATTAACAGTTTTTAAAAAAGCTCTGGAACTGCAGACAGCTACAGGCTGTAACTTTTCAGAGTTTTGAACTGCTGTATTTTGAGCTGGGCCGCTCTAAACAAACACTGTGCAGCCTGATCTACAGGCAACCCTCTTACAACAAAAACTTCATAAGTGAATTTTCTGAGTTTCTGACTGGAATACTGCTCAATTACGATAGGGTCTTGATTCTGGGAGACTTTAATGTAAACATTTGCTGTCCTGACAAGCCTTTGGTGCAGGAGTTTCTAAATCTGGTCCAATCTTTCAACCTTGTGCAAAATGTTGTTGGTCCAACTCATCAACAAGGCCATACACTTGATTTATCTTTCTAACGGTTTATCTGTGGTTAATCTGGAAATTGGGGTTGCTATTGTTTCAGATCACAAACCCATTTCATTCGAAACCTCTGTTATTCATGAGTCTAAATCCCCTGCTCCAGCCAAGAGTTGTTGGATATTTAACTCTTCAACCGCTGCTCTTTTTTCCTCTGCATTCATTACTGATGCTGCCTCAGTTCCAGAAACCTCTGCCTGTATTAGTACACAAGAGCACCTCAGTAGGCATGATGCGACCTGCTCTAAGATTTTAGACCTCGTGGCCCCGCTAAAAATCAGGCGACCAAAGCGGGCACCACACCCCTGGTTGAACGCGACCACTCGTGCAGTCAAACATCTATGCAGGAGAGCTGAACGCAATTGGAAAAAGGACAATTTACAGGTTTCTTTTATTATGTTAAAAACGTGTTTGAAAGATTATCAGAGCATTGTTAAATCTGAAAAGAACAAATACTTCTCCCAAATCATTGCTTCAAACAGTCATAATCCCCGTGTTCTTTTTTATACCGTAAATTCCATTTTAAACGTGCCTCGGTCTGCCAGCATGGAGGCCTCTGTTGACATCTGCAACAACTTTACCAGATACTTTGCTGATAAGGTAGATTTGATCAGGTCATCCATCCCCCAGTCCACAACTGATCCCTCTGTCTTTGTCCCTTGCTCAGCTGTCTTCAAACATTTTGAACCCATTTCACTCCCATTTCTAAACAAAGTCGTTGATAAGATGAAACCCATCGGTTCCCCCGCTGACCCCATTTCTGTGTCGTTTTTCAAACAAGTTCTACCCACGACTGAACCCTCTGTTCTTACTATTATAAATAGTAGTATTGTGACAAGTGTGGTTCCCGATGTTTTCAAACATGCAGTAGTTCATCCGTTAATTAAGAAACTTGACCTTTCGACTTGCTCAAATTTCAGACCAATCTCAAAACTTCCCTTCCTGTCCAAAATTCTGGAGAACATAGTTTTCATTCAATTAAACAAGTTTTTGAATGAGAACATAATCTTCAAGATTTTTCAATCTAGTTTTAAGCAACTCCACAGCACTGAAACAGCATTAGTAAGGGTTTGTAACGATATTATGATATCAAACGATTCTGGTCAATTTGTGGTACTTGTGCTCCTGGACCTTACTGTTGCTTTCGATACTGTTATCCTTATATCACGGCTGGAACAGTGGGTTGGGATCACAGGTGCTGCATTAGAATGGTTCCACTCATACCTGAGTGGCAGGAGTTTCTGTGTCAAGGTTGGTAATAATGTATCCGCCTCATTACCTCTTTCCACAGGGTTCAATTCTTGGACCCCTTCTGTTCTCACTTTATTTGCTCCCCTGTGGGGCCCATCCTGAAGAAACATGGTCTTTCAATCCATTGCTATGCTGATGACTGCCAGATCTACCTGCCTGTGAAACCAGCAAGTGTTTGCTCCATTCACCCTCTGTTAAAATGTCTGGACGACATTAAGGCCTGGATGGCTTCAAATTTCTTAAGTTTTAACAATGAGAAGACTGAAGTAATTGTCTTTAGCCCTAGCTCAACTGCTGCCACTGATCCTGTCAACCTGGACTCTCTTCAGCCATATCTTAAGCAGTCTGGTAAAAAAGCAGTCTGGTAAAAATCTCGGGATGGTTTTAGACTCTGACCAAGTTTGACAAACAAATCAACTTTGTTCTGCAGAAAAGCTTCTTCCAATTCAGACAGGTAGCTAAGCTCAAGCCAGTGTTGTCCAGACCCGACCTTGAGAAACTAGTCCACGCCTTTGTCACGACCGATTGGACTTTTGCAATTTACTCTAAGCTGGGATCAGCCATGCCTCCATCTCACGCCTTCAGCTCGTCCAGAATGCTGCTGCTCGGCTTAGAACCGGAACTCGTAGGTCTGAACATATTACTCCAGTTCTGTCCTCCCTTCACTGGCTCCCTGTTCGTACGAGGATAGTCTTTAAAATTCTTCTGTTGACCTTCAAATGCTTAAATGGCCTTGCACCCCTTTACCTCTCTGAGCTTCTGAAACCTTACATTCCCTCTCGGGCCCTGAGATCATCAGATTAGCTGCTTTTGGCTGTTCCAAAAAGAAGACTGAAGCTCAGAGGAGATCGGGCTTTTTCAGTCATGGGCCCCAAACTCTGGAACAACCTGCCCCCAACATCAGGCAGGCCAACTCCCTTCCTCACTTCAAATCCCTGCTAAAAACACATCTGTTCTCGCAGGCATTTAACACAGTGTAAATTGATCTAGTGTTTTTTTTTTATCTGTGACCTTATGTTTTAAATGCTTTTTATTAATTATTCAGTTATTAATACATGTATTGTATATATTTTTTTCTCTTTAATTTTACTCTCATTGATTGTTGTTGTTGTTGTTGTTAAGCACTTTGATAACAGGTTCTGTTTTAAATGTGCTCTATTAATAAAGTTGACTTGACTTGACTCTCAAGGAAACTGGTTCCAGAGCCAGAGCCATGCGTTGAGGTGAGTCCGACTATGTCTAGCTGGAACCTCTCAACCTCACACACCAGCTCAGGCTCCTTCCCCACCAGAGAGGTGACATTCCACGTCCCGATAGCCAGCTTCTGTAGCCCAGGATCAGACCAGCAAGGTCCCCGCCATCTGCCACCACCCATCCCACATTGCACCTGACCTCTTAGGCCCCTCCCACAGGTGGTGAGCCCATGGGAAGGGGGACCCACATCTCTTCTGGCTGTGCCCGGCTGGGCTCTATGGGTAAAAGCCCAGCCACCAGGCATTCGCCATCGTGCCCCACATCCAGGCCCGGCTCCAGAATGGTGCCCCGGTGACCCACGTCCGGGAGAGGGAACATTGTTACCATTTGTTTGATTCATCATAAGGGGTCTTTGGGCTGCACTTTGTTCCAGCCAAACAATATTTCAGTAAACAATATTTCTCTAAACTGCGGTAATTCAAACAGTTATCTTCAACAGGTAAGCTATTAATTGTTGAAGCGCATTACTGCATTTCAATAGATCGGTACTATTACTTTAATGCTACTCTTCTTAATCTGATGCCCTCAGTAGCTAAGTATCACTGAAGGTAGATTTGAACAATTTATATAAATATTCATTTAGCTGTTCAAGTTGGATTAAAAAGCTTTATAAGCAGTGAGTTCTCTCAATTAAATCAATAAAACAGGCAGTTTTTAAGAAAAGATCTAACTAATATCAAAAGATAAGACACTTAACATTGACCTTCATGAGGCAGAGAAAGGACACAAAAATCTTGGAAGAAATTGATTTAAGAAAATGTTCCACCCATAAAATTTATTTTGTGCTTTGTTTTAGTTTCAAGGGTAAAACTAATGAAACCTGAGAGTTTTCACAATCCAGTTTAATGACGAAATAATTCTCAATTAATGCCTCTGTTTCTTTTAGTCTTTTCCTCACTCCCTGTTTGTGTTTGCACTAACCTGTGCTTGTCATTTGTCCTTCAGTGAATATGGATCAGTTCAATTATAATCGAGGAAGTTGTGCCCTGTAAACAAAGATTAGTTTGAACCCTAATCCCACAGTGGGTCAACTCTAATCCAGGAATTAAGATTAGTAAAGAAATCTCAGAAATGCCTTCATCCAGTGACTATTCTTTTTTAATTTGTGCCAGCCAGAAAGCTAAAAAAATAAAAACACCATCAGGTATGATTAACTTCAAAGTGTTGACCAAAAAGAAAGATGTTTATGAAGTTAATCTTCATACTTCATGCCCTGATTTTTCTCTTGTGTTGTTAAATCCTGTGATGCTAATTGTGCTGTGGCTGTGATTTAATCCTTATTAGCAAAACACTAGACAGCAGCATGTGGGTGTCCTCGAGTCATCGAGTGTTTCCAACCTTTTCCTCAGCTGACACAGGAGACAAATAAAATGTCAAACTTTGAAACATGCTTGATTTTGTAATTTACTGCGAAAATAAGATGCGTTACAAGCAGAAGTTGGACAAACTAAAGTGTTGAACCAGTGTTTGTTTGTTTTTTCTGATTTTTGTTTGCTGTCAGGTAGTCTGGTGAAAAAAATAAATGAGTGCAGCTAAAGGCAGGAGGTGGAACACCTGGAGAGCTGGTGCAGGAAGAGCAACCTTCACATCAGTGTGAAGGAGATGAAGGAGATAGTCATGGAATTCAGATGGAACAAACACACCTCCAACCTCTCAACCCATGAACATAGGAGGCTCTGTGGTGGAAGTGGTCTCTAGCTACAAGTACTTGGGTGTGAACCTGAATGACAACCTCAGCTGGGGCAACAACACCACCAGCCCGATCAAGAAAGCTCATCAGAGATTCTACTTCCTCAGACGGCTGAGACGAGCTGGTCTGGGAAGCTCAGTCCTCACCTCCTTCTACAGGTGTGCAGTGGAGAGTATCCTGTGCTCCAGCATCAACGTGTGGCATGGAGGCTGCACAGCTGCAGAAAGAAAAGCTTTGCAGAGAGTGGTGAAGGCTGCACAGAAGATGTTAGAGTCAGCCTCCCCACCATCACAGACATCTACACCTCCAGATGCAGGAAGAGGGCCACCTGCATCATGAAGGACCCCACTCACCCAACACACACACTTTTTGCCCCACTGCCCTCAGGCAGGAGTTTGTGGAGCATTAAGTGTAGAACCACTAGACTGAGGAACAGCTTCTACCCTGAGGCCGACTCATGAATCTTTAACCAGAATAATTACTGTGAAAAATCACATCATGTTGCTGCTGATCTGTTTCATGTTGCTGCTGATCCGTTTCATGTTGCTGTGTTCATTCATAGTCATCTGCTCACACAGACTCATGTTCATGCTGCTGTTCGATGTATTGTTTTTGTGCTACTAATGCTTAGTGTATTTAGTTAACATCTTTCTTAGTTCATATCTTAGATCTTATTACTGTTTTTCTTTTACATTTTATTGTTGGATGTAACTGGGACCCTGTGTACACAGTTTCGTTCCACCTCTTGTACCACATGTGGTGTGAATGACAAATAAAGAAACTTTGACTCTGAATCTGACTCAGGATAGATGACAATTTTATTCAAATATTGTATATGAAGTTACAATATTTGCAAATGATTATAATTAACAGTTTAGTGAGAAAGAATATCATCCATCCATCCATTATCTTTTACCCGCTTCTTCCATTTTGGGTCACAGGGGTCACCGGTGCCCATGTCCAGCAATCACTGTGCGAGGGGCGGGGTACACCCTGGACAGGTCGCAAGTCCATCACAGGGACACATGGAGACAAACAAGACAAACAACCATTCACTCTCTCACTGAAAGAAGATCCTTTTTATTTAATTTACTTAATTCTAATTATGGATTACATTATGGATTTAAATTATGTCCTTTGTATGAAGGACAAAACGTCTCAGCAAAAACAGAAACTGTCCAGAGGACCTGAATGAACATTGTTGGATTTTATACCTGGATTATTGAGCATAAACTTTGGTAATTCTAATTGTGTTTTTGTAACAGTTTAATGAGGTTTATATGTAAAGGCAGATTAGAGATGTTTGGGTTTATGAGCTTCTATTTCAGAGAAAAAATAGATTTATTTATTTATTTATTTTTCTATAATTGACATTTTGTGCAGCAATGAAGATGGTTTTTCCCATTAGCAATATGTAGAGTAATATATGCACATAGATTTGAGAGCTGTTGAGAATTTGTTGTTGTACACTTACAAAAAAAAAAAAATGTTAATGTTTTTGAGCCAGCTGTAAGAAATAAATGGCTTGGACATGACCTTTAAAGTCTTGTTAAATAACTGATTTAGCTCAAAAACTTTTTATTGCACAAATCTAAGCTTCTAATCACATCATTATATCCTGAACTAGACTTGGACTGCACCTGCTCCTGCCAGAGCCAGTGACAGTAGCAATCAAAGATTTTTCTTTTACGCAGGCGCCATGAAGAAAAAACATTTATAATATATGTCCTTTGTCCATAAAATCTGACGCCATCAAAGCTCAACAATAATCTGTCATGCCATAGAAGCACTGGGTTGTGTGTCCTCCCAGCAGTGTCACACCGCCTCACAGCTCATTTCACAAGGATTGCATTTAAGTATCCTGATACATGCTCAATAATCCAGGTAGAAAAATCTAAAAAAGTTAAATCTGGTCCTCTGGACATTCAAAAAAACAAAACAAAGCAAATCAACAAAAAAATGTAGAAACGTTTCGTCTCTCATCCGAGAGACTTCCTCAGTCTGAGGTGCTGTATTCAGCTCAGTCTCTTAAATAGCACCGTCTCAGAGTGGATCAACCAGTTTTGCTGCTGACAACCAGTTTCTCTGATACTCCCTCAACATATGGAATGAACACTGGTCTGGGTCTGGGTTCCTCCTTTTCACCTGTTGGCTGACTGGAGTCCTGTTTGGGTTTCTTCTCCGCCTTCATGAAGGCCCAGTTAGGATATCTACATTGCTCTAGAGCCTGTCTTGTGTGGGATTTCTCCTTCTGCCTGGCTCCTGAGCTAGTGGGGACGCTGTCTGCTCTGTGATACAGAGTCCTGATGACTCCTAACTTGTGCTCCAAAGGGTGATGGGAGTCAAACTGCAAATACTGGTCTGTGTGGGTGGGTTTACGGTACACCTCAGTTTGCAAATGTCCTCCATCAGAGACTGAAACCTCACAGTCCAAGAAAGCCAACCTGCCATTTTTTACATCTTCTCGTGTGAACTTGATGTATTTATCCACAGAGTTGATGTGGTCAGTAAAAGTGTGGTCAGGAAGTCCAACATTTTACTGACCACATCAACTCTGTGGATAAATACATCAAGTTCACACGAGAAGATGTCTCCAGTCAGCCAACAGGTGAAAAGGAGGAACCCAGACCCAGACCAGTGGTCATTCCGTATGTCGAGGGAGTATCAGAGAAACTGAGACGTTTATTTTCTAAACATAACGTCCCAGTGGCTTTTAAACCCCAAAATACATTACGGCAAAGACTGGTTCATCCCAAAGATCCAGTCCCCCGGCACAAACAGAGTAATGTTGTGTATGCTGTTCAGTGTTAGGAGGGCTGTGATCAGTCTTACATCGGGGAAACTAAACAACCACTGGCCAAAAGGATGGCCCAGCACAGAAGACCAACATCATCAGGCCAGGACTCTGCAGTCTACACTCATCTCCAGGCCAGCGGTCACTCTTTCAGGGATGAAGATGTTCACATCCTGGATAGAGAGGAACGATGGTTTGAGAGAGGAGTAAAGGAGGCCATCTTTGTGAAAAGAAATCGTCCATCATTAAACAGGGGTGGAGGCCTCCGGGTTCAACTGTCCCCCTCTTACAATGCTGTGATTGCTAGTATCACTCAACCCCATGTGAATAGTAAACAGCCATCAGGTGCTAATGATCCATTGTTAGGTTGATGGTCCTTCTTGAGCATGTGATCAGCTGGTTTTGGTTGTGTAGTGAACTTAACCTGATGTCAAAACTAAGCCTAAGGTCAAAACCCTTGACCTTAAGAACCTTGTGGGACAGAAACTGTCATTTCATTGATTTGAATCCAGAAATACAGGTTCACCCATCCTGAGACTTTCCTTCTTGAAAATCAAGTGAAAGAACACTCTCTTTTTATTATCATTACTATTTTACAAATGTTGATAATCAAAGTGTCTTAGTTCAAACCATTTTAGATGTTGCAGTGAACTAATCAATTTTATTAACTGTGAAACAGTGTAATGATTATTTAAGCCACATGCAGAGTTAGAATTCATGTTAAGGTCTGTTACAGATTTTTATGCATTTTCTGATTTCTGTCTTTGAATGAGCAAGTGTGCGTTTTCCAAGGTCAGGAGTCGAAGCAGACATGTGTTGGAACAACTGTCTTGTTTACATCCTCTCAGACGTCAACGGAAGAGTTGGCACCTGTTTCTAAAACTCGCCAAAACAAAACTCTCTCTGTCTCTGAGAACAGTTTAATCTGTTCCATAACAATTCTTGCTGTTTTCTGACTTCTAGTAACCTCTTACATCACAAAACACACCCCTGTCTGGTTGATATTACCCAATCAGGGACGCTCAAATATACCGGAAATAGAGCTCTTTAAAATGCCGGTACTTCCTAGTTCTCTCAGGGCGGTGAAGCTTCTGAGGAGTTCGGTGAGGCGCTGAGAAGTCGTTTGGGAGAACAGAAGTCCAGCATGATAAGGCTCCTCCGAGTTGGATTATAATATCCTCCACCTCTGAGTGGAACTTCTGAAGGACCCCACTCATGTGAAGTCCACTTGCTGATGTGAGCTGGTGTTGGACGGAATCTCGTCACTACTTCGGACGAGTCACAGCCATCCTATGGAGATGCTGGACAGGTAGCGTTAACTGGACCTCCATATCTGCTGATTAATCTTCAGAAAGGTAATGAGTCAAGTTTCCTACCAAAGCGTACCGAGGAAAGTTGGGTTCTGATGGAGAGTGTCGGTTCTGGTCAACACTTCCCCTCACATACCATCTTTTACTCCCTTTAAACTTCATTTCCATCTTTAAATTCTTCTCTCAAGTAGAAATCCTTCCAGATATTTTAGAAATGTCTGTGTAAAGTGCTCATCCACCGCCGTGTGGATAATTGATCATAATTGTACAGTTTTCATTAATGTCTGCTGTTCTGCTGAAGAGTGGAAACAATCGCCGAATTGTTTCTCACTACCTGTAAAGCTGTTAATTATGTTGTTATTTTCATATTTTGCCAAATTAATGTAAATGTTTGATGTTAAACTTTGATTCTGTAAAATAAATGACCGCATTCATTTTGATGGGTCAAAGATAAATGACGTCTCACGTTTGCATTTCATTAAATTCAATGCACGTTTTATCCAGTCCAGAAAAATGAAGAATCCGTTTTAATTGATGAATATTTCTCAGCATCTGTTCATCTACAGTTGTCAGCAGCAAAACTGGTTGATCCACTCTGAGACGGTGCTATTTAAGAGACTGAGCTGAAAACAGCACCTCAGACTGAGGAAGTCTCTCGGATGAGAGACGAAACGTTTCTACATTTTTTTGTTGATTTGCTTTGTTTTGTTTTTTTGAATGTCCAGAGGACCAGATTTAACTTTTTTAGATTGCATTTAAGTCTCATCTGAAATACTGTTTAAATCAAAAATACTGTTTTTTCAACAAAAATGGTATTTTCTCCATGTTTTCAAGTTTTCTTGAAGATATAAACATACATGTGAAACGTTGTAAGAAGTCTTTGTGTTCATAAGGTTTTGTCATGGTTTCCGTGTGTGTGTATGTAAAGCCATTGGGACCTCAGATATGTACAAATTTGTTTGTGTTCAGTTTGTTTTGACAGTTTTACACTCCTGTTCAAAAGATGGCAACAGTTTTCAACTATCCATTTAAAATGGTATGGTATAAAGTTTATTCATTTTAAAAAACAAAACAAAACAATTTCATAAACTTTAAAAAAATACAAGAGATTTAAAATGAAAGGCAGCAGAAAGAAGAAAAAATCTTATATCTGTCCCTTTTTTCAAACAATTTGTTCAATGATAATAATCTTCAAGTGTAAGGATGGTACCATTTGGTGGCTCGGTTTGTGTCTGTGTTTCCGTAGTGTTTTCTCTTTAGTTTAATTGGTGCCACCCTTGTCTCGTCACAGCTGTTTGTAATCACGTCTCGTCTTGTCTCTGTATATAAGCCGTCTGTTCAGTCTTGTTCCTGGTTGCGTCATACTCGTTGGGTATCCTGTGTTCTCCTGCGTCTCCTGAGTCTTCCCTGAGCTTCCTGAGTCCTTTCTGAGTTTCCCCCCTGAGCCTTCTATTGCTGTAAGTTTTGCTGTCACGTCAGCTTATTATTTTGTTCTTTATTCGTCATTAAAAATGTTTATTTTTGTAATCTGCCGAGTTGAGTCCTGTCTGCACAGCTGGGTTCATCCCTGACCACAAATCCTGACATCAAGTAACAGAACAAAACAAATAACTCTTTCTAATATTTCTAATACAATACACACTAAGCTACTTATATATTTTTTTAACAATTCAGCTTTGATCTTTTTCTTAAATGTACACATTGACTTGGCATTTTTCACATCACTCTCTAGACCATTCCACAATCCAACTCCTTGGATTGAGGTAGACCTTCCCTTCAGACTAGTTCTGAATTTTGGTTTGACAAATATCTCTATTCCCTTAAGATTAGAACAACTTTGCCTTTTAACAAAATTCTTTGGATATTTAATGGTAATGTGTTATTTTGAGCCCTATACATAACTGATAAAATACTATAATCTACCAAATCATGGAACTTCAATAACTTCAGTTGATAAAATAATGTGCTTGATGGGTGACTGTAATGCTTTCTGGTGATAATTCTTACAGCTCTTTTCTGTAAAATAAAAACAGGCTTTGTAAATGTTTTACATGCTTTCCCCCAAACATCAATGCAATAGATTAAATGTGGAACAATGATTGTGTTATACAACATGTACAGAGCTTTATCATTTAATAATTCCCTGACTTTGTATAGTACTGCAATAGATTTAGCTATTTTTGTTCTTACAGAATTTGTGATTTTTCCATGTTAGCTGTTCATCAGTGATTACACCCAAAAATTTCATCTCATTAACTACAAATCTCAAAACCCTCAATTTTAAATGGATCATCAACAGTTCTCTTTTTGTTACTAAATATCATGTATTTAGTTTTATCTAAATTTAATGATAATTTATTAAGTTTAAACCAAGTGTGTATTTTATCAAATTCTGTCTTCATCAATTCCAACATCCATTTTACATCTTTACCCAAACAAAAAAATGTGGTGTCATCTGCAAAAATTACACATTTAAGGAGTCCTGATACACTCACTGTCATTCACATATAAAATAAATAACTTTGGTACAAGTACAGAGCCTTGAGGAACTCCACAAGTGATATTGCAGAGGTCAGATCTTACAGCATGTATTTGTACAAACTGTTTCCTATCTTTCAAATAGCTAGATACCCAGTGTAATGCTGGTCCTCTTATACCATATTTATTTAATTTTTCAAGGACACTAGTGTGGTCAATAGTATCAAATGCTTTTTTTAAATCAACAAAAATACTAACACAATACTGTTTTTGATCGACAGCAGTAGTTATTTGTTCTATTATTTCCATGAGAGCCATTGATGTAGAGTTTTTTTGCTCTAAACCCATACTGGCTACTACTTAGAATGTTTTGTTTAGTAATAAATTTATCTAATCTGGTCACAAATAGTTTTTCTAGAATTTTTGATAACTGTGGTAATAAGGATATTGGTCTATAATTATTGAACACATATTTATCACCATTTTTTAAGAGAGGAACTACCTTTGCTACTTTCATATTGTCTGGAAATATTCCTTTTGAAAATGATAAATTACATATATATGTAAACGGCTCGATAACATAACTCATTATGTCCTTTACAAACATCATATCCATGTCCACCCAGTCTTTTGATCTCTTATCTGTAAGATTTTTTACTACGTTCACTATTTCTTCTTTGTCAGTTCCATTAAGAAAAATATTGTTGTCACAACCTATAACTGAATGGTTCACATTTGTATCTACTTTTGGTATTTTAGCTGCAAGCCTTGATCTAACATTCACAAAATGATGATTAAATCCATTTACAATTTCATTTTCATCATGGATTTTATTGTGAAATACCTGTTTTTGCTTTATGACTTTTCAGAACACTATTTATTACTCGCCATGTAGCTTTCATATCACAATTACTTTTATTTAATAAATCACTATAATATTCCTTCTTGTGTTGAAAATGTTGAGTTCTCACAGCTCACTGGTGCAGCATTTGTTTTTTGTTTTTTCATACTCCCCGAGTTAGCAATTGCACAAGATTAGACAACAACTAAAAAGAAGAAATCGAAACAAAACAAAATGTCTTCATTATGTATTTCCAAAACCCAACATCCCTTGTTTTTTTCTGCTTGTGGGCAGAATCACTTGTTTCACTCGGTGTTTGCCTCAGCGTCAGTGGAAGTGGTTAATTATGTCACATGACCATTACTCAATATTAAAAAGTCAAGCTGTCAGTAAATATGATGGAGGCCAAGGGGCTGTCACACTGTAACAAGGGCCAGTGGCCTGCTGACCACAATCCTAGATCCACCCATGGACAGTGCCAGAGTCTTGTTGTTAAAAATATTTTTTTTAAATAATTTAGAACTGCAACAAATATCAACTGTTACAGAAATTAAAGTTTCAATAGGTTTATTTTGTTTTTTTCCTCCAGAATTTACATAAAATGCTCCACAGTTATTAAAGAAAAAAGACAGATATCACATATGTATGCTCAGCTACAAGCAAAATTTCTAAAATCAAAAATTACAATAATACAGTATTGTGGGGATTCAGGGTTTTTTCCATCCACTAACACTTCTTGCAGCTCCTGAGTGGAGGGTGCAGCCAATTAATCACTTCTGTCTCAAGGTCACATGTGGTACATGAGGTGGAACAAAATTGTGTACACAAGGTCCCAGTTACATCCAACAAAAGCAAAAATATAAAGTGCAAAAAGAAAAAGTATATAAGGATCTAAGATATACGCTAAACAAATGCCAAACAGTACAATAAAAGATCTAAGATATACGCTAGTCACTAATAATCTAAAACAATACACCAAACAAAAGCAGCATGAACGAGTCTTTGTAGGCTGATGAGTACGAATGAATGAATACAGCAGCATGAAATAATCAGCAACATGAGATCAGCAACATGGATAATCAGCAGCACATATCAACAATCAAAGTTGTATTACAGTGATTTTTTTTTTCTTCACAGTGATTATCCTGGTTAGGGATTCATGAGTCTAAGGTTGTTTTCACACTATAGTCCGGTAGACTCGGTTCGGTTCGGGACCAATATTCATGAGCTTTTGTTTACATTTGAGCTGGTGAGTTTGCATTCACACTGCACTGTGCAGTCGAGTCAACATGTTGAACCAACCTATTCCCCCGCTCGCCTGTGGGGGTGCTGCACCAAGAACTACTGAAAGAAACGACACAAAAACCTCTGAAGAGACGTCTTCTTCTTCTGTAAATAAAAATAAAATGAAGTGGCATCAAGTTTTAGCAGTTTTAGGAGTTATATTTTGTCATCTTTCAAAAATGGACTTAGCATGAGCAGAAGATGAGACAGAAGACCATGGAGAATATTGTTTTTCCACACAAGGCAGCTGACGGCTCCATATAAGGTCAGAGAAATGCGTGTTTGTTTACCCTGCGGAGCTGGGTCTGTTTACATTCACACTGCACTCGAACCGCGCTGGAGTTCGCTTCTACCGGACCGAGACCTAGGTTTTAGCCCGGGCCACAGTTTGCCTTTTTGTTCCGTGACAGAGTTTGATTGCGCGTTCACACCTTCCTAAATTAGACGGACTTTCTAGGAAAACGAGCTAGAGTTCGATTAAAGCGGACTAAACAGGGCTAGTGTGAATGCAGCCTAACAGCCTCAGGGTAGAAGCTGTTCCTCAGTCTAGTGGTTCTGCACTTAATGCGAGGAGCATTAAGCCAAGCAATAACTTCCTTCCTGAGGGAAGCAGGGCAAAAAGTGTGTGTGCTGGGTGAGTGGGGTCCTTCATGATGCAGGTGGCCCTCTTCCTGCATCTGGAGGTGTAGATGTCTGATGGTGGGGAGACTGACTCCAACATCTTCTGTGCAGCCTTCACCACTCTCTGCAAAGCTTTTCTTTCTGCAGCTGTGCAGCCTCCATGCCACACGTTGATGCTGGAGCACAGGATGCTCTCCACTGCACACCTGTAGAAGGAGGTGAGGACTGAGCTTCCCAGACCAGCTCGTCTCAGCTGCCTGAGGAAGTAGAGTCTCTGATGAGCTTTCTTGATCAGGCTGATCAAACTGCCTTCTCCAGTCTGCTGATGAGAACCCACTGTACATAAAGCTGTTTGGACCAACTAGACTGTGTTGGAACATTGTCTGATATCTGGTACTGTGTCTGGAGCTATTGAAGATCTTGCTTTCCAAAGATTATACTAATCTGTGCTTTATTTGTGTTCCTTGTAGCTCCTGCTGTCCAGTTCCTCAATCCCTGGGTTCTCTTGTGACATGTGTTGGTCTTGCGCCCATCTCCTCGGATCCTCTTCTTGGAGCTGCCCCCTACAACATCATCATCTTACCACCACCAAACATCTTACCATCCAGCTTTAACCCTTGGATACATGAATGACCAGTACCTTCACTCTTCCATGAGTGTGGTCAAAAACGACCCCAATTAGAATCAATGTGTTTTTGCAATAAATTTAAAAGATGTCTTTAATTTTGCTTAAAGGCGATTCTATAAATTATTTGGGTCAACAAAAGACTGATTTTACATTTAACATGCTTATTCATAACAATTTTCACAAGAAATAACATAAAAAATATTCAAAAATCATTGTTAATATGTCTATCTGGAGAATGAACACACATGAGACCAGAACACTATCCACTCACATGTGCCCACACAAACGTTGTTTCTCTATTCACTGTGTGCAGTTGTCACAAACTATTTGCTTTTGCCTGTGGCCATTGTACACTGGGATACAGCATTTGCGATGTTTGTTTCTTGGACACATCTGGCACCTCTTTCTATTCTTATTGGCCGTCTGTGCCTCTCTCCTGTTGCTGGTTTGCAACTTTTGTCACTTCACACCTTCCCATTGCTTCAGTGATGTAGGTTTGTAGGTTCGGTGTACCTTGGGTTGTGTAGAGGACTCCCAAAGAGCACACGGATTGGTACATCCCAGTTCTTCTCACTTCCTGCAAGAATGGCCAATACAGTGAAGGCCATGAGCTCCTCTTTGCTTAGATTTTTCAACTCTTTTCCTCTGTTTGTTGCGACTCCTCTTCCCTCCATCTTTGTGCATGTCAACACCTCTTCTAATATACTATCAGTGATAAACAGCTTCCATGCATCTACTGGAGAGATGGTGCTGAACCCAGGTGCAGGCCCTGACCGACTTCTCAGTAAATTGTGGCTTGGTATTTTAGCCTGATTGGGAGATAACTGTGCCAGTAAGAGCCCTTGTGGCTCATTCTGTTGGACACAATATCCATTTCCGACTCGGAGGACTCCTCCGTGTCTGACTGATCTTGTTCGGCAGAGGCAGATTGGTTCCCAGACAGCCTGACATGTACAGGTAGACATTAATCTGTATCCTCTACATCTGAGATGTCAGATCCCGAGTCAGTCCCACTGATGGACTCTTCATCCCATTCATTCAGGATCATATCTCGAGCAAGGTCTGCAGGTATCCTAGCTGTCCTCCGAGTAGCCATGAGTCTAGATGAGAAAACATAAAACAGACAATGTTTGAATGACACATAAAACTATAAATCATTATGTAGCTATCTAAGTAGATATCTGTGCATTTATATGTAAGTAAAGGCACAGACATACATGTGTGTACACACACACACACACACCAATCAATATTCAATAATCATATAATAGATTACCTAACAGGTTAGCTTTTGTTACAAGGAATTATGAATACAGTGAGTCTCTACACAACAAATGCAGTAATATCAGCTAGCTTAGTAAGCTAACTAACAGAGTACCAACATTACTACTAACATTATTTTGTAGTTAGCTAACTGTCTACTTTGTTGACCAACATGATACTCTGAAAAGTCATGGAGATGAAAAATGAAGATAATACTTGTTAATACTTGATAATACATGTATGCTGCTGTGCCAAACTGACCTCCTGGTGGTGAGACTGCAAATGTGTAAGTGGGACAGAAAATGTATCTTCCTGACAGTACCAACAAAGTTCATGCTCAGTGGAACAAACCAGTTATGTTGTCAACATAACTGGTTTGTTTCCACTTTTGAGTAAGCTGTTGGGGGAAGAATCAGTTTTGTGTTGTGTGTTTCCTTGACTGATGAAGCCTTCTGGATGATGGAAGGTGAAATGTTTCAGCACAAAAAAAAGAAACTGTCCAGATGACCTTACTGAAAATTGTTGTATCCTGACAGTACCAGCTGGTAAGAATCAAAGGTTCCCAAAACAAACCCTTGAGATTCTGTAAGAAATGCTTGGGGTTTTTTTTTTACCCAGCTTATGAAAAACTGGGGTAGTGACACAAAAACTGCAATTTCTTAAAATATATTAAAACATTAAAAAAAAATTAAAATGGCTTCAAGTCTCAAACATGTTTTATGAGAAATACCTGTAATAAGGAAGTGTAAAAACTTTTAATTTTGGAGATTTTGCAGAATAACAACCCTCGGGGTCCTTCTTGACCCCACTTGGGTCTGTTCCTGCCACTGTTTGTAGCCTCACTCCACTTACTTGGCCACCTTGGTCCTCTCCTGGTCATCAACCTTCCATTCTGTGAAAGAAAAAAGAGACAAGTTACATAACTAATCATATTCCTGGACATTAAATATTTCAAGAAACTGTATTTGCACCTACAAAAAAGTTCAATCTGGTCCTCTGGACATTCAAAAAAACAAAACAAAGCAAAAAAATCTAGAAACGTTTCGTCTCTCATCCAAGAGACTTCCTCAGTCTGAGGTGCTGTTTTCAGCTCAGTCTCTTAAATAGCACCTTCACAGAGTGGATCAACCAGTTTGCTGCTGACAACCAAAACCAGCTGATCACATGCTCAAGAAGGACCATCAGCCTAACAATGGATCATTAGCACACTGATGGCTGTTTACTATTCACAGAGGGCTGAGTGATACTAGCAATCACAGCATTGTAAGAGGGGGACAATTGAACACGTAAGCCTCCACCCCTGTTTAATGATGGACGATTTCTTTTCACAAAGATGGCCTCCTTTACTCCTCTCTCAAACCATCGTTCCTCTCTGTCCAGGATGTGAACATCTTCATCCCTGAAAGAGTGACCGCAG
>NC_056518.1:7980748-8011026 GCF_014905685.2 Nematolebias whitei | reverse complement strand
GGATAAAGGTCATGGTTAGGCTATAGAAATGAATGAAAAATGAATGGAAGTCAATGCAAAGGCCCCATAAAGATAGCAAAACAAACCTATGTGTGTGTGTGTGTGTGTGTGTGTGTAGTAATATGAAAGATGCGAGATGGAGGAATAAGGTTGACACTTTCTCCCCTCCACTACATTTATTTTATTTATTGAGCACTTGTTAATGTGGGGCACCATCTGGTCAGTTTACTGACCAACAACAACTTCATTAATATATTCACCCTTTGATGATCAGAATCAGTCACTGAAGTAGAATCTGTTAATTACAGGGAGTTCTATACCAGAAGAGAAGAGAAGAGACCAAAGTTGTCTTTGAAGTTTTATTACAAAAATAATCAAACTATCTCTTATTTAAGGCAAAATTGAGTCTTTGAGCAGGAATTATTTCAGTTTTATACACGCATGAATTTAGACAAAGTTTGACTATTTAAATAAATAGTTTACTTTAGATTTTGCTTGAAAGAAGTGATTTAATCTGATCAGATAAAGTCATTTATTATCACTGCAAGCCAGGAAATGATTTACTAAGTTACATCAGCTTAAAATAGCATAACCAGACCAAGGCATCATGTCACCACCAGGTTCTGCTCCTTACTGGGTCAGTGTTGATGGCACCAGGTCACTCGTCTTTCTGGGCTTCTCTGGTGGATCTGACCAGGATACACCATGAGGAGAATTCACTGCGCAAGGTAGCTGACTGTCACTGTGACAGCTTCAGGGGTCTGTGAGGGCAATATCAGAGTCCCCCAGCATGAGATGAAAAGTGTCACTGGGGAGAGGGATGTCTGGGTTTCTCTCCTGGACCTGTTGCCTCCGCAACCCAAGTGTGGATAAATGGTAGAAGATGGATGAATGGATGGATAATCAAAATAATTTCAAAAACTGTTTATCATTAATGTGACTTGAAGACATATAATTAATTTTTCATTATTAACTATACATCATCATTGGTACTTGTCTCTCTGTGTATGTATTTAACTAATTTTTATCTACGCTGTTTGATTCTCTTTTACTGGTGCTTGTCTCTTGTGAAAGCAAAATAAAACTGTTAATATTACTGTATATCTTTTCAAAGGCATATTTTCACATGTGTTAATTAGGTTAATTATTGATTGTTTTGTGGACAGCTTTGGTCTAAATCAGGTCATTTTGTGCAGACATACAGAGAATATCTGACTTCTGCAGCCTGAGATGCCAACAGATGTCACCGTGACATGATGCTCCTCGAGGCTGCCGTGATTTCATCATGCAACACTTTTCTTGCTGCAGCCTGGCGTACAAGTGAGGACCCTGGCATCACTCCCTCTCCTCGTTGGCATCATGGCGGCCCTGATATTCTAGGCCAGCACATTGTTTCAGGAATGATTAATTATAAATTTGAGGACATGTGAAGGCTTCTGAAACATCAAAGGGATGACATGAGCTGGTCAGTGTGGGCCAAAAGGAAAATGTGTTGAAGGGTTCAAAGCACCAAATCTTATTTTGTCTGAGTGTGTGCTGTTAGGTTTTTATGTTATCTAGGTTCAGGTTCAAGTTTAGAATCAGAATCAGAATCAAAATAAGCTTTATTGTCATTGCACCGAGATGCAACGAGAACATGTATGTACAGTCGTCCAAAAGATGGGTGGAGTGCACGAAGCTGCTACTATAAAAAGCGCGGCCCTCTTATTCTTATTCAGAATAATATTTTACTTAGATGAGAAAAGGGCAGAAAACATGAGCAGAGAAGGTATAAAAAAAGATCTGTCACACCGTGTCCTAGACAGGGCATGATTTGAAGCATAAAAAAAAACTACCACAGCAAAGCAACATAAATAGACGTTATACATGTACATATAGGTCTGTGAAGACATTGAATTTTTAAGGGAAAGTCATAGCATAGTACAGATCCCCCCCCCGCTGTCCAGATAAGAGGTGTTCTTCATCATCAGCTTGGTTGAGGCTCTGTCACATGTCCACGGCCTTGGGGAAGGGAGGGGTGAGGAGAAAACATGCCAGGAGTTGAGATAAGTTCGGGTGTCAAGGCCACAGTTTGGGTCAGACAGAACTCGTGAATTGCTGTTTTCTGCCTTAAAAGTCTTGCTGGTATATATTCCTCTGATGGAAAATCGAAAACAGCAAAAGTCGAGCACACAGCTTCTTCAAGATTATTTCCCTTTTCCGTGTGTGCTGAGAGTACACAGTCCTGATAACAGCTGCTCCAGTTCTCTGGCACATTCCCCAAATTCAGTCTGAGCAATTTCAAGCTTCGACACATCCACACAAATTTATAGGCAATCCAGAATTCACCAGCCAAACAACAAAAAAGTTGTCTTTATGAATACAATTAGTTTCCATCGAGGTAAGAGGGTCCTCCTTACCCTGAATCCTGTTGGGAGAAGTTGATCAATTTTGTTGAGACCAGCTGATCCTTCAAATTAAGAGATATGCAGAAAAAAAAGAGGCTTTTTAAGGGTTCACAGGACGAGAGAGTGCAAGCAGTGAAGCTGGGGGGGGGGGGGGGGGGGACTCAGGGAGACACGTCTGTCTTTACCGGAGGACAGAGAGAAAAAAAACTAGGTTTGGATAATTGTCATATGCAGATCAACAGAAGGTCAACAATGCAATGAAATGCTGAAGATGAGAAGAACCATCTCAACTCGCCTAAACAACAACAACAAGAAATACTACAGCATGTAGCAAAAATACAAAAACAAAGCACAAACAATGAAAAAGAAATACATCTACAGAGTAGTTCAGTTAGCAGTGAGGTTTTTTTCAGCAGCATGGCTCTGTTAGCAGCATGGTCTTGTTAGCAGGTCCCGTTAGCAGCGTGATGACAATAAGGACCATAGCAACTGCCCTCCAGAACCGGGTCTGGGTCTAGCAGACAGAGAACATCCAGGTTTCCCCACGGAACTGAACAGGTCCATAGAGTTCGGTCCGTGCAGGCAGGTGGAGGTTCATGGAAACGGCAACCATGACAGGCGGAGCCTGAACCCAAGGCTGGAAGGGGGCCGGGAACTGAACCACGGTAGCAGGATGGCATGATGGCAAGATGGTAGGATGGCAAGATGGTAGGATGGCAAGATGGCAGGATGGCAAGATGGCAAGATGGCAAGATGGAAAGATGACAGGATGACAAGATGGCAAGATGGCAGGATGGCAAGAAGGCAAGATGGAAAGATGACAGGATGACAAGATGGCAAGATGGCAAAATGGCAGGATGACAAGATGACAAGATTGCAGGATGGCAAGGTTTAGGATGGCAAGATGGCAGGTTGGCAAGATGGCAGGTTGGCAAGATGGCAGGATGGCAAGAAGGCAAGATGGAAAGATGGCAGGATGGCAAGATGGCAGGATGGCAAGAAGGCAAGATGGAAAGATGGCAGGATGGCAAGATGGCAAGATGGAAAGATGACAGCATGGCAGGATGGCAAGATGGCAGTATGGCAGGATGGCAAGGTGGCAAGATGGCAGGATGACAAGATGGCAAGATGGCAAAATGGCAGGATGACAAGATGACAAGATTGCAGGATGGCAAGGTTTAGGATGGCAAGATGGCAGGTTGGCAAGATGGCAGGTTGGCAAGATGGCAGGTTGGCAGGATGACAAGATGACAAGATGGCAGGATGGCAAGATGGCAAGGCAGCGACACCAAAAACTCCACAAGTGTGTTGTGGTCACACCTTTTAGTGTGGGTGTGTCGTGTAGGCACAAAAAAAATTCAAACTAAAACAACAGGACAAAAAAAAGATCAAGGCGAAGCTTCATCAATGCGGCGCTCGTGACGTCACACGTGTGGCACGTTACACTTTTCATTACACTTTGTACTGTATAAGATGTGCGTCATTGCAGTGGGGAACCCTCAGGTTCTTCAGCGCCTTCAGAGAATGTCTAAGACTTTAGCAACAAATGAAATGTTACATTTAAATTTTATTTTTGATGTTAGTTGTTGCTAATTTAACTTATTTTCTGAAAACCACGCTGCAATATTTTTTTTAATTCATGAAAATGTTGTTATCCCGTCAAATTATTTTACATTTTTGTCCCCAGGCAGATAAACAGAAGGTGCTCTCATGGGTTAGGACTTCACAGTCAGAAAAGAAGGCTGAGCTCAATCAGAGTCTCTTCAGTTAGTTTAATAACCGACAGGGAAATTAACCAATAATAACACTGATATACACAATAACACAGGGCACTTAGCCTTCAGGGAGACCTTACAAAGGGGTTTTTATTTTATTTTATTTACCACGCCAAGATTTGTGATGCATTCAAATGCAACCTGTAAATTAAAAGAAAAAAGAAATCCTTGTTTCTCCTAAAAAATATAGATTAAATATCAAATTTGGGTTTATATTGATAAATTTCATGTTTTGGTTTCATAACATGATAGAATTTTACAGAAACAGTAACTTCTGTTACACATCAGTGTGACTACTAGGGAAAAACTGACCTTATTTCCTTAAATGAATTGTTAAAATTGAATAGTTTACATTTGATACTATTTCTATCTTAATGTGATTCTTGACCTGCCATTGTGTATCTGTTCCTACCAAACCCAGCCGGTCGAAGCAGATGGCCGCTTGTCCTGAGCCTGGTTCAGCTAAAGGTTTCTTCCTCATGAGGGAGTTTTTCCTTTCCACTGTCGCCTTCATGCTTGCTCAAGATGAGAGTTATGTGATGTAGTTAAACTCAAAGCAGTCTGCTCCTCAGATATATAGTGTTAAATTATTATTTTTACATATGAATGTTTCTGTTGACTTATTTTATATATGAATATTTCTGTTCAGGCCCTGCAACAACTTTTGTTGTGACTTGGCGCTATATAAATAAACTGAATTTAATTTAACTGAATTATTGAAACTACATGCTGAACTTGAAGCTAAGAGACAGTGTGAGCTGCACGTCTTTCTGGGTAATTTTAATCTTTTCTTGGGACAGAAATGGGTAGACCTTTTCAGGTTTTGTCTTCAAATGGGTTGCCCCCATTGATTTTTCTTTTTGGTATTTGGTTGAAATGTACGTTTAGGTTGTTAGTGAGTGTAAAACAAATGACACTATAAGTCAGATTTTGTACTGGATGGACAAAAAGAGGAGAAGCCCTTCCTGTCAGTGAGTTATTGAACTGCAAAGCTGAAATAAAAGTGATGTCATTGCACCGTCATGTGTCTTCGATGTTAGCAACATAAGATGTTACAATATTACATCCTAACTGAAGACCTAGATTGTAAAGCCACAGTTTACCACTGGCTCCTTGTGTTGGAATTCAAACATCTTCAATAATATAATCCCAAAAAGTTTTTGTTTTTATGTCAAAATAGAATTCTAACTCCTAAATCAGCTGTCAACTGACAGAAAGAGATCATTTAACAGTAGGTCACATGAGCTCATCATCACACAATTAAACATGTAAATGCAGGTTGAAGACGTCTGTACGAAGGTTTGATCCGGTTGTGTTGGTGAAAAATGCAGGGAACAGTATTGTTTCATGAAAAAAACATGACGTAGAGAACTTCCCTGATGAATTAGTCCATTTACTGAAATAAATTGAATTGATGCAGAAGATCCCAGAGGAGCAGAAAATTGTTCAGCTATGGATGAAAACCCTCACAGGGCTTCAGCACCTACAAGCAGCCAAGCTTATTTGTTTTACTCATAAAGCTGGTAAAGATGTGCTGACAGACCCTTTTTATCCCATTTAACAAAAGCAGAACTTTCCTCTTTTTTTTTTAGAGCTGAAGTTTTTGTTGATTAGCTTCGAACAAAAACGCGAACAATTGCCATTATTAAAATTAATTTGTCAGATTTCCATTTTCTATGATATGCATGTGTTGAAATATACAGTATTTGTGCATGTTTCAACCACACCTCCTTTGTAACCAGAACCATGATCAGTCATTCGTGGTGTAGCATGTTAAAACATAGATAGCACGCAAACAGATGCCAAGTTAACTTAAGGCCTTTCAAAGTCACGTTCACTGATTTTTATTGTTAAAAGTCATTTTATTTAAGCAGGTGTCTGCCATCATATCCAACAAATTTATTGATTTGGATCATTTCTGGTCTTGTGTTTAGTTTTGGGAACATATATTCAACATTCTTCCATTGGCATCTCCACTTTGAGGTTACAACATATGGCATTTTATTGTTTTCTATTGTATGGGTGTACATATGGTTATGTTATGTTTTTAATTTTACTTTATTTGTGGGTGTACACAGGTCTTATGTCTTATGTAATGTTCTCATTTTTACTTAATTTTTACTTTATTTTTACTTTATTTTACTTTATTACTATCCGCACCTTATGTCGAAGCAAATTCCTAGTTTGTGAACCTCGTTCATTGACATGGCGATAATAAACTGATTCTGATTCTGATTTCACCAGAAAAGCTGCATGAACAGATGTTATTTAGTAATTACAAAGCATCTGATCTTGAATGATAAGTGTCCAGCTGAGTATCTTCTTGTTTGGTGTGCTAATGACTGGATTGCTGTGACAGCATGTTTCCTCATCCTGATTTTATAGGAAACTTATCCACACACCATTACCAGTTCCAGATCATGGATGTCAGCACTGTAGGTCATTCTTTCTATTTCATCAACTCATCTGAATGCACAGAGAACAACATCGTTAATTCAGCAGCTTGAGTGTGTATTTTACACTCTTACACTTGTCAAATAAACAAATGCTCCCATCTCTCCCTGAGCTGCTCTTGTGCTCAAGTGCAGAAGTTAATTTGGGATTAAAAATTGAGTTTTTTTGACAAACAAGAAAAATGCTAGTCATAAACTCATGTTTTATGCAAACATATGTAATCAGTGCCTTGGTGAGAGTTATAATACTGGTTGTAGTTCAGGTTTCTGCAGATGCTTCCTTAAAAGTCTTTCAATCATGATCAAAAAACATTCACTCTCTCACTCACACCTAGGGACAATTTAGTTACCAATCAGTCTAACATGCATGTTTTTGGTCTGTGGGAGGAAACTGGAGTACCCGGAGAAAACCCACGCATGCACCAAGAGAACATGCAAACTCCACCCAGAATGGCCCCTGGACTGGGATTCAATCCAACAACCTTTTAGCTGAGAAGTGGTAGCTCTTCCAACTGAGTCACTGTGCTGACAGAACCTAAGCCTGACATGTTAAATTTAATTCAGTTGCTTCATACTTTGCTGCAAAATATCCAACTGCTCACAGGGATTCTAATGTTAACAGGGTGACATCATTGGCAAAAAGTGACGATATATTTTTAAATGGAAACCTTCCATTTCTTGGTTGTGTGATTCATTTATTAACACAACTGGTGTAAAAGACCAATCGTTTTAAAGTCCAACATTTACTGGGCACACATCTGACTTACTGTTAGCAAAGAAAACATTATCTCTTTGATAATGCATGGCCCAATATGGTTTACTGTCATAAAGATCCTAAAAGCTTTTGCATTACCGTATTTTTCAGACTATGCGGTGCACTTAAAATCCTTTAGTTTTCTCAAAAATTGAACGTGAGCCTGATAATCCAATGCGCCTTATGTATTAATTCTGGTTGTGCTTACTGAACTCTAACCGATTTTTTGTGGTACAACTGAACAATCCTGAGAATTATTATGAACAAGTTGAATAAACTTTGACTTATCTGACTGTTTTGTTTCTCTTAATGCACCTTATAGTCCGGTGCGCCTTATAGTCTGACAAATACGGTACTTTATGTTAAGAGATAATTGGCCTCATTAACAGTGTTGTTTTATGGGATTAAATCTGCAGACTATCAGAATATTTTCATTCATTTTATAGGAGTTGTTTGAGTTCATATAGGAAGCATTAAATATCTTATATTGAGTTTCTACAAAAAAGTTTCTTAATAGCTAATAATGTATTTTTGCTCTCAACCTATAAATACATTTTAAAAAGAACATTTGTTGTTTTTAAATTTGTTCAAGCATTAAATTGGAATAATGTTAGTGTTTTTACACTTTTGGAAAATAGAATTAATTTGAGTAAACATATAGACTGTGCCATGCAAAAATAGGATTTAATTTCAATTTTTAAAAAGTGGTCGATTATGTTAAGGAAAATAAAACTGCTTTGGATATCTTTTTTTAACTCCTTATCAGATTATATTTTGCTATTGTAACCACTGACAATGATGTTTTTAAAATAGTTTAAAGAACACAAGGCAAACAAAGAAAAAAGATGGGGTGTTGAGTATTTTCAAAACTCCAGTCCTTTTTACACCACTGAACATTTGTGTCTCCTCTTCCTAAATCCTATGAACACCAAACAGCCTTCATGAACTTTAGGATGATAATCGTGAAAAAGTGAAACTACAGTTAGATACAGTAAAGCAGTTTTAACAAGCTTCAGTCAGGTATTTCAGCTTCCCTTCCTGTAGTCTCATACCTTTGACTTGTGTCACAACATGAGAAATAGGAACTATGATTAGTATTATACAAGTTATATTAGATTATATTAAGCTATATATACAAATTATACAAGTTATAACAATTTCCTGTGGGATAAATAAAATTCTTATCTTATCTTATTATATAACTTTTTGACCCCACCAACTCTTATTCAGCTGAACAGTTTTAGAGAAAGTGCCCTGTCAAAAAATAAACTGGCCATAAAAAGGTCTAGCATTCTCAAAGGCCTTTGCTTTATCATTATATCCATCCATCCATCCATCCATCCATCCATCATCTTTACCCGCTTATTCCATTTTGGGTCACGGGGGTCGCTGGTGCCCATGTCCAGCAATCACTGTGCGAGGGGCGGGGTACACCCTGGACGGGTCGCAAGTCCATCACAGGGCCACATAGAGACAAACGAGACAAACAACCATTCACTCTCTCACTCACACCAATCAGCCTAACATGCATGTTTTTGGTATGTGGGAGGAAACCGGAGTACCCGGAGAAAACCCACGCATGCATGGAGAGAACATGCAAACTCCACCCAGAAAGGCCCCTGGACCGGGGTTTGAACCAAGGACCTGCTCGCTGAGAGGCAACAGCTCTACCAGTTGCGCCACCGTGCTGCCCCTTTATCATTATAGTCAGTTTTATTTCAATATTTCAACATCAAATAATGTTTAGGGCAGAAATTAGACAGTCACTTATAGATAAAGAAACTGGAAACTGATTTGAAAGATAAATATTTCTGGTAGTTATTTAATTTACAGGCAGGGGCTGTTCTGTGCAAGTGGGGAGGTGAGGATTGTGGCAAAAGATGCAAAAATAGGTTTCAGGTTCTTGGTTTCTACTTCAATCATTGTTTTCTTTGTTAGGACAAATCTCCTTAATAAAACGCACAAAGCAGTTTTCTGGGTCTCACATCGGGCTCAGTGGCTTGCTCGCTCTCACCTTGCACTTTTTTTGTCAAAAGCATATTGCAAACATAAAATTGTGTGTGTGTGTGGGGGGGGGGGGGGGGGTTCAATTCATGAAGCTTATAGGGAAAAGGCATCATTAAGCAAACATCAGCCACATCATCACACGTTGCTGAACAACAGAAAACAAAGCAAACACCAGCAGCTGTCCTTGGATCGGACCAGGCAGAGGTGGAACCTAAAGGCTCGGAAAGTGTGTAATGACAATTTTACTGCTCGTGCCGACTGAAGGAAAATAGCGGTCTGCTGCCCTGGTGACTTGTGCTGGAGATCAATGGTCATTAATCTTTTTAAAGAGGCTCTGGTTGCACTTTCTTTTAGGGGGCAGAGCGATTGCTGATCCAGGAACAGGACGTCTTTCTGGGTCCACAAAGTAAGGTTTTCTGTGTTTGGACAGCACAGCATATCTTATCTATTTAACTAAAACCATAGCTCAGTCAGTCCTGAGATGGGTGCAAAATATTCTGCAAAATTGATCATTTTTTCCTCTTTAGTTAAAACAAGGGGAATCATTGCATATTAGAAGTTATTCTACAACTCCATCCATCGATCCATCCATGAATAAATCATCAATACTCTCAAGAACCAGCCTTTACCCTTTATAAAATCTAATCAAAAAGCTAATGTTTTTACAAAAATATATTTTTTTAACTCACAAAATTATCAATTAACCACCTGGGAAGAAGACAATAGATCTCTCTCCTGCTGTGAAACATTTGAAAAGGAAACTTCCCTCAATGAAGCTGTGAAATCGAGTGGCATAAAAGCATGGCTTGATAATTTCATAAAGCAGTTTTCTATAATCCCTGAGTGGTTCAGCCACCCACACAGCAGCTAATGTAACACTAAAATGAATTTTTGGTTCTACTGTGAGAAGAGATGTCACTACAGAAGATATAACAGTAGTTTGTGTTGTCTTAACAGTGCTGGTGTTACATGGAACTGTTATTTCGAGGGGTCTTCACCGTCTCTAAGTGTCAGCTGAATTAGAGTAACCAAACAGGTGAGGGCATTTCATTGTGCAGAACTGCATTTTTAGTGCTGAAGACCATAAATACAATCCAGACTCCACAGCATGTGCAGTGCATCAGTGGTACTTTTGTTATTGGAAGCTAACAGAGGTTAACAGAAAAATATAAAAAATACAAATACAGAGTGAGAAGGGCTTACATGTTCCAAAAAGATAAACTTTTCCTTTTTACAGTCCAACTACAGATGTGGTGCTTTTAAAGAACCCTACACACAGTGTGGTTTATGTTAGGTTTTTTTTATTTGGGTTTTTTTTTTGTTTGTTTGTTTTATCTCCAAAATTTAAGATGCAACTTGTTCAAACATTTCTAAAGCATTTATGGAGATTTATGAATTCACATAATATCGTTCAGGTGTTTGTTGTTATGATTCAGGGAACCCAGATTGTTACGAGACAAGACTCAGGGCAGGAAAACTACTGTTTATTATTTACAGTACTGGAATTATTTACAGGTGATCCACTGGAACCCTGAGGAGGAAGGAGAGGGTCAGGGGAGTCTGGTTGAAGGAGCTGAGTGAAATTAATCCAGTTGGTTTTTCCTCTTGCAGGTTTGGTCATAGTGGTGAGGCACAGAGCTGAATCCAAACTGGGCTCCAGAGATGAAGGACCAGGCAGGACAGACAAGGCAGGCGAGTGGCTGGACGGCAAGGCATGAGGAACAAGGAACAGGACCAAAGGAGAACCAGGACTGGACAAGACCCAAGGAGGCTGGATAACTGCAGACACACAAATAAGGTAAGTATCTTTCTAATATCTTAGAAACACTGGCCAGGAGCAAGAATACCATAGATGACTTAATGCTCCGGCAAAGAGTAGCACTTGACTGCAGCCTTATGTAGTGCATGATCTCATCAGGTAGATGACCGACAGCTGCTGGTAATTAGCGGCCATCTTGGAGAGGAGTGCTGCAGTCAGAGGTACTCTCACATTTGTGCTTGCAGATTGGTTTCATAACCCATGCAGCCTGCCCTACATACTGTATACTGATGCTAAACAGTAAAGCTGAACAGTGCAGCATCAAATTTACATCATATAGCCACTAAAATTAAAAATAAACATGTGAAGATTAATTTATTACATACATTTTATCTAAGATCTCATGTTTCATAAAGTTTTATCTGTTTTTGGAAAAATGGTAAAAAGACTTAGATTTATGGGTTGTTACAAAGACTTGAAGGTAAGACTGTAACCTCAACTCAGTGCAAAGAGTAACATGAGCTGCTGCATCTTTTTCCAGAGCAGAAACATCGGATGTAACTGCGACCCTGTGTACATAATGTCGCTCCACCACATGTACCACATGAGGTGCGAATGACAAAGAAACTCTGACTCTGATAAAATACATTTTATGATAATTCATTCTAATTTGCTTAACAAAATTACTATTTAAAGACTTGACAAAATCAACACTGCTAGAATACAGGAATGTTGATCGTCTGTGAATAATATGGAACAGTAGTTAGTCAGCTCACAGCAAGAAGGTCGCTAGTTCACCTCCCTGGAGTTTGCGTGTTCTCCCTGTGCACGCATGGCTGAGTAGGACATGTAAACTCCACACAGACCTCGTCCTCCCACAGGCCAAACACATCCATGTTAGGTTCATTGGTAACTCTAACCTGACCCGAGGTGAGAGCGAGAGCATAAATGTTTGTCTCCATGTGTTTTTGTGATGGCCTCGGTCCATGGTGTCCTCTTGCACAGTGACTGCTGAAACTAGACACCAGCTCTCTTTAAAAAATTGAGTGAAAAAGTAGATGGATGAGTGAATAAAAATTATACAGTACTTTGAAAGTTGTTTTAATTTTTTAGTTAATTTATTTCCAGGCATAATATCATTAAACTTGGTGAAAGTCAAACTAAATAATGGCATTAAAAAAGTTTAAACTTGAGTAAATCTTTTTTTTCCTGCAGCTTTTACACCTATCAGTATATTTCTGTCTCCTTCAGTTTTGTTTTAATATTATTGAGCAGAATAACCATGAACAAGTAGAAGATGTAAAGACAGCAGACAAGCAGACTGGTTTTCAGCTCACTGGCAGATGGTGTTTAAAGTTGTGAATCAAAGCAGACATTATTTAAAAACAGTGTTACTGGAAGCCATAAAGTGACCCATCATTAAGAGCAAATGGGTAATATAAAAAAGCTGTTATAGTACAAGTAAGGATTAAATACTCTGTATTCATTTAAACCTCCAACAGTTTTAAAACTCAGTGCATCACAGTTTGTTTCATCGTCCTTTTTACTTATTTATTCATCCTCAGCTTTAAGACAACTAGTTGTTTTTTCTCAGATCAGATATAATGACCACAAGGAAATATTTTATACATTCAGCTCATTATTCACTGTGTCTAATTAACGCCATCCTCAAAAATGGAAAATTAATTTAAGCATCCACAGCCTGTTCCTCAAGGGATCTTCATTTTGGTGTAAATCTTCTTTGATGTAAAAAAAATCAATTTTATTAGTAACACAACAGCAAAACCTTTATTTTTATATTGTAAAATGAATTAATTTTGCTATAGCCCTTGCAGCAATAATTTCAAGTTTCTTTTATTTTCTCAAGTTTTATTGAATTTTTTTGCATCCATTTTATTTAATGTGTTTTGTACCAGTTGTGTTGCCTTGTTAAAACCTAAAGGCAGGTTTTTTAATGAGTTATTTGTTGACTGTATACGAAAGGTGGATGTCTTGGTCTCAGAAGTAAAAAGCCAAAGAGCGTTAAGGTGCAACAGCTCTCTGGCTAAAACTTACAACACATCTGCCTCCCATTCAAACAACACGTCCTCTCACATTAAAATGCTCAGTCAATAAATGTTTTACGAGTCATTATGACATCATTAGCCCATTTCACTCCTTTTCATTAGTGACTCTTCTAAAAATAAGCTCACAATTAAGAAGACAGAAAGCCTGACAGATTGATGTTTGAAATGATTGGTCTTAAAGTCTACTGATGGGTCATAAAATCTAATGAGGAAGACAACTGAGACATTTGTTTGTTAGTGAACTTGACTTGCATGTCAATTGTTTTGATTTACGAGTTTTATTTTATCATAATAACATAATATCTTTTCCACTGACAGTTTAGAACCGGTTGTTTTAATTGATTTCAGTTCATTGTAATCGTTGTTCATTAAATTAGACAATCAAACCCTGAAAAGATTCTGACATCTGGAATTTTGTTGACAATTTCCAATTGAACCATCTGTACAAATGAATACAGCACTGTTTTCTGTTTTGTTTTTATTTAAAAAAAAAACTCTTTATTCTTTAGAGTCTTTATAATCCATCCATCCATTATCTTTTACTCGCTTCTTCCTTTTCAGCTTGCGGGGATCACTGGTGTCCATATACAGCAGTCACTGTGTGAGAGGCAGTGGACACCCTGGAAAGGTATCTCAATTAGTCCTGGCAGCCGTGATTCCCCGAGGTTGCTGGAACTTCTTGAAGAGGTGCTGGAGGAGCGACGTGTACTGAGCTCTTTAGCCGGTCACCCACCTCTCTCGACATCAGCCAACCCAGTCCATTGCCTGAGGGATCAGCTCCCCTTTTGGATCCACCCTCTGTTCGGTCTGGTCGTCATCACAGGAGGGGCCAACGACAGACCCGGGTTCATTCTATTGAACTTCCTGTGTCTCTGCTTGCATGTCCTGTACTTCCACAGTGTCCTGCACTGCCCCCAGTGTCTTCTGAGCCACCGCCAAAGTCTTCTGAGCCACCACTGGTTTCTTCTGAGCCGCACCAGTGTCTTCTGAGCCACCAGTGTCTTCTGAACCATCGTCATTCTGTTATGCACTGCCACCAGTATGTTCTGTGCCACCACCTGGGTCTCCTGCACCGCCAGGTTCTCCAGTGGTTTCTGAACATCCCGGCGAGGCTGAACCTCCAGAGAGCCCTGTTCAGCTGATGAGGCAGCAGAACCCTGCCTCCTATGTCTCAGTGAATGTCAATGATGACAGCCCACCTCTATGCCTCTCAGTCGATATCGAGGACGACAGCCCACCTCCATCTTCATGTTTCTGTAGGTGAAAACCCACCTACTCCATGTCTCTCGGTGGACGATGACGCACCTGCTTCCTATGTCTCTGTGGGTGTCGGCTATGACCCACCTATTTCCTGTGCCTCAGAGAGGGTCCTTTAAGACGCCTCTCACTCATCCACTGAGAGTGTCCTGGAATATGCCTCTCACTCTTCCTCCAAGTCTCCTGTGGTTCCAGAGTCTCCAGTGATTCCCGAGTCTTAAGTGACCCATAGTCTCCAGCGGTTCCCAAGTCTCCAGCGGTTTCCAAGTCTCCAGTAGTTCCCAAGTCTCCTGAGGTTCCCAAGACTGCTGAGGGTCCCAAGCATCCTGAGGGTCCTATACAAGTTGCAGCCCCTGTGCTCTCTACACCCGCTGCTGCCCCTGTAGTCTCTACACTCACTGCAGCCCCTGTGTTCTCTATGTCCACTGCAGCCCCCCTGGTCTCATCACCTGCTGCAGATTTGCTGGTCTCACCACTTTTTGCAGACTCACTGGTCTCCTCACCTGCTGCAAATCCCCTAGTCTTTTCACCTGCTGTAGATCCCCTGGCCTCTTCGCCTGCTGCAGATCCTCTGGTCTCTTCACCTGATGCAGATCTGCTGGTCCCCTCTGCAGCTCTTCTGATTCCATCTACTGCTCATATGGTCCCAGCTACAGCTACAATCCCCTTGTCTGACTCATCACCATCTGCAGCTCTCATTCCTATTTTGCTGTCTGCAGCTCTGATCCCTGGTTCGTTATCTGCTGCTTTCATCTCTGGTTTACCATCTGCAGCTCTCATCTGTAGTTATTAACCTTTATTTAACCAGGCAAAGCCCATTGAGATCAAAGATCTATTTTGCAAGGGAGGCCTGGGCCTGAAGGCAAACTAACATGCATGTTTTTGATTTGTGGGAGAAAACTGGAGTGCCTGGCGAAAACCCACGCAAGCACGAGAAGAACATGCAAACTCCACACAGAAAGACCCCAGGTCCAACCAGGAATTGAACCCAGGACCTTCTTGCTGTGAGGCAACAATGCTAACCACTGAGCACATCGTGATACAAAAGTCAGTTCACTACCTGTGGCTCTCATCTCTGGTTCGCTGTCTGGTTCACCTGCCGTCACAACCTCCCCAGTGTCTCTTTGCCTGCAGTCGCAGCCTACTCCGTGGTCTCTTCACTTGCAGCCACAGTCTCCCCAGTAGTCCCAAGCACGTTCGTGGTGAGACGTATTGTGTCATTTCCTGTTTGTCTGTTGGTAGCTCGAGTGAATTGTTTGCTCGAGTCGTCTCCGTTTTCTGGATTTATCTGTCTTTTGCACAGTTTTTCATTCTAGTTCACAAACACACTTAGTACAGTTGTTTTTCTACTGTTGGATAGTGCTTAAAACATCTCTTATCATTCAACACTTCTCGGTTTTTATTGGTGTATTTGGCTCTGCTAGCTCTTGCTAGCGTTAGCTTAGCATGGCTACTGCTTCTCTCCCTGCTTCCTCTGTTTTCTCTTGCTCCGTGTGTCAGATGTTTAGTTACTCCTCTGCCTCCTTTAGTGGTAATGATACATGTAACAATTGTAGTCTTATGGTAGCTTTGGAGGAGAGGCTGTCTGAACTGGAAGCTCGGCTCCATGCTGTAGAAAAACCAGTAGCTAGCCAGGTCCCCTTAGACAGCGCGGAACCACAGAGGCTAGCTCCCGTTAGAGGTCCTCCAACAGACCCCGAGCAGCCGGGACCCCAGGCCGGCTGGGTGACGGTCCGGAGCAAGCATAGTGCTAAGACTAAGCCCCCAGTTCACCACCGACCCGTTCACGTTTCTAATCGATTTTCCTCGCTCAGTGACACACCCGCTGAGAAGCAGACCCTGGTTATTGGAAGCTCCATAGTCCGAAACGTGGCTTTAGGGACTCCAGCGGCCATAGTCAAATGATTTCCAGGAACCAGAGCGGGCGACATAGAATCTTATTTGAAACTGCTGACTAAGGCTCCTGCTGCTCCACAAAGTGCGGAGTCTGTCCAGAGGGGAGGTGCTGAAGTGCTTCACTGCTGGTCTGGACCATGTGAAGACCTTGTTGGAAAGCAAAGGTCTGGGAGATCTAGATGAGCTGGAAAAGTTGCACGTCATGGTGGAGAAGACGAGTCACTTGAACACGCTGAACAAAAGTGTCCAGGGAAGAGAAGAACCGCCGTGCACATGCTGGAGGAGGTTTGGTGTTTGGAGGCCAAGATGGCAGCGTTTGATGTACAGAGAGGTACGCTCTCTCACTGAACTCTGGGTTGGTGATGTTTAGGGCTGAATACCGAACCGAGGTTCTTAACGTTACTGCAGCTTAACACTTACAACGCTGAGAGTTAAACTAGGATCCATGTAACACCAACTTTAAGATATTAGTGTGTAAATTTATTTTATCTACGTAGCTAGCTAAACTCAGAAGCTAACTAAAGATTGACAATAACAGATGAAGCTTAGCTTGTAAAAATGTGCTCATCCATCGGATCAGCTGCTTAAACAGTTCAGCTAATGTTTACTGTTTGTTCATGTTCTCCTCACAGGAAGTTTTGACCCTGATGTGAGGACAGAGACAGACAAAAGAAAAGCGAGGTGTGTGTGTGTGTGTCCTTGTTTATGCTACTTTGTGAGGCCCATTTTTCCAACTTATACTACATTGTGAGGACCAACTGCTCCTTATGGGGCCCAAAGCCCGGGCCCCATAAGAAGAAGTCCCGTTGGTGGGTTAGGGGCTAGGTTTAGGACTAAGGTGTGAATTGAGGATGTGTTAGGTTTAGGGTTAGGTATGTACTGGTAATGGTTAGGTTATGGATAAAGGTCATGGTTAGGCTATAGAAATGAATGAAAAATGCGCTTTAAGGTTGCTGTAATTAAACCTTTACTTAAGAAGTCTGATCTTGATTCAGAAATTCTGGCCAACTATGGACCTATATCTAATCTAACTTTCATCTCAAAAATTCTAGAGAAAATAGTTGCAGGTCAGTTGAGTGAACATCTACAAAGAAATAATCTGTTTTAAGAGTTTCAGTCAGGGTTTAGAGCTTATCATAGCACAGAAACAGCACTAGTAAAAGTAACTAATGATATTCTCATGGACTCAGACAATGAACTTGTGTCTATACTGGTCCTGTTAGACCTCAGTGCTGCAGTTGAAACAGTTGATCACAATATTTTACTACAGAGGCTTGAATATGATATTGGGATTACAGGAACGGCTCTAAAATGGTGTAAACCATACCTATCAGATTCCAGTTTGTAAATGTAAATAATAAATCTTCTTCATACACCAAAGTTAGTCATGGAGTTCCTCAGGGCTCAGTGCTTGGGCCAATACTCTTTACTTTATATATGCTTCCATTAGGTAAAGTTATTAAACAGCATGGGATAAATTTCCATTGTTATGCTGATGACACACAATTATATTTGTCCATTAAACCCAATGAACCCAATCAGCTACTTAAGACTACAAACATGTCTTAAAGATATAAAAACCTGGATGACCCTTAATTTTCTCCTGTTGAACACAGACAAAACTGAGGTTTTGGTTTTTGGATCTGAGCACCTTAGGAATTAATTTTTCAGTCTTTCTCCCTCCTTAGATGGCACTAATCTGTCCTCCAGCTGTAATGTTAAAAATCTTGGTGTTATTTTTGATCAGGACATGTCTTTTATCCCCCACATTAAAAACGTTACTAGAACTGCCTTCTTCCACCTGCGTAATATTACTAAAATTAGAAACATCTCATCTAAAAATGATGCAGAAAAACTGGTCCATGCATTTGGCATGTCTAGACTGGACTATTGCAATGGTTTATTATCTGGGTGTCCAAATACTTCTTTAAAATGTGTTCAGTTGATCCAAAATGCTGCTGCCAGAGTCTTAACTGGAGTTAGTAGGAGAGATCATATTTGTACAGTTTTAGTTTCTCTCCATTGGCTCCCTGTTAAGTCCAGAATAGAATTCAAAATATTACTTCAAACCTATAAAGCTCTCAACAACCTAGCTCCATCTTATATTACAGATCTTATTGTTCCATATTTTTCTAACAGAGCACTTCGCTCTCAGACTGCAGGTTTACTTGTGGTTCCTAGAATTTACAAAAACAGAATGGGAGGCAGATCTTTTAGTTATCAGGCTCCTCTCTTGTGGAACCAACTTCCAATCTCTGTCCGTGAGGCTGACACATTATCCAGTTTTAAAACTAGGCTTAAGACTTTCCTTTTTGCTAAATCCTATAGTTAGGGTCAGCTTGGGTTTCCTGAGCTGTCCCTTCCTTATGCTGCTATAGGCTTAGACTGCTGGAAGACAAACTGACCACAATTTTCACTATACTACTGTCTTTACTTACTTTGCTCAAGCCATTTTGTATTTGTAATTATTTTTTCTACCCTTAACATGTGGGGGGGGGTTTTTTGTCTTTCAGATACACCTGGACCAATATCTGGACCTACCATTCTGTGTTCGTTTGTCTCTCCTTCCTGTCCTCTCAACCAGCCGGTCAAAGCAGATGGCTGCTTGTCCTGAGCCTGGTTCTGCTGGAGGTTTCTTCTTTTTAAAAAGGGAGTTTTTCCTTTCCACTGTTGCCACTGTGCTTGCTCAGGATGGGAGACTGCAACGAAGCCAAGATTCAACTTGTCTGCTGGATTCCTTAGATGGAGAACTTTACAAATAGGCTTTTATGTATGTGAATGTTCCTGTAAAGTGCCCTGAGACAACTTTGTTGTGATTTGACACTATATAAATAAACTGAATTGAATAGAATAGTCTCTTCTCCTGCTGACACATCCTCCCGTGGTCTCTATCTGCAGCCACAGCCTCCCCAGTTGTCTCTCCATCTGCTGCTGCAGCCTCCCCCAGTGGTCTCTCCATCTGCTGCCACAGCCACTTCAGTGGTCTCCACCTCTCATTGGCCTGAGTCGAAGAGGCTCCATGTGGACACAACTCTTCCCCAGTGACGGGCGATCTCCTGGCTGCTCACTGGAATTCTTGTCCAGTAATGGACGGTCTCCTGGTCATCCACCGGAACTCCCGCCTTGCTCTGTATCGTCTCTGGGCCATCTGCCCAAACTCGTCCTGCGCTGGACTGTCTCTTGACCATCCGCCCTAGATCTTGCCCTGTGTTGGATGGTCCCCTGACTGGCCACCTAACCTTTTGTATTTTTTGTGTGTTTTTGAGTTGCCAAAGTCATTTTCTATGTGTTTTTGTTTTCCTGGTGTTTTTCTTCATGCCATCTGTCGTGTTTTCCCCATCCTCCCACCTGAGTTACAATAATTTTGGGATGTCGGGGACATCTTTGTGGGGGAAGACTGTCAGGATCTGTGTTTCCCTAGTGTTTTCCTCCCATGTGGTCAGCTCCTGCTCTTGCCACTACCACCTGTTGCTCATTGTCTTTTCCCCAGGTGTTTTGTCATTATCTGGTGTTAGTGTCTGTATAAAGTCAGTGTCTATATTTCTCCTTGTTTGTGGATTGTCCTGGAAGGCGTTTTGTTCTGTAACCCCTCATTTCTTCCTTTTTTTTTTTTTTTTTTTTAGGTATTGCTGCCATGTCAGCCCTTTGTTTTCATAAATAAATATTTTTCTTTATATATTATCCTTCGAGTTTCCATTGCCTGTCTACACTTTGGGTTTGACTACTGGAACTTGATACATGAAAAGGTTATTTTTTGTCCATTTTCCCAATCCGAAGACACAGCCAGAGAGGTCTGATGGTTGGATTAGAGCAATGAGACGAGATGGATTTAACCGGGTACAGGCACGAGTCGATCACACATACAATAATAATATATGCACATATACAAACACACTACAAGCAGGAAAGGTGCCAAAATCCCCATCTTTTTTCCAATTCCACCCAGGACCCACCCAAGACCTTGACTCTCCAGCCAGTATTTCAACTGAATACGAGTATGAATATTTTCTGAATACATGTTCATGTATTTACTGAATTCCTATTCAAAAGGGGGGACCGTAGAGTGTGTTCCAACTACAGGGGGATCACGCTCTTAAGCCTCCCTGGTAAGGTCTATTCGGGGGTACTGGAGAGGAGGGTCCGTCAGATAGTCGAACCTTGGATTCAGGAGCAGTGCGGTTTTCGTCCTGGTCGTGGAACACTGGACCAGCTCTACACTCTCAGCAGGGTCCTGGAGGGTGCATGGGAGTTTGCCCAACCTGTCTGCATGTGCTTTGTGGATTTGGAGAAGGCGTTCGACTGCGTCCCTTGGGGAACCCTGTGGGAGGTACTCTGGGAGTATGGGGTACCGGGCCCTTTGATATGGGCTGTTAGGTCCTTGTATGACCGGTGTCAGAGCCTGGCCCGCATTGCCAGCAGTAAGTCGGGCTTGTTCCCGGTGAGAGTTGGACTCCACCAAGGTTGCCCTTTGTCACCGATTCTGTTCATAACTTTTATGGACATAATTTCTAGGCACAGCCAAGGTTGAGGGGATTTGTTTTGGCGGCATTAGGATTGTTTCTCTGCTTTTTGCAGATGATGTGGTCCTGTTGGCTTCATCAGATCGTGATCTACAGCTGTCGCTGGAGCGGTTCGCAGTCGAGTGCGACACAGCCGGGATGAAGATCAGTTCCTCCAAATTCAAGGCCATGGTCTTGAGCCAGAAAAGGGTAGCGTGCCCTCTCCGGGTCAGGGAGGAGGGTCCTGCCCCAAGTGGAGGAGTTCAAGTATCTTGGGGTCTTGTTCACGAATGAGGGAAAAATGGAGCGTGAGATCGATAGGCGGATAGGTGCAGCGTCTGCAGTGAAGCGGGCACTGTACAGGTCTGTCGTGGTGAAGAGAGAGCTGAGTCAAAAGGTAAAGTTTTCAATTTACCAATCGATCTACGTTCCTACCCTCGCTGAGGTAATCACCATTGCTGTATAAATAAATATATTATTTTCCTGGATTTACATGCTTTTAGACATGATATTGTATATGCCTGCCAATGTTGATGTTTCTTACAACCAAATAACAGTGCAGCTGAAAAATTAGTACAGTTGTCCGTTGTAACATGACAGGGTTACCTTTTATACCAATACAAATTTACTTCAGCAGCCTTTTTTATGTTGAACTAAATAGCTAGGTTCAAATTGAATAATAAGTCACCCAAGAAAAAGCAGGTTTGCAGATTTAAACAAATTTAGCATTTGCTTCTTATTTTGATCCAGACACCCTGTGGAGAGAACTCATTTTGGGCGCTTGTATCAGAGATCTTGTTTTTTCGGTCACAAACCAAAGCTCATGACCATAGATGAGGGGAGGGACAGAGCACAAACAAATCAACATTTGTGATTTAACTCTGCAAAGTGAATTATTTCAGAAGTCTTTTGAGAACTGTTGTGGGTGTTCTTGTTTATTTATTTTAATGTCCCTCTGGGGTAAAGCAGTTGTCCACTAATCAGAAATTTTTGATCCAGGTTCAAGTAAACCCACCAAACAGGAATGAAACAAATAAGAAGCAATGTTTGAATGGACCATTGAGGATTTTTGCTTTAAAACTTAAGGGTTTAAGAACAAGATTATGGTGTTGATATTTAATTTCAAAGTGAAACAGCTGTGAGGAGTTATACTGTAGCTGTGACGACAAACTAGACCATTAAAGAAGCAATACAAAGAGTTAATTTAAGGTTAATCACATTTTTGTATTTGTAGCATATACGTTACATATATGGATATTTGAGTTGGTTACTGAGAGTTAAATCAGAAGAGTCTGGGTTTGACTGCTAGAGGGAAGTGGTACCTTGTAAAAACACACAGACAACCATATAGTGCAAAAAAGTGAATTATATTATATAATATTTACAAAAATCTATATATACACACACGTACTTGAAAGGTTCCAAAACAAGAAATCTCCACAATTGTTTTTGCTTAGCCAAGAAAGAAAAAACAGATTTCACAGTTCAACTCCTTGATGGGAGTAAGATGGGTTGTTGGAAAGGATCCAATTCAGTTCAGTTCAGTCCAGAAAGAGAATGTGGATGTGGCTGTAGGCTTAAACACCTCCTACCAGACTGGAAGGAGTTGAGGGGATTCAATAGTTCTCCTGGTTCATTGTAGGGTAGCTCGCCAGTCTGGTCAGCTCGACAACAGTCACAATCCGGAATCAGGATCAACATCAGAATCAGGAACCTGGCCTGTATAAAGCAGACCTCTTAATAAATAACCCTGGGTTTTTAATCAACATCAAAATCATCTCAAACATAATCAATACATGTACATGCTTTTCCATCTTTACTATAGTAAATAAGTTTAAATTATATATAGAACTAAACCCATTTGAGTACTCTTCAATAAATCAACATTAGATTTCTTAATTTTTCACATTAGCACACAATAGCATTTCATTTAATGTACCTTCCAGATGACGTCAAAAGAATATTCAAATAAAGTTTGTTAGCATTAGCACTGAACTAACACAGAGCCCAAACAATTACCTGGAGACCAGCACTAGCTCTGCCAGCTCCAGAAAACAAAAACACTCACCAGTTCCCACGGTTAAAACATATGATCAGCAGAAGGTTTCTGTCCCACAAATACACATCTAAGAGTTGAGAGGCATATCAGTCAGATGTGGCAAACATAGCATTAGATAGAGGCTTACAAACAACTTGAAGCCTACCTGCAGCAGCAGCTGTAAAGCCTCTCCCACCTTGCCTGATGAGCACCAGCTGACTTAATGAGACACTGATGCTGACTGTGGTTCAGGGGCGTCCCTTTGGAGGAGCCGGAAGTGAAACGAATTCTGGCGAGTAAAAAGTTGATTTCTAAGGCGGTTTTGGCATAATCTGGACTGTGAGTAGATTAAGATGACTAGTTATAGCGGGGGATGTTCAGAAGATGAAACTATGGACACAGGTTGGGCTTTAGTAGAAAACAGAAAAGGGGGAGGAGGGAGAGATAAGAGTAAAAAAGGACTAAATGTAGGCAAAAGATCTTTGGAAGATGAGGAAGAAAGTGTTGAGATGAGGAAGAAAAAAATGACGGAAGAATCTAAAGTAATCCTGAAATTTAAAACGGGACAAGATATGATTGGGGTGAGTCCGATCAGCTTATCTAGTGGACTAAAGAAAGTTATCGGTGATGTGGAAATGGCTAAAGTCCTAAGGGATGGGAGCCTTCTTATTGTCTGTAAGAATGTTGAACAAAAGAACAAGACATTAAAACTCCAAATGGTATGTAAAAAAGAAGTGGTGGAGAGGAAAGTAGTAGGGGAAGAAAGAGGAACAAGAGGAGTGATATCGGGGATTCCGGTTGGAGAAAACTTGGAGGAATTAAAGAAAGTAATAAAAGGAGGAGAAGTTTCAGGCATTAAACGATTGCAGGCTTTTAGAAATGGGGAAAGATTGGACAGTACATCTGTGTTACTGGAATTCAAAGATAAAGTTAAACCTGATAAAGTTATGATTGGGTACATGAGTTTCAACGTAAGAGTTTATGTTCCACCACCTATCAGATGCTACAAATGCCAAAGGTTTGGTCATTTTGCAAATGTGTGTAGAGGAAAACAAAGATGTGGTAAATGTGGAGGTGAACACCCTTATGGGGAATGTGGAGAGAATCCAGTTAAGTGTTGTAACTGTGGAGGCAATCACACTGCAGCTTATGCGGGGTGTGTGGTCAGGAAAGAAGCAGCTGAAGTCCAGAAAATTAAAACTGAAAGAAAAATTACTTATGCTGAAGCAGTGAAAGAGGTGAAAAGTACGGAAAATGTTAACAAAACAAAGTCAGAAAAGAAAAAAGAGATAGAAGATACTCAAAATAATATCACATTAGAAAAGCTGATTCCATTTCTGGCATATATCATAAACTGTTCAGAGCAAGCAAGGACTAAGACTGAAAAAATAAAAATCATAGTAAAGGCAGCAGCAAAATTCTTTAATGTCAAAGATCTGTCATGGGAGAAAATTCAGGATGAACTTAGATGTGGTGAAGGATCATCTGAAAATGAAGCTCCTCAAATCGCTACATGACTCTAATATTACAATGGAATGCTCGAAGTTTAATAGCTAACGGTCAAGAATTTAAAGGGTTCATTAACGAATTAAATAAAAAACCAGACATAGTATGTATTCAAGAAACATGGCTTAAATCAACAATGCAATTTAGTATTCAAGGGTATGCAGTTTTACGTAAAGATAGAATAAACGGGAGTGGAGGAGGATGCGCCATATTTATAAAGGAAAACTTAAAATTTGCTCAAATACAATTAAATACAGATCTAGAACTTAATGCAGTTAAAGTTTGGACAAATAATGAAACTATTAAAATAATTAATTATTATAATCCTTGTAAGAAAATAGAAAAAGCAAAACTCGAAATGATCCTTAGACACTGGAGAGGGAAAATAATTTGGTGTGGGGACTTCAATGCACATAGCACTTTGTGGGGAGAACAAGATGACTATAATGGTGGGGTCTTAGAAGAAATAATTGAAGAAAAAGAAATGGTAGTGTTAAATAATGGTGTAGGCACTAGGGTAGATTTGGTAAGAGGTAAAGAATCAGCTCTTGATTTGACACTGGTATCTCAATCTTTGGCAGATAATTGCAACTGGAAAGTGTATAAAAATAGCACTTTAGGTAGCGATCACTATCCACTTTTTATTGAAGTAGGAATGGATATAGAAGAAGAACAGGTAGTTAGTCAAGGGAAATGGAGGTTTAGGGATACAAATTGGGAAAGCTATAAAAGAATAAGTGAAGGTAGTATGGTGAATATAGATATAAATAAACCAATAAATGAATTAAGTTTAGCAATTAGTAATTGTATTGTGCATGCAGCAAACACAGTCATTCCTAGAAGTAAAGGGGTTAAAAAAAAGAAGATAGTTCCTTGGTGGACTTTAGAATGTTCAATAGCAATTAAATCAAGAAACAAGGCCTATAAAAATCTCAAAAAATATATTTGCTTCCAAAATCTAATAAATTATAAAAGAAAACAAGCAGAAGTCAGGAGAATTATAAGAAATGCTAAGAGGGATTACTGGAGTAAATACTGTGAATCATTGGGGAAAAATACGGCATTAGACAGGGTTTGGAATACCATTAAAAAAATGTCAGGTAAATCAAAAGAATACTTTTTCCCAGTAATAAAAGATAATGGTAACACCATAATAGATAATAAGAATAAAGCTGAAATATTAGCAAAAGCATTTACTAAGATACATAGTATGGAGAATCTTAGTAATATTGAAAAAAAGGGACGGGAAACGACATTAAATAATCACAGTGAGTTGATATGTAATGATGAAGATGATGAGAATTTTTTGAATATGAAATTTTCGTTAAAGGAATTAAATAGAGCATTAAAAAACTCTAGTAAATCAACACCTGGGGAGGATCAAGTTAACTATATTATGTTGAATAATCTTAGTGAAAAAAGTAAGAAGATATTATTAAAAATGTATAATAAGATATGGGAGGAAGGAATTCTACCAGATAAATGGAAAGAAGCTATAATTATTCCCATTTGTAAACCTGGAAAAGATCCACATTTAGCTGAGAGTTATAGGCCGATAGCATTAACATCATGTATTGGTAAGGTGATGGAAAAGATGGTGAATAACAGATTAATATATTTTCTGGAATCTAAGGAGAAGATTAAACCATATCAATTTGGATTTAGGAAAGGAAGAAGTACAATAGATCCTATAATATATTTGGAACATGAAATCAGGAGGGCCCAGGTGAATAAAGAGGTATTAATAGCAATCTTTTTGGATATAGAAAAAGCATATGATATGTTGTGGAAAGAAGGTTTATTGATTAAAATAAAACAAATGGGATTAAGGGGTAAAATATATAGATGGATTAAAAACTTTTTAACTGGAAGAAATATAAAAGTTAGAATAGGTAGTGAAGTGAGTTCAAAGCATCAAATTGAAAATGGTACTCCTCAAGGAAGTATAATAAGTCCTATGTTATTTGTTATAATGATTGATGATATGTTTAGTAAAATAGACAAAGCTTTCGGAGTGTCATTATTTGCAGATGATGGTCTTATTTGGAAAAGGGGAAAAAATTTAGAATTTATAAATAAGAAAATGCAAGAGGCAATACATAATGTTGAAGATTGGGCCTTAAAATGGGGTTTTAGAGTGTCAATATCTAAATCCAAGTTTATTACTTTTACTAATAGGAAAATGAATGCTAATGTAAATCTTAAATTATATGAGAAAGATGTAGAAAAGATAGATCAGATTAAATATTTAGGAATCTGGTTTGACAAAAAACTTACATGGAAAATACATGTAAGGAAAATAGTTGAGAAAAGTAAAAAAATTTTAAATATAATGAGATGTTTAAGAGGTAAAGATTGGGGAGCTAGTGGGAAAGTATTAAAAACGATATACATAGGACTAATCAGGTCAGTAATTGATTATGGATGTGTTGTATATAGTTCAGCGTCTAACAGTTTATTAAAAGAAATTGATAGAATCCAATATCAGGCCTTAAGAATTTGCTGTGGAGCAATGAAAACTACCCCAGTATCAGCCTTACAAGTTGAAATGGGTGAGATGCCATTAGAGATCAGAAGTAAACAACTAGCCATTAATTATTGGGCAAATATTAAAGGCCATAAGGAAAACTATCCTCCAAATGTTACATTACAACCTTGTCAAGAAAAAGTAAAAAATACAAAAATTAATAGTTTTGGATGGATTATAAATAATGAGATAAGTGAGCTAGGAATAAGTCATTATTTAATTAGTCCTGTGGTGAATATTCCTGAAACTCCACCTTGGTTAACTGAAAATCCTGAAGTCGATTTAAGATTATTGGAAAAAGGCAGACAAATAGAAAAAAAAGAGGTCGAAAGGTATGTAAATAATGAATATGCTGAATTTCTACAAATATATACGGATGCTTCTAAAATGGTAAATGGTAAAATTGGAATAGCATTTATAGTTCCGGACTTAAATATTATGAAAAATAAAAGAGTAACAGACAGAATGACAGTCTATACAGGTGAGCTAATGGCTATTTTAATGGCTCTAGAATGGTGTGAAGAAACGGGAAAGAAGGAAATATTGATTTGTTCAGATTCAAGTAGTGCATTAATAAGTATTTTAGAACAGAATTCAGATACAAGACAAGATATCATATTGAATATTGGTCAATTAATTTTTAGAATCAAAGAGTTTGGATCCAGGGTAAAGTTGATTTGGATTCCTGCTCATATTGGAATAATAGGAAATGAATTGGCGGATCAATTTGCTAAAAGTGCAGCGAAAAGGGATAAGGTTGAAGTAAATATGAAAATAAGCAGAAATGAAATCAAAAGTATAAGTAAAATATATTTTAAAAAGAAATGGCAGGAATTATGGGATGGAGAAGAAAAGGCAAGATTTTATTATAGCATCCAAAGGAAAGTAGGGGAATGTAGGGAAGGAAATAGAAATAGAAGAGAAGAGGATATTATATCTAGACTAAGATTTGGACATACGGGGCTGAATAGTACGCTGAAAATAATTAATAAACATAGTACAGGTTTGTGTAATTTTTGTGGAGAGTCAGAAACGGTGCAGCATATTCTTCTAGAATGTAGTAAATATAGCCGGGAAAGAGAGTTGTTAATTAGAGAGATGAATAGTAATAAAATCAATTTAGATGTTAAAAATTTGCTGCAAAGATCTTCTGAAAATATAATTTTTAACAGCATTTTTAGGTTTCTCAAGATGTCAGGCATTATGGGGAGAATATAATGATAGGACATCTAATCTATACTCCAGTCTGGAAGGTGGCGGTAATGCACCTATAAGTTGTTTGCCAACCGCCATTAAACATAAAAGAAGAAGAAGAAGAAGATGAGACACTGATGGTTGCATATTGCTACCAGTCAGGTAATAATGAAACCATGCGAGAACAAACACATTGAATGGTGTTTATTCTTGCTTGTTTCCTTTTTACTCAAGAAAATTAAAGGAAAGGAGGACATTTTCCAAATAAAATTTTTGAAATTAATGAAATAATTAATAAATAATTCTTTAAGAAATTACTTCTTGAGAACCTAATTTCAACCACAAAAAAATTAAATGTAAGGGGGAAAAATACTATTATAATAAATAACGAAATTATTCTGATAGAAATGGAGAAAAATTACTCTGATTACATATTCATTTTTAGTAATTCTCTGCTCATCTCTGTTGGGATTTTATTCTGGCCCTCAGCAGTCCAGTATTTTGCCCAGATGACCCAATTCAGAGCAAGTTGAGCTGCACAGGGTGCTGGGAGCCAGTGTGGATCTCATCTGGTCCAATGCGACTCGTGATGGACATCAGCTGGGTCTGATTTTACCACAGCATGCAATCGTAGTGAAGCCAAATCTATACACTTCCTTACATAAAGGTCACCTATTTAAAAACAACCCACTGTCAAATGAAGCATCATTCACTCTTTCTGAGCTATGGTTGACATTACACCATGGTTCACTTCAAACATCACCAGAAATCTTTTCTTTTTAAATTGGCATTGATATGTATTATAATATGATGTGTCCTAAATTAATGACTTCTACTGGCTAACTGCTTTTATTGTTATTTATGTTATTGTTTGTGTAGTTACTGTAGATATCCCAGCAAGCCCTGTCACAAGCTTTTAGGCTGCTTTTGATTAACATCAAGATTTCCTGAAAAAAATGGCAAAAAAATGTTTCAGGTGGAAATTATTTTTACAATGAGCTCAATAGAAGATGCTGCCTTTCCAAACATCACCACAGTCTCATCTCACATAACCTGCAACATTAATTAACAGTAAAGATGTTATTCTTTTCGGACACACATTCTAACTTTGTTCTGTAGACATATTAATATTACATTATACATTATATTATTATGCATTATACATGCATGTTTTGTTTTATATATGTAGTGAACTAAGCCTGAGGTCAAATCCTGACCTTAAGGACCTTATGGGACAGAAACTGTCATTTCATTTATTTGAATCCAGAAATACAGGTTGACCCATCCTGAGACTTTCTTTCTTGAATTGATCAAGTGAAAAAACACTATTTTCTATTATCATTACTATTTTACAAATGTTTGATAATCAAAGTGTTTTTAGTTCAAACCATTTTTAGATGTTGCAGTGAACTAATAATTTTTAATTAACTGTGAAACAGTAATAATGATTTTTAATCCTCATGCAAAGTGGAAATCATGTTGAGGTCTGTTACAGAGTAATTATGCATTTTCTGATTTTCTGTCTTTGAATGAGCAGTGTAAGCTGGTCCAAGGTTGGAGTCAAATGCAAAACAAGTTGTTGGAACGAACTGTCATGTTTTTAAAATCCTCTCAGACGTAAATATAGAGGCTGGCACCTGTTTTCCCCCAACTCGTCTAAATATTCCTCACGTCTGTCTGAAAAACATTTTCAATCTGTTCCATAACATTCTTGCTGTTTTTCTGACTCCTAGTGACCTCTTACGTCACAAAAACACACCCCTGTCTGGTCGAAACGACCAATCAGGAAACTCCCAAATGAACCGGAAATAGAGCCCTTTAAATGTCGGTACTTCCTAGTTCAAACCAGTCGCTTCAGGCTCCGGCTTCAGTCGTTGCAGCTCCAGTGCTGGGAAAACAGGAAAATCCCGACATGATCCCGAGCTCTTCCGAGTCTTGTGGGATTATGACATCTTTCACCTCTGAGTGGAACTCCTGACGGACTCACTCCTCTTGTGAGTCCACCAAGAGGTGAACCTGTGTCGGATGGAATACCGTCACTACTTCGGACGATTCACAGCTGTTCCTACGGAGACGCTGAAAGGGTGCGTTAAATGGAACTCCGTACCAGTGGAATCACCTCCTCCAGGTAAAAGAGTTGATTTATACCACCTAAGTGTA
>NC_056518.1:7974859-7980648 GCF_014905685.2 Nematolebias whitei | reverse complement strand
ATATATATATATATATATATATGTATATATACATGCCTTCAGTCTGAAGTCTGATGAAGTCTTTCTGTGACCAAGATTCCCAGATAGTCCTCTACCTGAGGCAAAATCTCCCCCCCCGTCCCGGACGGGGCATTCCCTAATTTCTGGTCGAGAACCATGACCTCAGACTTTGAGGAGCTGACCCTCATCCCAGCCGCTTCACATTTGGCTGGGTTACATGTGGGCCCACCACCTGCTCTGAGGTCCACCAATATCGGTGCAATCGATGCAGCATAGATTTTGATTATATTTTTAAAAAACAGCTTTGTTGCTATTAGGAAACTTTAAATGTCTGTCTGTTTATGACTCCTGTGTCCATTATTACAGTTGATGCTGCAAAAGGTTTAGGATCAAAGTGAGGGTAAAAGAAAAGTTCATCAAAACTGGATTCAAATATAGCATTGAAATAAAATGCACTTGCTACCTCTGACTTGTCATGGTTGTAAAACATAGTGTTCATGAAATGAGGCGTGATAAGAAAACACCACCTCTAGGCAAGAATGAAGGCAGAAAGAGTGCCAGATGAGGCCCAGACTCTCAAAGTCCATTCAGTGCTCGAGTACACATAACCTACTTCAGGTCTGTCACTATGTACACTTTCTTTGTAGCTTCACAACTAAAAAAATCACAGACATAACTGCAACATTCTTGTGGAATAAATCCTTATTTTATGAATCAAACTGTGGTTACTATTAAAATGCAAAGCCCTTTAAGTTTTGAGGGTTTCAGTCGGTTAAAATCAACACTTCTCGTTTATTCAGCTTTTGCCAAAGTTCACAGCTTTCACTCGTCTTTCACCTTGTCTTGGTGACCTTTTAGTATGTTGTTCATGCACTCTTTATCTGGGGATAATAATGCAAATGAAGGTGCCATTGAATCCCTGCCTTTTAGGTTAATTACTGGTGATCTGGCAAAAAGATACATAAAATAAAATATACTAAAGACCAAGAGAAAAGAGCTGCAACCCCTTGTGAAAAAAAAATCTGGGCTACGGATGCAAAATGAACACTCACTCCCACGTTTGTGGTGTTCACACAGTATGCAGAATAAAATAATCATAGCTCCCCAAGTCAAGCTAACAGGTGAGGTCAGATTATTATCAAAGCTGCTGAAGCAGAACGTTCATGCAGAATGCTGCGTGTGCTCAAGGGAGAAGACACTGACAGTTCAAGGCCTTTGAGTCTGCAAGAAACTACAGCGCTGGGGAGAATGCATCTGCAAGCACCCGGATTATTAACATTTGGGTATGCTTACAAGACAGTATTAAATCATAGTAAGCAAAATAAATAAGTAAATAAATAAAAAAGGGAGGCTGAAGCAGTGCTGAGTAGATGGACGCTGATGCTTGTATTCACTCATTTACAATTCATGTCAAGATGTTTTTAACTAACCCGTGCTTGTTAGAACCTTCTCTGTCATTTAAGATGGTGACTTTTCTCAAGAAAATGATCATCAAGGCCATAAGTTTCCTAACAAAAAAATAAAATAAAAGCATCTTCTGATGAGGGACTGGTCAGCAGCTCTGAGAAACAACTCGGAAAGGGTAATAACATTTCCTGACATAAGTCCAACAGTCTTTGGTGTTTGAGGTTAGGACCGCAGTAACAAATATTTTAACATTTTCTTGAGCTACAAAAACAGATGTTAAATGGTGTTTTGGAAAATTATTAAATGGTTATAATTAAATTCAGGTGGAGATATCTCTGACAAGAAAATGATTTAACAAGCGACCCGCTCATGCCTCAATTTTGCGGAGGGATTTGAAAAGTGAAATTTTATAGTTTTGGACATGAGAGTTTTTCTGGACTGGAAAAGAACGGAATGCAAATAACGTTTTTGGTGCAAAGATAATCAAATGGGTAGGAGTTACACTTTATAAAAGAACAGAGGTAGTCATTTTTTCTTTTGCTTGTCTGAGGTGGTGGACAGTGGTGCAGTTGGTAGAGTTGTTGCCTCTCAGCGAGAATGTCGCAGATTCATATCCCAGCCTGGAACCTTTCTGGGTGGCATTTGCATGTTCTCTTCGTGCTGCCTGGGTTTTCTCCAGGTACTCCTGTTTCCTCCCACACACCAAAAACATGCATGGGCAGCTGTGGCTGAGTGGTTGGAGCAGTCGTCCTCCAATGCGAGAATTGGGGGTTCAAATCCACCAGCAGTCACATGCTGAAGTGTCCCTGGGCAAGACACTGAACCCCTCATAGCCTCTGATGTGTGTCCCATCAGTGTATGAATGTGATAAAGCTCTTATTAGTCTCTTTAGAATGATTTGTTCAATTAGCTTTATAAAGATTTAGTAGAGTGCTGTGTGGATGGGTAAATGAGGACACAGATTGTAATGTAAAGCGCTTTGAGTATCTCGATAAGATAGAAAGGCGCTATATAAGTACAGACAATTTACCATTTACCATGTTAGACTGATTGGTAACTCTAAATTGTTCCTAGGTGTGAGTGAGAGAGTGACTGGTTGTTTATTTCTGTGTCCCTGTGATGGACTGGAGACCTGTCCAGGGTGTACCCCGCCTCTCACACAGTGACTGTTGGGTATTAACACGGTCCTCGATGTTTAGACGCAGTTGCAGGCAGAAACAGGGAACAGGAAGTAAATAAATATGCATTTATCAATAAACAAAACAAAAGCTGGCATGGCAGCAAAACTTACATAAATCATGGGGCAATAGGAACATGACAGACCAGAGGATATCACGATGAGGACCGGGACATCTGTAGGATTTACAAATTAATGAGCAGTGAACAGGAGAGGTTTAAATGAGGCAGAGGTAGAGTAAGAAATGAGTGCACCTGGGATGATTACTGACTGGAAACTAGTGTGAGGGATGAGTGGCTGGAGAGACAGACCGGTGAAAAATAGCAGGGAACACAAGGATTATAAAGGGCTATAAAGACAAAAGAAACACAAAGAAAACAGACAAAAGGACAGATTATGTCAGATATGGGCACCAATGACCCCCGTGACCCAAAAAGGAAGAAGCGGGTAAAGATAATGGATGGACTGTCTGAGGTGGTGCAGAGTGACAGATCTGGCAAGCTGAGGGAGCACTTTTGTTTACCACCAAGCAAAATGGTGGAGTCAGGGGCTGGCCAATGGATTTAAAAGGGTAGCTAAAGGGACGTGGGAATGCTTGGTAACAAGAAAAACATACAAAGTGTAAAAGATGTCAAACGTAAATTCCAAAAATTACAAGAATAGCACAGTTCCTTTACATTAACAATCCAAAAATACAACCCATTTAATGGAAGCTTGAGATGGTGAATAACTAAACGTACAAGCGGCAGGAACATAAATGTCTGAACATGTAGGATGAAGCTGATGAAACATGAGCTGCTGAATCAATGAAGTCTGGAACAACTTGTGTCAATCATGTCATACAAGCAAAGATTAAATCATCTGTTTGATGCCTCAAATGAGTCAGTGGGGGAGAGGGCGGACTCCAGAAACCACCTTATCACCATCAAACTGGTTGACCCACTATGTGCAATTAATTAGACTGAGTTTGTTGTGGCTCCTCAGACTAAATGAAATGTGTTTTGAATGAAAGATGAAATGTTTCAACAAAAATAAGCGTCCAGAGGACTTAACTTAACTTTGTTTTGGTTTTCTACCTGGATTATTGAGCATGAACTTTGATACATCTGCTTGATGTGATAACAGTAAATTTGAGTACCAAGCATGGCATCAGCGTGTTCTGTGATAGTTTTTACTCTGTTACAAGAAACCAGTGCAACCACACAGACTGTTTTGTATCATGTTGTGTGTCTTTGTTACAACAGACCAAAGGTCAAGTTGAATGAGATGAACGTTTTCATTTATAACTGCAAAACAACAGAATATATTTATTGTACTCTATTAATCCCCAATGGGGTAATTAATTTTCTGCATTTTTCCCATTCCACATGTGAGCACATACATGTAAAGCAGGGAGCTGCCTGGAGGACATCTGGGTTAGAAGTCTTGCTCATGGGCCCAGAGTGGGACAAATGAGGGGGGAGGCAGATGAGGTTGTTTCACCTTTTCCACCCACATTTTTTATGTTGTCGATCCAGTGAGTTGAACTAGAGTTGAACTAGGGAGTTGACCATCGACCCTCCGATCCAAGGCCCACCCTCTCTAACCTTTGTGCCACCACTTCCCCAACCATTTATTTTTATTTTTATACAATAATCAGAACCATTCACACCATAAAGATCCAGTTTCTCACTTTCCTTTCCTCCGTAAAATATTTAAATGTCTCCATAATTATATAAAAAAGACGACACAATCTGTAACTTTTGGTGTGCTCTCAGTCAGGAGCTGGGACTGTCTGCACAATTAACACAAAGGACGTCCCTCCTCATAGCATCTGGGACGCCTGAACAGTCTGTTTTAATAATGCATACTCTCATGCATATTCTCAGCGCACTGTCAAGTGCAGAGGAATTAAACAAGTTTATCATCTTTAAAAAATGAAGCTCTCTGTGAGTTTTTTCATTTCTGAACTGAGAAGCTTTTCACTTATCACCCAAGATACTGAAATAAGGCTATTATCAGCAGTCACAGAGTTTTTTAAATTTCCTATAGGAGCACTATCTTCAGCATAATAACTGAGGGCTGATTGTGACGCCTGATAATGAGGAAACTCTCAGAAAAGGGGGTCAACCCACACAGATCCCTTCAAACAATAGATGTTCAAAGGTTGGCAAGATTATGTACAATAAATCACAACAGACAAGAAACACATACCAAATGATCATGTTTATTTTTTTACTTGAGGGTGACTAACATTGGGTGGCATAGTGCAGTTGGCAGAGCTGCCACCTCTCATTAAGAAGGTCACCGGATCAAATCCTGGTCGGGAACCTTTCTGGGTGGAGTATGCATGTTCACTCCGTGCATGCGTGGGTTTTCTCCGGGTACTCCAGTTTCCTCCCACAGATCAAAAAACATACATGTTAGACTCTAAATTGTCCCTAGGTGTGAGTGAGAGAGTGAATGGTTGTTTGTCTCATTTGTCTCTATTTGTCCCTGTGATGGACACAGACCTGTCCAGGGTGCCCCCCGCCCCTCACACAGTGAGTGCTGGATATGGACACCGGTGACCCCCGTGACCTTAAAAGGAAGAAGTAGGTAAAAGATGATGGCTGGCTGGATTGATGGATGGCTGGATGGATGGATGGCTGGCTGGCTGGCTGGCTGGATGGCTGGCTGGCTGGCTGGATGGCTGGCTGGCTGGCTGGCTGGATGGCTGGCTGGCTGGCTGGCTGGCTGGCTGGATGGCTGGCTGGCTGGATGGATGGATGGCTGGCTGGCTGGCTGGCTGGCTGGTTGGCTGGATGGATGGATGGCTGGCTGGCTGGATGGATGGATGGATGGCTGGCTGGCTGGCTGGATGGAAACTAACATATTTGTTTCAGTCATTCCCATACACTTCTGCCAGCGCCTTCAAAGTCTTGAGGATCCACATGTAGACACAATGGGCAACTTGTTGGTGATGTATTTGTTGTTTTGTTTTTATTTCATAACAGGCATGGCCAAGGGGCAGGACAACAAGACTGACAAAAGACTTGAATTTACAAAATAAAACAGGTAGTGAAGATGGAAATACAGAACAAAAGAAAACAATGAGAGCAATAAACCAAAATTCTAACGTAAACATAGGAACCATTACAAGTTTTTGTTTTGAGTCAGCCATTCCTCATCCTCCATCCATCCATCCATCCATCCATCCATCCATCCATCCATCCATCCATCCATC
>NC_056518.1:7970256-7974759 GCF_014905685.2 Nematolebias whitei | reverse complement strand
ATATCCATCCATCCATCCATCCATCCATCCATCCATCCATCCATCCATCCATCCATCCATTTTCTTCCGCTTATTCGGGGTCAGGTCACGGGGGTAGCAGCCTAAGTAGGGAGGCCCATACTTCCCTCTCCCCTCATCTATGGTCATGAACTTTGCGTCGTGACCAAAAGAATGAGATCTCGGATACAAGTGGCCGAAACGAGTTTTCTCCGCAGTGTGTCTGGGCTCTCCCTTAGAGATAGGAGGAGAAGCTCGGTCATCCGGGAGAAACTCAGAGTACAGCCGCTGCTTCTCCACGTCAAGAGGAGCCAGTTGAGGTGGCTCGGGCATCTGGTTAGGATGCCTCCTAGACGCTTCCATGGTGAGATGTTCCAGACGCGTCACACCAGGAGGAGACCCAGAGGAAGACCCAATACATGCTGCAGGGACTATGTTTCTTGGCTGGCCTGGGAACTCCTTGGGATTCCCCTGGAGGAGCTGGCCCAAGTGTCTGGGTAGGAACGTAGATCGACCGGTAAATTGGGAGCTTTGCCTTTTGACTCAGCTCTCTCTTCACCACGACAGACCGGTCCAGCGCCCGCTTCACTGCCGATGCTGCACCTATCCACCTATCGATCTCTCGCTCCATTTTTACCTCATTCATGAACAAGACCTGAGATATTTAAACTTCTCCACTTGGAGCAGGACCTCTTCCCTGGAGAGGACACTCTACCCTTTTCTGGCTCAAGACCATGACCTCATCCCGGCCGCATCACACTCGGCTGCAAACCGCTCCAGCGAAAGCTGCTTCATCGTGTGAATTTTTTTTTCCTCAGGACAGATGTGTCATGAAGAGAAATACTTCAACACAGGAACACAGTTTCTGGAAACAGGTGAAATAAAACTGAACAAAACTTTAACTCATAACAAATTATAATGGTAGAAATATTTGCATCTGGAGCAGAAGATTTAAACAAGGTTTGACAAAGATAAAATAAATCCTGATAAATATAAAGAGAGATTAATGAAGGGAATGCAAGTGTGAACAAAAAAGCAATGGGAAAGCAGAACTTAACAAATAAGTAACAACAAGAAGAAGAATAAAAAATATAAAGAACCAAAACCTGACTGAAAACTCACTGATCCTCCCAGATCAGCACATGCACCAGCACAAAGCAGCTCGATGAAAAGCTCCAAGAGTTTCTCTGTTTTCAATACCAAGAGTTCAGATCCAACCCAGATTGTGTTTCTGCTCTCCCTCAGCTCTTTATCCTACATGTTCAGTATGCTCACATCTACTCTGAATGCATCATCCATCAGGTGGACTTGGCAGACACTTCACAAAAGACAGCTGTACCAACACAACTTTTTAAAATCTGCAAGCTTTTCAGTCTCATTGCCAACTCGACAACAAATACATGTATGTGTGTTTTGAAACAGAGGACAGGATCAGCGTTGGCTCAATAAGTCACACCAGAGCATTTTTCCAGGCCCATGAAAAATGGTGCGCCGCAAAAAGATTAATTTTTACATTGTCACTACCCAGAGGACCAAACATGAAAAAGGCTTTTTGTACTTTTGAATTGCCACAAAATCATATCTCAACATGTTTATTTATTTATTTTTCTTAACCAGATAATGATCTCGTTCTCAGTTCCACGGTGTCCTACTTAGCCTACTTATCTAAGCAGGAAAGAAAAAAATAATCATCAGATGAGGAGGGTGTTGTTCAGCCAGCCTTGTTCTAACCTTGATTATCATCCTCATTATTTATTAGCTTAAGGACAGTTTTTATTAAATTTCTATAGGTAGACTCCTCTGTGTGCTTGTTTCGTTTGAATAAAGCCCCAAAATAATGATGAAATGTTAAGAAAAATAAACCAGCCTTTATATAAAACTGATGTTTTGTAAAATGTGATTAGAAAAATAACAAAGATTGTTAATTATGAATTTTCACTGAAACCTCAACTTCTCAGTTTTGAATGACTTCTGAGCCTTTCATGTTTTATTTCTGCACCTTCTGTTTTTATAGATCACCAAATGAACGGAAGCCGTTTGAGAATCGGTTCTCACCAAAGGACGTCAGTCTGGCTTCATACACATCAGGCTGAAATAAATACTTCCTCCAATGTTACAAACTTTTAACATTATAATACTGTTTGTAATGATTGTGGCTATACCCAGACACAAGGACTGAAGAGAACAGATACTAAGACTCCAAATAGGTTTACAGTGTTTATTTACAAAGTGATAATGGTCTCCAAATGTGCCAAACACAGCAAAGATACTTAAAGAAACTAATCATGCATGTAGTAAACGAGTGAGGTTTCGACCTATAGATGTCCAAACAAACCCTTAAAATCCAGGCATGTATTGACTGAAGTTGTGTTATGTCGACAGTATGCCTGCTGACAGATAAAAGTGGCCTTTATAAAAATACTGAACAAGCTAAAGATAAAAGTATTTGCCTTTAAAGTCCAAGCTTGCTGATGAGGAGGATTCACTTGTGTTGAAGCTTCAGATATGATCATTTATGCTCATAACTGGTTAAAAAACACAAAGCAGAATACATTTGACTGTATTTACACTATAATGCAACACATAAACGTAAACTCATACAGTCTCATCTCCATCTCGTCCCATAGGGTGAGATGCTGTGCTGCATTCACAGCTATGTTTTAAGTATCGAAACAAAAGGAGCGGTGCAGTCAGATGACGAGCAGCTCTCTGAAAACAGGCTTTCATGTGCTCAGGCTGACAGGCTTTTGATGTGAGAAGAGTCTGAGACGAGGCTCTGAGGATATCAGGCTGGCCTTCGAAGAAAGATGGAGAAAAAGACAAGAGATAAATAAGGCTGCTGGGGGTGCATGTGTTTGATGTTTCACAGGGATGTAATTTACTTTAAGCTGCAATCCAAGTTTTACAGATGAGATTCAGAGTCATGAGGACGTTTGGTGAGCAACTTGAAAAGCACAAATCATAAAAGCTCGTCTGTGACAGTAAAAACAAATCACATCTGAAACTGAAGCTCTAATTAGTCTCTTAAAAATTTTCTAACAGTAGTTTTTTTATGGTACATCCTTTGTTCCTTTTCAAAGTGTTCCTACGAGTCAGTGAACAAGTTTTCAGCGAAGATATTCTTTTTCAATTTTAAAAAATTTCAACCATTTCATCTTTTCCACATTTTGCCGATTTTCAGAACTGTAAATATTTAATGAAACATTATATAAGCATAACATTTTTTTTTTGTTGTTAAGAAAGACTCTAAAAACAAGCGTTTTACATTTTGTCAGAGTCACATTTAATCAGCACAGAAAAACAAGAGTTGTACACAAACACAAATTTATCACATTTAAAGTCAACCTACTTCACATATGGGGAGCAATATTATAGGCAGAAACATGGGTGTGCTATGGGGTCTCCAGTTTCTCCTATTGTTGCCAACCTGTACATGGAGGAGGTAGAAAAGAGAGCCTTGATGTCCTTTTCAGGGACACCACCAAGTCATTGGTTCAGGTATGTTGACAACACCTGGGTTAAAATTAAATCTCAGGTAGTCCAACGTTTTACTGACCACATCAACTCTGTGGATAAATACATCAAGTTCACACGAGAAGATGTAAAAAAAAATGGCAGGTTGGCTTTCTTGGACTGTGAGGTCTCAGTCTCTGATAGAGGACATTTGCAAACCGAGGTGTACCGCAAACCCACACACACAAACCAGTATTTGCAGTTTGACTCCCATCACCCTTTGGAGCACAAGTTAGGAGTCATCAGGACTCTGTATCACAGAGCAGACAGCATCCCCACTAGCTCGGGAGCCAGGCAGAAGGAGAAATCCTACACAAAACAGGCTCTAGAGCAATGTGGATATCCTAACTGGGCCTTCCTGAAAGCAGAGAAGAAACCCAAACAGGACTTCAGTCAGCCATCAGGTGAAAAGGAGGAACCCAGACCCAGACCAGTGGTCATTCCGTATGTTGAGGGAGTATCAGAGAAACTGAGACGTTTATTTTCTAAACATAACCTCCCAGTGGCTTTTAAACCCCAAAATACATTACGGCAAAAACTGGTTCATCCCAAAGATCCAGTCCCCCGGCACAAACAGAGTAATGTTGTGTATGCTGTTCAGTGTCAGGAGGGCTGTGATCAGTCTTACATCGGGGAAACAAAACAGCCACTGGCCAAAAGGATGGCCCAGCACAGAAGATCAACATCATCAGGCCAGGACTCTGCGGTCTACACTCATCTCCAGGCCAGCGGTCACTCTTTCAGGGATGAAGATGTTCACATCCTGGACAGAGAGGAACGATGGTTTGAGAGAGGAGTAAAGGAGGCCATCTTTGTGAAAAGAAATCGTCCATCATTAAACAGGGGTGGAGGCTTACGTGTTCAATTGTCCCCCTCTTACAATGCTGTGATTGCTAGTATCACTCAGCCCTCTGTGAATAGTAAACAGCCATCAGTGTGCTAATGATCCATTGTTAGGCTGATGGTCCTTCTTGAGCATGTGATCAGCTGGTT
>NC_056518.1:7969079-7970156 GCF_014905685.2 Nematolebias whitei | reverse complement strand
TTAAATTAATGCCATGTGACCGAGGTAACTGTGAGTATTGTTTAATCAGTGACACAACAGGACATTTCTGAAGGCATCTAGAAAGATTATTAGCAAAATAGAAGAGTTTAAAGGAAGGAATTTAGAGGTTTTGTTGATCAGAATTAGCACTCTTCTTTCAACACCAGCTCAAACCTCCGGTACACTTGGCGCGCGACGACTCGTTACCTTCGCAGAAGATGAATCAGCTCCGGTACCGGGTCCATTTCAATGCTACCTTTCCAGCGTCTCCGGCTAGAGCGGCTGGTCATTGTCAGAAGTCGTGTCGATTTACTCCGTTCAACAAACAGGACCAGCTCCCTTCGAGGTTGTAGGCGTTACACCCGGGTGGATTCATAGCAAGTATCTGTGACTCTGTTAGAGTTTCTACTCAGAAGTGAAAGACTCCAGAAAGCTTGAGAAGACTCCATCAAAGACTGAAGAGTCAAGAAGACTGAGAAGAACTCCAAGACTCGAGAAGACTGAGAAGACTGAGAAGACTCAGAAAACTGGCGGGTTCCAGGAAGTGTCAACTTTTAAAGAGTCTTCACTTCCGGTCATTTAATACTTCCTGATTGGTTGAAACAACCAACAGGGGGTGGTTCTAGTGATGTCAGAGGGTTATTAAAAGTTAAGAGAAGGTTCAGGAATGTTTAGGAACGTTTAGTACAGACAGAGAAATGTTATGGCGAAGTGAGACAAACGCAGATGCCAGTGTTTCTCTTTTTACCGTCTGCTAGGTTTAAAAACAATACAGTCCGTTCTAATAACTTGTTTTCTGACTGTCTCTGACTTTCGACCGACATCACTACTTCTCATTCAGACAAAAGATCAAAATGCATAATTACTTTGTAAATAGACATTTAACTTGATTTCTAAGTCTAATGAGGTTTAAAATCATTAATACTGTTTCACAGTTGATTTAAAATGAGTGGTTCACTTCAACATTAGAAATGATATGAACTAAACACACTTTTGATTATCAAGATATTGTAAAATAGTAATGATAATGTAAAAAGAAGTGTTCTTTCAATTGATTACTTCAGGATACAATTAGAC
>NC_056518.1:7966439-7968979 GCF_014905685.2 Nematolebias whitei | reverse complement strand
CGTTTTGGCACTGTGAGCAGGTGCCAGGTCGTGCTGAAAAATGAAATCTTCATCTCCATAAAGCTTTTCAGCAGATGGAAGCATGAAGTGCTCCAAAATCTCCTGATAGCTAGCTGCATTGACCCTGCCCTTGATCAAACACAGTGGACCAACACCAGCAGCTGACATGACACCCCAGACCATCACTGACTGTGGGTGCTTCACACTGGACTTCTGGCATTTTGGCATTTCCTTCTCCCCAGTCTTCCTCCAGACTCTGGCACCTTGATTTCCGAATGACATGCAAAATTTGCTTTCATCCGAAAAAAGTACTTTGGACCACTGAGCAACAGTCCAGTGCTGCTTCTCTGTAGCCCAGGTCAGGCGCTTCTGCTGCTGTTTCTGGTTCAAAAGTGGCTTGACCTGGGGAATGCGGCACCTGTAGCCCATTTCCTGCACACGCCTGTGCACGGTGGCTCTGGATGTTTCTACTCCTAACTCAGTCCACTGCTTCCGCAGGTCCCCGAAGGTCTGGAATCGGCCCTTCTCCACAATCCTCCTCAGGGTCCGGTCACCTCTACTCATTGTGCAGCGTTTTCTGCTACACTTTTCCCTTCCCACAGACTTCCCACTGAGGTGCCTTGATAAAGCACTCTGGGAACAGCCTATTCAATCAGCAATTTCTTTCTGTGTCTTACCCTCTTGCTTGAAGGTGTCAATGATGGCCTTCTGGACAGCAGTCAGGTCGGCAGTCTTACCCATGATTGCAGTTTTGAGTATTGAACAAGGCTGGGAGTTTTTAAAAGCCCAGGAATCTTTTGCAGGTGTTTAGAGTTACGTCGTTGATTCAGATGGTTAGGTTAATAGTGTAGTGAACTAAGCCTGAGGTCAAATCCTGACCTTAAGGACCTTATGGGACAGAAACTGTCATTTCATTGATTTGAATCCAGAAATACAGGTTGACCCATCCTGAGACTTTCTTTCGGGAATTAATCAAGTGAAAGAACACTCTCTTTTCTATTATCATTACTATTTTACAAATGTTTGATAATCAAAGTGTTTTTAGTTCAAACCATTTTTAGATGTTGCAGTGAACTAATCATTTTTAATTAACTGTGAAACAGTAATAATGATTTTAATCCTCATGCAAAGTATAAATCATGTTAAGGTCTGTTACAGAGTAATTATGCATTTTCTGATTTTCTGTCTTTGAATGAGCAAGTGTAAGTTGGTCCAAGGTTGGAGTCAAACGCAAAACAAGTTGTTGGAACGAACTGTCATGTTTTTAGAATCCTCTCAGACGTAAATATAGAGGCTGGCACCTGTTTTCCCCCAACTCGTCTAAATATTCCTCTCGTCTGTCTGAAAAACATTTTCAATCTGTTCCATAACATTCTTGCTGTTTTTCTGACTCCTAGTGACCTCTTATGTCACAAAACACACCCCTGTCTGGTCGAAACGACCAATCAGGAAACTCCCAAATGAACCGGAAATAGAGCCCTTTAATGTCGGTACTTCCTAGTTCAAACCAGTCGCTTCAGGCTCCGGTTTCAGTCGTTGCAGCTCCAGTGCTGGGAAAACGGGAAAATCCCGACATGATCCAGAGCTCTCCGAGTCTTGGGGATTATGACATCTTCCACCTCTGAGTGGAACTCTGACGGACTCCACTCATGTGAAGTCCACTCGTGAGGTGAACCTGTGTCGGAGGGAATACCGTCACTACTTCGGACGATTCACAGCTGTTCCTACGGAGACGCTGAAAGGGTGCGTTAAATGGAACTCCGTACCAGTGGAGACACCTCCTCCAGGTAAAAGAGTTGATTTATACCACCTAAGTGTACTGGGGAAGAAGCTGGGAACTCACCGGAGAGTGCCGTTCTGATGCCGACACAAACACTTCCCTCGTCCATCCTTTCACTCAACTTAAACTTCATTTTCCATCTTTAAACTCTTCTATCTGCTAGAAATCATTCCAGGTATTTTTAGAAATGTCTGTGGTGAAGCTTGAGGTTTTCAACCATCGCCGTATGGTTAATCAAAATTGTACAGCTTGCTAAATTAAGCCATGTTGTTATTTTTCATATTTTTGCCAAATTAATGTAAATGTGTGATGTGTTAAATTTTGATTCTGAAAATAAATGACCACGTTCATTTTGATGGGTCAAAGATAATTAACGTCTCACGTTACATTTTTAATAATTCAATGCACGTTATTATACAGTCCAGAAAAATGAAAGAATCCGTTTAATTTATGAATATATATCAGCATATGTTCATCTACAATAGCTTGTTTACGGAACATTTTCATGATATGTTAATTTTTTGGGACAGGCATTTTGGGTTTTCATGAGCTGTATGCCATAATCATTAGTATTAAAACAATTAAAGACCTGAAATATTTCAGTTGGTGTGCAATGAATCTGAAATATATGAAAGTTTCATTTTTATCATTACATTATGGAAAATAATTACCTTTATCATGATATGCTAATTTTTTGATAAGGACCTATATACATATACACACACACACACACACACACACACACACACACACACACACA
>NC_056518.1:7955899-7966339 GCF_014905685.2 Nematolebias whitei | reverse complement strand
CGTGTGTGAGGACACCTTCGAGTGTTACTGACAGGTACGCCTTTTTGGCGACCCCCTTTCTGATAAAGTTACACAGAAACCTCTTGGGCTTTTTCTGACGCTTTTTCACGCGTTCAGCCTTATCTGTGTAATTTTGGTTTGCCTGAACCGTCAGCACAGCAGAAGCTGTTTCTGAGTGTTCAGCCTGCGATGACACGTCATCGTTCGTGTGTGTGTTTACCCCCCCTTCTTCCGATGAGGGGTTGTTTGAGGCAACCACAGCTATGTCCTGGTGTGTTCCACCGACACCTGTTATGTTGTCATTCGCGCCCTCAGATGTAATAGGAATTACATTACTGCAAAGTGCTCCTGGTTGGGTTCCCGTGTCAGTGTGTTTCAAAGTTTCTAACAACCTGCGTAGTTTCTCTGTCTCTTCCGAGCTCAGAGGTGTAGGGCCTTGTTTCTGGAACTTTTGTGATTTTTTCGCCTCGGTTCGTTTCATCCGAGGTGGGGGACGGTCAGGTACGTCTTGCGGGGTTTCCTTTACGTACTGCCCCTGCCGATATGGTTTCTCATATCGTTGCGTCCTGCGTTCACCCATTTTTCGATAATCACTGGCTTCCTCTGAAAGAAGAGCCTTTTTGTCCCAGCGTGCACCTTCAGGACGCGGTTTGTTAGCCTGAACAGACTGTTTTCTCTCTTTCTTCTTAGGAGGAGGCGGCGAAGCACGTCGTCCTTCTAGTTCAAGAGGGAGGGGTTTAACCTTTACACTAGGAAACACTTCTATGGGCGTCTTAGCATGAGAACATGCTTCAAACACATTCACAGCACACTGTTTAATCTCACTGATGGATTTTTCTCTGAAATTTGCCATCATTTGTACTGATTTTTTAAAATCAGAGTGGAGATTTTTGCTGAAAACAAACTTAAAACCATCATCTTCTTCCATTCCGGTCGCATTTCTGTTACCAAAATAGGCTTGGAAGATTCTTTTGTAATAAACTTTTGGATGTTCATTCTTGCCCTGCGTGACCTTGTCTGCAGCTGGAAAACCAGCAGGTCCCGTGCAGGGGTCGTACTCTCTGATCAAAGCTTCACACAGAAGGTTGTAATCCCTCCTCGTTGCATCAGGTAGACGCTCGATGAAGGTGAACACCTCTCTGTCTGAAGTGAGCCGCATCAGACTTATCTTATCGTCTACCGTAGCATTAGGATAAGACCTCAATCTGAACTCCAGATCTTTGAGATACGCTTTCGTTCCTGCTGACCCCATAGGCCCGGGAACAAAGCGTTGCACATACTTTGAGATTTTCTGCAAATCATCCATTGAAGGAGACTGTATCACCGGTCTAACTTGTGTGACTGGTGGTGCAGACTGATCAAGGCCTGCCCCTACTGCCCATGGTGGGGGTGGGGGTGGCTGATAAGGGTTGGTAGGAGGAGGTGCATATTGGTGCAGGTTTGTCCCCACCCTCCGAGATGGGGGTGGAGTTGACTGCCTGGCGTCAGGAGGAAGAGGTGCATACCGGTGCAGGTCGAACCCCACCGCCCGAGATGGGGGTGGAGTTGACTGCCTGGCGTCAGGAGGAAGAGGTGCATGTGGGTGCAGACCCGTCCTTATCCCCCGGGTTGGGGGTGTTGAAACGGGGCTAAGGGGAGGAGGTGCAACAGCATCTGTCTGGGGCGGTTGTAGCTGACCCCGTTCGATTCTCGGATCAGCTTGCTCCATTACAGAAATCCATTCTGTAGCAGTAGCCAAATTCTCCTCACAAGCTGCCAGACGCTCATTTGTTGACCGATTTTTATCTTGTAAAGTCAGCCAACTCCGGGTTATTAACCCCTTGTCCGCCTTGCAATCGGCCAGCTCCCTTAAAGCGGTTTGCAACTGTGCATGTAACTTATCGTTATCTGCACACGCGTCTTGGTACGCTCGTTCCTTATCCGCAATCTTCTCCTCATATGATCGAGCCTGTTCTGACAGCTCTCTCTTTGAGAGGTCCTTATCAGTTTGAATCTTTTGTTTCAGCAACTCAGATTCACTTATCAGCTCGGCACACTTCTCCTCATATGATTGAGCCTGTTCTGACAGCTCTTTCTGTGAGAGGTCCTCAGCAGCCTCAAGGTGTTGCTTCAGCGACTCAGATTCAATCATCAATTCGTCACACCTCTCTTTTTCAGACTTATATCCGTTGAATAGCACGCCCTTTTCTACCACCAAACGGTCTAATTCCGCCTTCAGAAGCAGAGAGATTTTTGCTAACCGTACGCGGCTTGATTTTGTGTCCTCCTTCACTGTAGCTGCTTTTGATAAACTCTGCAGCTCCTCATGTCTTTGATCGTCATCAAGGACTTGCAATTCCTCCAAAGTTTTGCCAAGAATTGAATTTGTCAAAATGTGTAAGGCTGTCTGGACCGCATCCTCGGATTGTGAGGGGTCATTGTTTACCTCTACGTCCGCCATTATCTGCTATTTAGAAATTAAATAGTAGATGTAACGTTTAGGTGGTAAAAGAAAATCAGAAAATCTCTTTTTCCTGATAAGCTTTACTCTTATTTAGTGATTTATCAATTAAACGTGCGTTATCTTCTAGCAAAATGAGTAAACTATTCAACTCTGTGAATATTTGTAACTGTATCTTATTTAAAAGTTTCTAAATTTTTATTATGTACCTGTTTCTCAAGGATTTATCAGTGAATAAAAATTTGTTTGGTAAAAGCCCTTTGCATAAATACCTTCATAACTTTTAAAACGCAAGATAACAGTGTTTATTCAGCTTTGAGGAAGTTTTTCAGCTCAAAAATTGCCTTACAGAAAAATAAAAACGTTTAATTTCACTCTTTACCTAAAAACGAAGTGAAAACCTGTGATCCCACGTCTTCTCCACAAGATGTCAGCAGATCCTCAACAATTTTAACTCAGACACTGTATGTGTCGTCCACTAGGGGCGCTATAACTTCCTGTGGCGTCCGGTCGTTAGCTTGTTAGCTAAAATTAGCATCGGCTTGCTTCGGTGAAAACCAACACTTCTGAACGGATTTTTTACACAAACGTGGCAAAATTTTTTCAATCAGACCTTATATCATGAAACATGAGTTTTGTGGGACAATATCGCAGCCGTATTTAGCGAATTTAAGCACGGTAAAGCTCATTTCCGACTTGGGGGAAGTGACGTGACACGTCATCCATCCGGTCGTTAGCTTGTTAGCTTAAAATTTAGCATCGCTAGCGTAGTTCAAAAGCAACATTTTATGACGGTCTTTAAACTCAAACGTGGCGAACTTTCAGCGAATATGCTTCGAAGAATGTAAACAGCGTTTCAGAACACAGCTTTAATGCGCTTTCCAGCGTTAAAAAGCAGATTTTATTCCCTATGAAAACGAGTCTTCATTTCCGGGTGACGTGATTGACACTTCCCTCATCCAATCAGAACGTTACACACGGTCTTTCTCAACCAATGACGCAGCGTAGGGGTGAGGGGAGGTGACGTCAGTCAACCTTTCTCAGCAAATCAGAGCTTTCCAAAGCAGCAAACAACCAACCACGAAGCGTTAGCAGCCATGTTAATGTAGCCTGAAACTTTTTTATCACTTATCGTCTTCTAAACCATCAAAATGCACTTTCTCTGCTAAAAATGTAACGACTCAACCCCCGAGCTGCACGGAGAACGGCGCTCCGTGACAAAACGTCTTTCTAGCTATTTAAAACAACCCGTTCGAAGCTCCAGAACCGAGTCGGAACCAGAACCGAACCGGACCAGAACAGCGTCTGGAACACAGTTTAAACAGAATAAAGCGTTTCCACAGCTCAAAGCCAGCTTATGTTACACATACAGACGTACAATTCAGCTTTATAAAGACTCAATGACACAATTTCAGCTTTTAAAACATTGCCAGCGTAACACAGCGTAAAGTTGCAGAGCCGAGCTCCAAGCGCTGCGTAAAGACGCACGGTTTCAGCACAGCAGATAAACTGTTATTGTACAACCTTGCCAACATGAAAATCAATGTGTACACGGTTACAGTCCATTTAGGAGCGCGTAGCGGGCCACCAGTTGTAGATGAACAGATGCTGGGATATATTCATCATTTAACGCGGGTTCCTCATTTTTCTGGACTGAATAAAACGTGCATTGAATTTAAGGAAAGGCAAACGTGAGACGTCATTTAAATTTGACCCATCAAAATGAATGCGGTCATTTATTTACAGAATCAAATTTAACATCAAACATTTACATTAATTTGGCAAATTATGAAAATAACAATATAAGCAATCAATCAGGAAAAATCATACGGCCATGATTTTTCGTTGCTGCATCACAAACATTTATAAAACTGTACAACTATGATCTTTTACCCACACGGATGTGAATAAGCACTTTACACAGACATTTCTAAATATCTGGGAGAATTTCTACTTGATAGAAAGTTAAAGATGAAAGAAGTTAAAGGGAGTAAGATTGAATGGGAGGGGAGGAATGTTCACCAGAACCGACACTCTCCATCAGAAGCCCAGCTCTCCTTCGGTACGCTTGGTAGGAAACTTGATCCATTACCTCTCTGAAGATTCATCAGCAGATATGGAATTCCGTTAACGCTACCTGTCCAGCGTCTCCTGATGGTGGCTGTAGCTCGTCAGAAGTAGTGGCTAGTGAAAGTTATAATCCCATGGAACTCGGAAGAGCTTTTTGTCATGTCAAGATCATCCCGTCTCCGACAGAACTCGAACAGAACCAGCAGAAAGCTCTCCAGCACTCTCGAACTCTCCAAAAACTCTAGAAGTCTGACAACTCTCCAACTCCGTGTAGACCAGGAAGTACTGACATTTTAAAGACTCTTTCCCGGTTCACTTTTTGGGATTTGTTCATTGGTCAGAATCGACCAGACGGGGTGGGTTTTGTGACGTAAGAGGTTAGAGACAGCGAGAATTGTTATGAGACAGATCATAAATGTTCTCACAGACCGAGAGGGTTTTGTTTTGGCGTGTTTCAGGAAACAGGTGCAAAACATCTCTACTTACATCTGAGAGGATTCTAAAACATGACAGTTTAACATAACAACTTGTTTTTCGTTTGACTGTAACCTTGGAAACGCACACACTTGCTCATTCAAAGGCAGAAATCAGAAAATGCCTAAACTCTGCAACAGCTTTTAACATGAGAATAAAAATCATTACTCAGTTAATAAAATTGATTAGTTCACTGCAACATCTAAAATGGTTTGAACTAAGACACTTTGATTATCAACATTTGTAAGATAGTAATGATAATAAAAAGAGAGTGTTCTTTTCACTTGAATCTTCAAGAAAGAAAGTCTCAGGATGGGTGAACCTGTATTTATGTATTCAAATACATGAAATGACAGTTCCTGTCCCACAAGGTTCTAAAGGTCAAGAGTTTTGACCTTAGACTTAGTTTCGACGTAGGCCTAGTCCACTACAATCATGAAAGTCAGTTGAAATCAACCATCCTAGCATAGTGTTTTTTGGGATCAGCACCTCATCCATGCCAGTGTTACACACAGCAATAGATGTGGTCCTGGAGTCAAGACTCACCTGGTTCGTGGCTTCCACGGACAGTCCCAAGTTGAAAAATGCAGGAGAGGGTTGAAGATATGCCTGTTTACGGCCAATAGCTTGTCCAGCTATTATGTGAATTCGCACCATTAGGTTAATCACCTGAGGTGGTACTGTGGTGGCTTGGTTGCTAGCAACCTGGCAGGCCTCTGGAATGGTCTGCCCAGCCTTAAGGTTTGCTGTGTCTAGCACAGGAGGATCCTTTGTGGCTGGTTTCAGGGACCACAGCACCTTGTTGATGGTGTCCACATGGACACCTAGCCTTACCAAAATGTCAGAGCCTATGTAGGATGCATGTGGTAAGTTTTGGATAACGAGAAACGGGTGAACCAGTTCTCGTTGATTCCAGTTCAGTTTTAGGTTAATGACTCCTTCTGCGGTCATTACCTGTGAACTATTGGGAACTAATGGAAAGCGGAAAGCTTTTTTAATTAGTTCTAGACCAACGTGTTTGTGAACCAAGGTTTCGTAGAAAGCTCGGTTAATTGCTGATTTATCTGTCCACAGAGACAGTACAGCATCGTTGGTGTGGGACCCTTGGATCTCTACACCCTTAACTACCAGTGGTAGGTAGTGTTTGGTGGACTCTGACAGCTCCAGCTCACAGAGGAGGCTGTCTTGTTGAGTCAGAGTTTGGACCTCTTGGTGGGTCTCTTTGGTTTCACATGGTGTCAGAGGAGTACTCACCGGGCTCGTGTCCTCGGCTGAGGAGTCCTTTGTGCCTTCCGCGGTACCTGCTGTTGGGCAGTCTGTGTCACACTCCGGAGGCGTATCTATTGGCAGTGGTTTGCTCACTGTTGTCCACATTGTTTGATCACCATAATCTATAATCGCGTTAAAGCGATTTATAAAATCCTGGCCAACCAAAAATGGGAATGAGTCAACATGAGTCACGTGTACCGGATGGTACAGTGTCATATTGCCAATCTGCATGTGAACCATTGCTATAGCTGTCAGGGTTGTTTTATTCTCCGAGAGACCCTACATTTCTATAGCACAATCAGATAGAGGTATTATCCTGTTTTTCTCGGCTGCGGCTGTCCTCAGCTCCTCGAACAGTTTAGCTGACATAATTGTTATGTCTGCCTCACCGTCCAGGAGTGCTTCGTGTGTGAGGACACCTTCGAGTGTTACTGCCAGGTACGCCTTTTTGGCGGCCCCCTTTCTGATAAAGTTACACAGAAACCTCTTGGGTTTTTTCTGACGCTTCTTCATGCGTTCAGAAGTGCTTGTGTAATCTTGGTTTGTCTGAACCGTCAGCACAGCTGTAGCTGTTTCTGCGTGTTCAGCTTGCGATGACTCGTCATCGTTTGTGTGTGTGATTACCCCCCTTTCATCCGATGAGGGGTTGTTTGAGGCAACAACAGCAACGTCTTGGTGTGTTTCACCGACGTCTGTAGTGTTGTCATTCGCACCCAGAGATGTAATAGTGAGTACCTCACTGCATAGTGCTTTTGGTCGGCTTCCCTTGTCAGTGTGTTTCAAGTCTTCTAACATTTCACGCAATTTTTCTGTCTCTTCCGAGCTCAGAGGTGGAGGGCCTTTTTTCTGGGACTTTTGTGATTTTTTCGCCTCGGGACGTTTCGTCCGAGGTGGGAGGCGGCTAGGTACGTCTTTTTGGGGTTCCTCTCGGTTCCCATTTTTTTGCGTCCTCCGCTGATCCCATTTACGATAATCACGTTCGTCCTCTGAAGGAGGAGCCTTTTTGTCCCAGCGTGCACCTTCATGATGCGGTTTGTTAGTCTGAAAATACTGCCTTTTTTCTCCTTTTTTAGGAGGAGGTGGCGATGAACGCCTTCCTTCTAATTCTAGGGAGTGGGGTTTAACCTTTACACCAGGAAACACTTCTATGGGCGTCTTGGCATGAGAACGTGCCTCAAACACATTCACAGCGCACTGTTTAATCTCACTGATGGATTTTTCTCTGTAATTTGCCATCATTTGCACTGACGTTTGTATGTCAGGGTGGAGATTTTTGCTGAAAACAAATTTAAAACCTTCTTCTTCCTCCATCCCGGTTTCATTTCTGTTACCAAAATAAGCTTGGAAGATTCTTTTGTAATAAACTTTTGGATGTTCAGCTTTACCCTGCGTGACCTTTTCTGCGGCTGGGTATCCAGCTGGTCCTGTGCAGGAGTCGTACTCTTTGATCAGAGCTTCACACAGAAGTTTGTAATCCCTTCTCGTTGCATCTGGTAGACGCTCGATGAAGGTAAACACCTCTCTGTCTGACGTGAGTTGTATCAGACTGATCTTATCTTCTACCGTAGCATTAGGATAAGATCTCAATCTGAAATCCAGATCTCTGAGGTACGCTTTTGTTCCAGATGAGCCCATCGGTCCAGGAACAAAGCGTTGTACATATTTTGAGATTTTTTGCAAGTCATCCATTGATGGAGAAGATATCAATGGTCTCACATGCGTGATCAGGTGTGGGGGTGTTACTCTGCCCGTTTGTGTAGGTGTTTGGATGGGTCTAAAAGCACCGGGTGAGTAAAGAGGTCGTTGAGGTTTTGGTGTATTACCCCGACTCTGTTCAGGGTCTGGTTTGGATTCCAGGTCACCTTGCCCAACTTTCTGACCTTTTTCTGTTGCTGCTATTAGTTTCGCCTCACATTTTTTTAAATGTTCCTGGGATGTACAATAGTCATCTTCTAAACGCATATGTAGCTTTTGTAGATTTTGTTTATCTATTTTGCATTGTTCCAGTTCCATTTTTGCGAGCTGCAACTGTCTTTGTAGCTGGTCATTGTCTGAACACGCAGCTTGATATTGACGGTCTTTTTCACTAATCTTCTCATAAGATTGTGTTTGTAATGACGCCTGCATTTCTGCGAGCTCCTCCTCATGTCTTTTAGACATCCAGACAAGGCGTTCCGACCGTTCATCCAATTCAGCTTTTAGAAGCAGAGAGATTTTTGCTAACCGTTCTTGGCTATGCTTTTTACTCTCTGGCCCTAATGTTCCTGCGGCTAGACTTTCCAGCTCTTCTTGTCTTTGAAGTTCATTGAGTTGTTGTAATTGCTGTATTTCCTTGCCAATAAGTGGAGTTGTTAAAATATGTAAGGCCCCCAAAATGATATCATCATTTGTTTGGGGTTTTAAAGGGTTCTCTTCTTCTTCGTCGCTTGTCATTTTTCTTCTATTTAAAGATTAAACAGGAGAATTTTAATGTTTTAGGTTTTTCAAAATAAATAAAATCAGCAAAGTCTCTTTGTCTGATATATTTACTTTTATTTAGTGATTTATCAATTAAACGTGCACTATCCTTTTAGCAAATGAGTAAACTTTTTCCAACTTTGTGAATATCTCTAACTGTTTCTATTTTTTAAAAAGTTAACTTTTATTTTGTACCTTATTTTTAAGGGATTACCAGTGAATAAAAACTTTTTGGTAAATGCTCTTTGCATAAATACCTTTATAACTTTTAAAATGCAAGATAACAGTATTTATTCAGCTTTGAGGAACGTTTATTAACTCAAAAAAAATGCCTTTTAAAAAGAAAATACGTTTAATTTCACTAAAATATCCTAGAAAGCCAGTGAAAACCTGTGTTCTCAAGTTTCTCCAGAAGATGTCAGAACAACCTTATTAATTTTAACTCAGACACTGTTAGTGTTGTCTAGTAGGGGTGCTATAACTTCCTGTGGCGTCCGGTCGTTAGCTGTTAGCTAAAATTAGCATCGGCTAGACTCGGTTAAAACCAACATTTCTGAACGGATTTTTTACACAAACGTGGCAAACTTTCAACAAGCACGACTTTATAGCATGAACATGAGTTCTTTGGGACAATATTGCAGCTTTATTTAGTGATTTTAAGCACGGCAAAGATCATTTCCGACATGGAGGAAGTGACGTGACACGTCACTCATCCGGTCGTTAGCTGTTAGCTTAAAATTAGCATCGCTAGCGTTGTTCAAAAACATCATTTAATGACGGATTTTAAACTCAAACGCGGCGAAATTTCAGCGAGTATGCTTCGAAGAACTTAACCAGCGTATCAAAATACACTTTTAAAGCGTTTTCCAGCTTTAAAAAGCAGATTTTATTTCCCTATGAAAACTAATTTTCATTTCCGGGTCACGTGACTGAAATCACCAATGACAGAGCAGCGCAGGGTTGAGAGGAAATGACGTAGCCACGTCAGTCAACCTTTCAGTGAATCAGAGCGCTCCACAACAGCAATATTCAACCAATCACGAAACGTTTGCAACCAGCATGCTAGATTAGCGTGAACTAAAATTCGTCAACTTTTCGTCTTTTAAACTGTCAAAATGCACTTTTTCTGTTAAAAAATGTAACAAATCAACTCTCTGAGCTGCACGGAGTCGGCGCTCCGTGGCACAACGTCTTTTAAACCGTTTAAAACAACTCGTTCGAACTTTTTCCAGAACCGAGCCGGACCACAACCGGACCTCCGTCCGTTTGGACCACAGTTTAAACAGAATAACGTTTTCCACAGCTCATAAGCTTAGCTACACATAACAGACGTACAATTTCAGCTTTCACAAGACATATGACACTATTTCAGCTTCCTGTGAGCTTCCTGAGCTTCACAGACCAACACGCTAAAACATGCAGCGTTTTGACTTCAAAGCGGCGCAGCTTCAGCAGCGCGCTGCGTTCAATCACAGCTGATAAACTGTTATTTTATGCCAACATGTAAAAATCTTCACACGAAATACAGTCATTTATGAGCACGTTACGGGCCACCAATGTAGTATGTCATATGCGGATATATTCATACTTTTTCACGAGTTCCTCATCTTTCTGACTGTGTAAATGTCGTGCATTGAATTTAACAGAAATGTAACGAGAGACGTTATTATCTTTGACCCATCAAAATGAATGCGGTCATTTATTTTCAGAATCAAAGTTTAACATCAAAC
>NC_056518.1:7955014-7955799 GCF_014905685.2 Nematolebias whitei | reverse complement strand
TTTCCACTGCTGAGTGGAACTTCGGACTCAGTTTTCCAGGCTGATGGTGTCATCCATCTATGCAGGAGCCACGACGCCTCGCTGTGGCTCCACCCGGCGAATGCCCTATAACTTCTGAGGAAGTTTGTTCTGTGGAACGGATTATCTCACGACTTCTGCCGAGTCGCAGCCGCCCTGAGGAGACGCTGAAAGGTAGCGTGCCAGGGACCTCTTGTTCGCAGCTGACCCATTCTCCGCAAAGGTAAAGAGTTGTCACTGGTTTCACTACAAGTGTACCACGGCGAGCTGCGTTTGAAAGGAGCGTGTTGTTCTGGTCTACAGACTTACATCTTCCTCCACATGTTTTCTACATTTAAACTCCTTCATTTCCCATCTTTAAAACTCTTCTATCTTGCCAGTAATTAATCCAGATATCCTCAGAAATGTCTGTTGTTTTTATTAAGTAAAACGTGCCGTTTTATTAATCAGAGCCCATCAGTAAAATCAAGTGTACAATGTTTTGATGTTAAATTTTGATTCTGTTAATAAATGACCACATTTATTTTGATGGGTAAAAGAAAATTAACGTCTCATGTCACTGATTAAACCATCGACAACACAGTACCTCTGTCACATATCTGTCAAGAAGCTCGAAAAAGAGAGAACCCGTTATTAAAATATGACGGTAGTGGAACTCTGAAGCTGACAAAGCTAACCTAGCCTTTTAGCATACTACATATATATATATGTATATATATGTATATATATATATATGTACATATATATATATATATATATATATATAT
>NC_056518.1:7947433-7951610 GCF_014905685.2 Nematolebias whitei | reverse complement strand
TATGTATGTATGTATGTATGTATGTATGTATGTATGTATGTATGTATCTGTACATATGTATATATATATGTATATATGTATCTGTATATATGTGCATATATATGTATAAATATGTATATATGTGCATATATGTATATATATGTATATATGTATATATGTGCATATATGTATATATATATATATATATATATATATATATATATATATATATATACATGTATATATGTGCATATATGTATATATGTGCATATATGTATATATATGTATATATGTGCATATATGTATATATGTATACATATATATGTATATATGTATATATGCATATGTATATACATGTATATATGTGCATATATGACAGTGAGAGGACTGAAGAGGAGACAGGAATATAAGAAAATGTGACATAGAGCAAAGCAGGAGATGGCAAAGGCAAAGCAGTAGGCGTATGATGAGATGTATCGGAGGCTGGACACTAAAGAGACAAGAATGACTTGTACCTAATGGTGAGACAGAGGGATCTGGCTGGAAAGGATGTGCAGCAGATTAGGCTTGTTAAATATAGGAATGGTAATATTCTAACAAGTGAGGAGAGTGTAATGGGAAAATGGAAGGAGTACTTTCAGGAGCTCATGAATGAAGAGAATGAGAGAGAAAGAAGAGCACAGGTCTTAGAAAATGTGGATCAGGTAGTGGAAAAGATTAGTAAGGGTGAAGTCTGGAAAGCTCTAAAAAGAATGAAGGAGAAGGCAGTAGAACCTGATGACATATCAGTGGAGGTTTGGAAATGTCTTGGAGAGATGGCAGTGAGGTTTTTGACTTGAATATTCAATGGTATATTTGAGGGTGAGAAAATGCCTGAGGAATGGAGAAGAAGTGTGCTGGTGTCCAGTTTTAAGAAGAAGGGTGAAGAATTGTGGAAGCTACAGGGGAATTAAGTTGATAAGCCACATGGTGAAGATCTGGGAGAGAGTTGTGGAAGCTAGACTTAGAAAAGAGGTGACTATGTGCGAGCAGCAGTATGGTTTCATGCCAAGAAAGAACACCAGAGATGCCATTTTTGCTTTGAGAATGCTGATGGAGAATTACAGAGAAGGTCAGAAAGAACTCTATTGTGTCTTTGTGGATTTAAAAAAAGCATATGACAGGGTGCTGAGGAGGAAGGAGGTGTGGTATTGCATGAGGAAATCTGGAGTGGCAGAGACATATTTTATACTGGTACAGGACATGTATGAGGACAGCAGGACATGCATGAGGACAGCAGGATAGTGGTGAGATGTGCTGTAAGAGTGACAGATAGCTTGGAGGTGAGAGTGCATCAAGGATCGGCTCTGAGCCCCTTCTTGTTTGCTCTGTTGATGGACCGACTAACTGATGAGGTCAGGCAGGAATCCCCGTGGACTATGATGTTTGCAGATGACATTATGATCTGTGGTAAGAGAAGGGAACAGGTGGAAGAGAACTTAAGAGAGGTGGAGGTATGCACTTGAAAGAAGAGGATTGAAAGTCAGCCGTAGTAAAACAAAGTACAGTACAGTAGGTGACGACACGGAGGGACCCCAGGGTTCTATCCTGGGCCACACCTGAAGTGACATGGGGAGGAGTGGGATCTGAATGATTTTAGTTGGATGAACTGAGTGCAGCCAGAAGGATATGACTTAAAGCAAGGGGAGGTTGTGTGGGTGATGCCCATGGATGAAAGTCTATGAACAAGGATATTGTTATTACTGGCAGTAACTACCGTACCCACCATTGCACCCTGTATTCACTAGTCATCATTAACTTCATGCAGACTCTCACACTGGTACACTTTCATTTTTAAATCACTTCTTGGTCTGTTGCCTTCATACATATCCTCCTATATGTCACTCCGTGAGAGAAGCTACAACGTGCGCTCTCAGGACATACTTGTAATTAGTTGCAGTGTTCCCCCATTACCTCATCTGTGTTCTTTGTTTAAAACAGGTCTCTCTTGTAAATGAGTCCTCGTGGCTCAATAAGACTAACTTGCATAAATAAATATTGAATGAACTGTGGGAGATGGTAATAAAGGCTACATTTAGATCAAGGAGGATGAGGAGGATAAATCAAACCAAAATCTGCTGCCATGAGAAGAACATTTGTGATTCTGAGGAGAACAGATTCTGTGTTTTGACCAGGATGAAAACCAGACTGGAATTATTCATAAAGATGATTTTTAGTTAAATTGGAATGGAGTTGAGAGGCAACTGTTTTTTCAACAACTTTGGAGCAGAATAGAAGGTCAGAGATGGGTCGAAGATTATTTTAGTTATTAGGATCAGACCCAGTTTTTTTTTTAGAATAAAGGTGACAACTGCAGTTTTGAAAAGTTTGAAGAATTCTAGCAGAGAGAGAAAAGTCAGTGACGGCAGAAACAACAGGAAGAAGAGAAAAATAGCAAAAATTTACAAGAGCTGTTGGGAGAGTACATATCTTTTGAACATGTGGAGGGCTTGGATTTCAGGATTTGGTCAGCAATTTCACAAGCAGAAGGAAGCTGAAAGTTAAAAAATGACAGACTGAGGGGAGAAGGTTCAGAGGAGGGGAGAGATGGAGAATCAAGACAAAGTTGCAGATGATTTTTTTAAAATTATATCATTTTAAAAGTACATGAAGGAATTGCAGATTCCAGCTGAATGAAACTGATGTGTGTCCTGTGATGGACTTGTGACCTGTCCAGAATGTACCCAGCTTCTGGCACAGTGACTGCTGGAGATAGGCACCAGTTTTCCCATTTGCTGGAAAGAAAAAAGTGGTAATGAAGAAAATGAATGGATGGATGGATGGAAATAGATATGCCTCTGTGCTTGCAAATAACCATGTGCTACACTGAATGCTGCTATCAGCTTCATAACCCAGCAGAGATTAATCATCAAGGTATCTTCAGTGTCCACAGTCCGGGATTCAGGGATCTCCTGATAAGATATTTAAAATCTCACTGGGACTTGGTGATATCAGTCTTCTCAGATCTCTCCTGATGTAGTGAACCTGATCTGACCTCAAATCTGATCAGATGAACAGAGACTGTTATTTCATGGATCTGCATCCAGAAATACAGTTTGAGCCATCTGGTGACTTTCTTTCTTGAATTAATCAAGTAGAAAAGACAATCCTCTCTGATCATTACTATTTTACAAATGTTTGATAATCAAATTGTGTTAGATCACTCAATGCTTACAGGTTGAAGAGAACTACTCATTTTTATTTTACATAAACAGTAAGTAATGATTTTTATTCCTCATTCAAAGAAGAAATCAGGTTAATATGCATTTCTTGATTTTTCTGTCTGCAATGAGCAAGTTTGTAAGTATGTTAAAGGTCGAGTCTCGGTCAACTAAAATGTTTACTGAGAAGAAATGTCATGTTTAAACTTTTTCAGAAGATAATAGGAGTTTGACTCCACGAAGTCTGCTTTTTCTCCAATAATCTTTTCTGTATGTTGTAAACAATCTCATTCTCTGACCTTGAATTTGATAACATCTTACATCACAAACCACACCTCTATTCAGGTCCATCCACGAATCAGAAAGCTCTAAATTGACCCGGAAGTAAACTCATTTAAAATGTGGCAACTTCCCGGTTCTGTTAGAGAGTGCTGAAGAGTGATGGAGTTAAAGACGCTGAAAGAGTCTGATGCTGCAGAGCACACAGAGTTCCACACAGAGTGCTGAGGAGTCTGATGTCGGAAGTCTGATAGAGAGTGCTAAGGAGATGAAAGGATCCAGATGCAGAGACGTTTTGGGATTATAACTTCTGTTTGGATAACCTCGTACGACTCTCTAAGGGTTTGGCAGTCCTCACGGAGACGCTGAAAGAGTCAGAAAGGAACCCTACGCCGACGCTGATTTTATCATCAACCAGGTAGAAGGTTCTATTTTCGACCAAGTGTACCGTGGGCAAGCTAAGATCTGAAGGAGCGTGCACGTTTCTGGTCAAACAGATTAATTCCCTCACACATCTCTCTGTAAGATAAACTCTCCTTTCTCCTAAATTCATTTGACAGATATCTTAGAAATATCTGAAGCAAAGTCCTCAATCACCGCCGTGTGATTGAAGTCCATTATCTGTGAAACTTGTCTGTTATTATTTTCATATTTTGCCAAATTAATGTAAATGTTTGATGTTAAACTTTGATTCTGAAAATAAATGACCGCATTCATTT
>NC_056518.1:7940569-7947333 GCF_014905685.2 Nematolebias whitei | reverse complement strand
CCATCAGCCTGGAAAACTGAGTCCGAAGTTCCACTCAGCAGTGGAAAAACTCCAGAACTACGCCACAGTACTCCAAGAGACTTAGAAGAACTCCGAGGAGCTCCAGCCGAACTCCATCAAAACCAGAAGAACTAACGGAACCCACGGAACCAGAAGAACTCCATCAGAACCAGAAGAACTAACGGAACTAAGAGTTCCAGGAAGTGTCGACTTTTAAAGAGTTCTGCTTCCGGTCACTTTTAGGAAGTCCTGATTGGTTGAAGGAACCAACAGGGGTGTGGTTTTAGTGACGTCAGAGGGTCATTACCAGTCAAGAAAACAGCGAAAATGTTTAGGAACAGACAGAGAAATGTTTTGACGAGGTGAAAAACACTGCAGGTGCCAGTTCTCTTGTTTCTGTCTGAGAGGTTTAAAAACACGACAGCTCGTTCCAATAACTTGTTTTCGACTGTCTCCGACTTTTGACCGACATCACTCCTTCTCATTTCAGACAGAAGATCAAAAATGCATAAATACTTTGTAAAAAAGACATTTAACTTGATTTCTAATTTGAATGAGGATTAAAAATCATTAATACTGTTTCAAAGTTGATTTAAAATGAGTGGTTCACTTCAACATTTAAAAATGGTATGAACTAAACACACTTTTGATTATCAAGACATTGTAAAATAGTAATGATAATATAAAAAGAGAGTGTTCTTTCAATTGATTAGTTCAAGATACAATTAGAAAGTCTCTGGGTGAGCTAATTTGTATTTCTGGATTCAAATCAATGAAATAACAGTTCCTGTCCCATGAAGGTCTTCAGAGGCAGGTTTGATCGGAGGCCTAGTTCACTACAGTCCCCCCACTTTGGAAATCATCGCCTGTCCATGGGGATGAATTCCAACATGAACTTACGCCTCCGAATATCCTTGAGCTTGATGTAATCCAGCAAGAGGAAAACAAAAGTCAAAGAAGGTAATTCCACAACGGTTTAGGTAATTCCACAATGTTGTTGGTAATTCCATAATGTTGTTTATAATTCCATAATGTTGTTGGTAATTCCATTGTAGCAATGCTTTAACTCCTTGGAAACAGAGTCTGTAATCCATTGGAAAAAGTCATATAATCCACAACGATAAATCCACAACCGTTGGAGGTGTTGATTGATCAGCATGCAGAGGGGTTCCCTCGATTGAACTGCAGAGGCGACCACTGGATGAAGATTGGAGACCCATGTTGGAGTTGTAGGTCCCTTCAGCGAAGATTGCTGCTGGTGGTTCCCAGTGGGTGCCATTCTGGTTTTATGTGTTATGCAGTTATGTGATTTTAGTTGGGCTTATGAGTGGGATTTTACATAAGACCTTAACCTATATGCACCTGGTGTGTAAGCTATCATGGTTTAGATCAGCTAACGTTACCAGTTTAAAGGGTGGGTTATGCTGAAAAACTTTCATATAGGGATTTATACCTATAGAAGGGCATTCCAAACTATTTTTCCATTCCCAACTTGGTTTAAGTTCGATTTACATGGAAAAATATAGTTTGGTACAATTGTCTGTTGTCCTTTTAGACGAACGATTTGAGGTTTGGTTTTTTGGTTTTTCCCTAAATGTTTTTGGAGTCTATGGCGAGACTCAACTGAAGGATTAGCCATATAGCATATGGGCCCTGACTGTTTCAGCTCGCAGAAAAGGCTTTGTAATTCAGTCAGAATCGGTTTCACCAGTTGGGTGTTTTTGGTTCCACGTGCTTTTGAAGGATTACTTACCGGGACTGCATTCTCTGCCGAGAGGTCCTCTGTGCCTTCTGCAGAGCCTGCTGTTGGGCAGTCTGTGACTGTCTCAGGAGGCATGAGTATTGGCAAAGGTTTGCTCACTCTAGCCTACATTGTCTGTTTACCATAATCTATAATCGTGTCAAAGCAATTTATAAAATCCTGGCCAACCAAAAATGGGAATGAGTCAACCGGAGACACATATACCAGGTGGTATAGTGTCATCTCGCCAACCTGCATGTGAACCACAGCTATAGCTGTTAGGGTTGTCTTCGCCTCTGCGAGGCCCTGCAGCCCTATAGCACATTCTATGAGAGGTACTCCCCTGTGAACACTACTAGCGGCAGTCCTGAACTCCTCGAACAGTTTGACTGACATAATAGTTATGTCGGCTTCACCATCCAGTAGGGCTTCATGTGTGAGGACTCCTTTAAGTGTGATCGACAGGTATGCTTTCTCAGCGACCCCCTTTCTGATCAGGTTACACAGAAACCTTGGAGGTTTCGGCCGACGGTTCTTCTCACGTCTACCTTCACCTGTGTAATCCTGGTTTTTCCGAACCGTTGGTGCAGTTGCTGCTGCTCCTGAGAGTTCGGCTGTTGACGGGCTTCCGTCATTGATGTATGAGATCACCCGCTCACCGCGTGTTGAGGGGCTCTCATTGTTTGTAACAACAAGGTTCTGGTGGCAGTCCATGACAGCGGCAATGTTGTTGTTTGTGTCACCCTGTTTGGACTGAACCATTAGCACAGCTATTGCTGTTTCTGAGGTTTCAGTCTGTGACGGGTCACCGTCGGTGATGTATGATTGTACCCCCACTATCTCAGGTGAGGGCGTGTCAGAGTTTACAACAACGGCGTCATGGTGACTGTCTGTGACAGCAGTAACGGTGTTGTCTGTGTGCTCTGTCTTATCAGCGATGATATCGCCAAACAAAGCGTTAGGTCGTTTGTCCGTGGCAACACCATCCAACAAGTCCAACAACCGACGAACCCTGTCCATCTCATCAGAGCTCAGAGGATTGCAGTTCTTTTTCTGGACTTTCTACTGTTTCTTTTTCATCTCAGGCTGTTCAGCCCTACGAGGTGGGGAAACAGTACCCCCCCTTTGGGGTTTCCAGTGGGATTCCTGGATGTATGGGTCACTTTTGGTGCCATACTTTTTACCCTTAGGGCGTTCTCCCCCCTTCTGGTACGATCGTTCATCCTCTGGTTCCTTGGGAAACTGTTTAAGATCTCGTCTGGACCAGGGGGCACTCACCTGTTTGGCTGCTGGGAAACCTCATTTCCTCTCGCCTTTTTTGGGAAGGGGAGTCGAAGCTCTCATCCCTTCCAATTCCAATGACTGGGCAAGAATCCTCTCACCTGGGTACACTTCAAAGGATGTTTTGGCCAGTGAACGTGCTTGAAAGACATTCACAGCACAACTTTTTATCTCACTGATGGATTTCTCTTTGAAATTAGCCATCATTTGCACTGACATCCTTATGTCAGGGTGGAGATTTTTGCTGAACACGTACTTAAACGGTTCTTCTTCCTCCATGTTGGCCTCGTTCCTGTAACCAAAATAAGCCTGCAAAATCCTGGAATAATATGCCGTGGGGTGCTCATTCTTACCTTGTACGACCTTGTCGGCGGCTAGATACCTGCCAGGTCCCGTGCAAGGTGAATACTCTTTCATAAGAGCAGCACATAACAGGCGGTAATCCTTTCGTGTGGCATCAGGTTGACGCTCTATGAAGGAAAACACCGTCCTCGATGAAGTGAGCCTGATCAAACCTACTTTATCCTCAACTGTAGCGTTGGGATAGCTTCTTAATTGGAAGTCAAGTTGTCCAGATAGGCCTTAGTGTCAGTTGAACACAACAGCCCTGGCTCAAATCGATTGACATATTTTGCAATTTTGTGCAAATCCGAAATTGGGAGCAAAGGCTGTATTATCGGTATCGTAGGAATCAAAATGGCACATAGAGGTGTGTCGCTAGATTCATGTGGAGGTGACGGAATGGGATTAAGAGCAGGAGGTGCAGCAAAATCCTTCTGAGGTGGTGGTGGGTGACCTGGACTCTGACCTTGTTCGGCTTTGAGTTCCAGACAACCTCACCCCCCGTCAGAAATCTCATTTGTTGCTACGGCTAGTTTCGCCTCACAGGCAACTATCTGCATTCGTTCAGAGCTTTTGATGTGAGCTGCAACTGTTGTTGTAGCGTATCGTTGTCTGAAAACAGTGTTTGGCACTTAATCTGTCCCTCCCTCATCTTCTCCTCATATGAGTGAGCTTGTAACGACAGCTGAGCTTGTGAGAGCTCTCTGTCATGTTGTAACTCATTCGCACAGGTCTCCTGATCAAATTTAGACTGTGCCATGAGTTTGAGGTACTCCTCTTTTTCGCTGTTTAACCTTATTGCAAGGTGGTCAGCCTTGTTTACCACAGCATAGAATGTTGCTTTCAATAAGAGCGCCAATTTAGCCAGCTGGTCATAGCTTGACTTGGTTCTGGCTGTAGAGGTCACACTCTCTGCAACATCCTTCAGCTCGTCCAATAACTCTTTTGAGTTCATGCTGTCCACCTGTTCACCATATGGATTTAAGGATTCTGTGAGCAGCGTCAACGCTTTCTCTAACCAATCCATCACACAAGGATCAATATTCTTTGCTGTCACATCTGCCATGGTTATTCACTGTTCAGCACTTATCTGGTTAAACAGTTGCCAACTTCAGATATTATATATCTTATATAATCTTATATCTTATATATTCTTACTGCTTTTTATTTCTCAGTGTTACCATTAGTGTTAAGCACTTTGATAACAGTCTATCTGTTTTAAATTGTGCTCTATAAATAAATATGACTTGACTTGACTTGACTTTTAACAGGTAAATATTTGTATTCAAGTGAGCAGTGAGTTTCACACACTATTTTAGTTCTGGTTCACTCAACAGTACTGTTATAAGCCAACTTCTTCAAATGAATGGGCACCTAATTGTAAGATTCACCCCAATGCATGAATAGTCTAAGTAAATGCCTCCGTCTGGCAGTGTTACTTAATGAGCTTAAATCTAACAGATACAAGAACCAGGCCTATTTTAGTGTTCAGTTACACTAAAGCACTTAAAATTAAATAAACCTGCAATTTTTCTAAAAGTCTCACAGCAACTTTAGTTTTCAAACGCTATTTAAGCAGTTCAATATACCAGAAATTCGCTATTCAAAACGGTCACTCATAAACCAGGCTGGATAAACAAAAAGGAAAAAAAAAAAATGAAAGGAAATTATCAGTCCCCCTTCAGGAAAAATGTTATACTCCTCTTTCAACAGCAGCTGGTGGTGGTGTAAGCTTTTTTATGCCAGCAGAAGTCTATGACAACTTCCTGTGGATCGTTCTGTTGACATCCGGTGTTAGCCGTTAGCTAGACGTAGCACACGGTCGAACACGGTCAAATCAGCATTTTCTGAAAGGATTTAAAGCTTAAACGAGGCGTCATTTTAACAAGCACGACTATTTGCATGAAAACATGAGTTTTGGGAACAGTGGCAGGCTTCATTTAGCGATTTTAAAAACAGAGGAGGCTTTGGTTGAACCGAGATTCATTTCTGGGGTCACGTGACTTTATAGACACGTGAACAACGGGGTGGGCTTTACAATCTGACATCAGAGGGAGTGAACGCAGAAACGTCACCCGTTTCTCAGCGAATCAGAGCGACACAAACAGCGGTTCTCAATCAATCACAGCTCGTGATTCCAGCTAGCAGTTAGCAGTTAGCATGAAAAGTCTGGTCAACTATCGCCCATTAAACTTCAAAAATGCACAATTTACTGTTAAAAATGTAACGAATCAGCATTTAACAGTGGTCTGAGATGGCGCTCAGCTTTAAAAAAGCGTTTTCCATTTAAACGCCACTCGTTCAAGGAATCAGAACCGAGTTGGACAGCAGAACCGGGTCAGACAGAACCCCCTTCTCTGCTACCGTTTAAACAGAATAAAGCGTTTTTCCACAGCATGCGAGCATCAGTTATACAACAGATGTACCATTTTCAGCTTTAAAATGAACACATTGACATTACTTTCAGCTCTCTGAACACCACAAGCAGAATCATGCCTGTATCAAGCTTAAAACTCGGACCTTTTCATGCCAACATGAGCGTCCATCTCAATAACACAGACTCCGTCACATATAATTCACACCTCTTTAAACATTTGTACGGCCACAAAATGTCTAAAGGGGAGGATAGGTCCTAAATTATCTCTTTTAGAGACCATGCGGGTCACGAGAAGCTCTTAGACCACGTCGGGCCACCAGATGTAGTATGCTAAAAGGTTAGCTTCGAGCTCCACTACAGTCATATTTTAATAACGGGTTCTCTCTTTTTCGAGCTACTTGACAGCCATGTGACAGAGGTACTGTGTTGTCGATGGTTTAATCAGTGACATGAGATGTAATTTTCTTTGACCCATCAAAATAAATGTGGTCATTTATTAACAGAATCAAAATAAAACATCAAAACATTGTACACTTGATTAAACTGATCGGCTCTGATTAATAAAACTTGGTACGTTTTACTTAATAAAAACAACAGACATTTCTGAAGATATCTGGATTAATTACTGGCAAGATAGAAGAGTTTTAAAGATGGGAAATGAAGGAGTTTAAATGTAGAGAAAATGTGGAGGAAGATGTAAGTCTGTAGACCAGAACAACACGCTCCTTACAAATGCAGCTCACCGTGGTACACTTGTAGTGAAACCAGTGACGACTCTTTACCTTTGCGGAGAATGGGTCAGCTGCAAACAAGAGGTCCCTGGCACGCTACCTTTCAGCGTCTCCTCAGGGCGGCTGCGACTCAGCAGAAGTCGTGAGATAATCCGTTCCACGGAACAAACTTCCTCAGCAGTTATAGGGCATTCGTCGGGTGGAGCCACAGCGAGGCGTCGTGGCTCCTGCAGAGATGGATGACTCCATCAGCCTGGAAAACTGAGTCCGAAGTTCCACTCAGCAGTGGAAA
>NC_056518.1:7933499-7940469 GCF_014905685.2 Nematolebias whitei | reverse complement strand
GCGGGGAAACTAAACAGCCACTGGCCAAAAGGATGGCCCAGCACAGAAGATCAACATCATCAGGCCAGGACTCTGTGGTCTACACTCATCTCCAGGCCAGCGGTCACTCTTTCAAGGATGAAGATGTTCACATCCTGGACAGAGAGGAACGATGGTTTGAGAGAGGAGTAAAGGAGGCCATCTTTGTGAAAAGAAACCGTCCATCATTAAACAGGGGTGGAGGCCTCCGGGTTCAATTGTCCCCCTCTTACAATGCTGTGATTGCTAGTATCACTCAACCCCCTTTGAGTAGTAAACAGCCATCAGTGTGCTAATGATCCTTTGTTAGGCTGATGGTCCTTCTTGAGCATGTGATCAGTTGGTTTTGGTTGTCAGCAGCAAAACTGGCTGATCCACTCTGAGAAGGTGCTATTTAAGAGACTGAGCTGAAAACAGCAGCTCAGACTGAGGAAGTCTCTTGGATGAGAAACGAAACGTTTCTACATTTTTTTTTTTTTTTTGCTTTGTTTTGTTTTTTGTTTTTTTGAATGTCCAGAGGACCAGATTGAACTTTCTTGGATTATGAGTTATGTTATTGAGCCATTTACATATATATGCAATTTATCATTTTCAACAGGAGTATTTCCAAATAACATGAAAATAGCCAAGGTCATACCATTATATAAGAGTGGAGCGAAATGTGTGTTTAATAATTACAGGCCAATATCGTTGTTGCCACAATTTTCGAAGATTTTAGAGAAATTATTTGTCACTAGATTAGATGAATTTATCAATAAGCAAAATATATTAAGTAATAGTCAATATGGGTTTAGACCTAAAAATTCTACGTCAATGGCACTCATGGATTTAATGGAACATATAACGACTGCTGTGGATCAAAAAAAATATTGTATTAGTATTTATGTTGATCTAAAGAAAGCATTTGATACTATTGATCACAATATTCTTCTCAAAAAACTAAATAAATATGGTATTGGAGGGCATGCATTGCAGTGGGTATCTAGTTATCTAGAAAAAAGGAAACAATTTGTTCAAATAAATGATGTAAAATCTGAATTCTGTAATATTACATGTGGAGTGCCTCAAGGCTCTATACTTGGACCTAAGCTATTTATTTTATATGTGAATGACCTGGTAAATGTGTCTGGATTTTTTAAATGTATTTTGTTTGCAGAAGATACTACTTTTCTTTGTGTGGGTGAAAATGTTGTGCAAATGCTGAAGATGGCACAAACAGAATTTGTGAAAATACAAAATTGGTTTCAACTAAACAAATTATCTTTAAATGTTGATAAAACAAATTATATGATTTTTAGTAATAACAAGAAAGTGCTTGATACTCCATTTAGAGTCGATGGAATTGAAATTAATAGAGTCAATGAGGTGAAATTTCTGGGTGTCATCATTGATGAAAAACTAACATGGAGATCTCACGTAAAAAACTTAAGAACTAAAATAGCTAAATCGATTGCAGTAATGTACAAAGTTATAGAGTTATTCAATGATAAAGCAATGTTTCTATTGTATAATGCCATTATTGTTCCACATTTAATTTACTGTATTGAAGTCTGGGGTAAAGCATGTAAAACAATTACAAATCCAACTTTTTATTTTACAGAAAAGAGCCATAAGAATTATTACCAGAAAAGATTATAACCATCCGTCAAATATATTGTTTCATCAGCTAAAGATATTAAAATTTTATGACTTGGTTGATTACAATATCTTACTGTTTATGTATGGGGCCAACAAAAACATACTACCTACTAACATTCAAGGGAAATTTGTTAAAAGAGAAAGTAATTATTATCTTAAGGGGATGGAGATGTTTGTGAAGCCGTGGTGTCGCACCAGTCTGAAGATGCGATCCACTACATCTCAGGGTATTAGATTGTGGAATGATCTGGAGGTTGATATTAAAAAAGCCAAAACGATGTACATATTCAAGAAGATGATAAAAATTTGTTTTTTAAAAAAATATTAAGTACAATGTGAGTTCATAAAAATTGTTTACAGTTGATCTTATATTTTAGCTAAGTTTTTATTTTTTTTTTTTTTTATCTTTTTATTAATTCATCTTGTAATATAATATAATATATAATATAGTAATTTTGTTTGGAATATATTTTGGGGACAAGGGGCAGATTTTATAAGAATTTATTCTTCTTCTGCTGCCTTTCATTTTATTTCTGTGATTGTATATCTTTTTTCTTTTCTTTAAATTGTATTATATTTGTTGTTTGGATGAAATGAAATGAATAAATAAAACATACATACATACAGAACGAGCCAGTAACCTCTAAACATCGTTTTAAATGGCACCGGAGTTCAGTAAATATCACAAAACACTCGTCTGCTCTGACGTTGGCAAAGAGAATGAGTGATTGTCTGCTCTCTCTGTTGCTCCCTCATGTCTCAGAATTCAAGCTGACTGCAGTTCAGCTTTACTGCGTTTTAACCCTGCTCTGAAAAGCATCACAAGCTCATTCAGATCGAGAGTGATAAGCTTGGATGGGTTTTTATCCTCTTCCTCATAATTCAATTCAATTCAGTTTATTTATATAGCGCCAAATCACAATAAAGTTGTCGCTGGGCACTTTACAGGAACATTCACATACATAAAAGCCAATTAGTAAAGTTCTCTATCTAAGGAAGCAGTAGATAAGTTGAATCTTGGCGTCGTTGCAGTCTCCCATCCTGAGCAAGAACAGTGGCAACAGTGGAAAGGAAAAACTCCCTTTTAAAAGGAAGAAACCTCCAGCAGAACCAGGCTCAGGACAAGCGGCCATCTGTTTGACCGGCTGGTTTGAGAGGACAGGAAGGAGAGACAAACGAACACAGAAGGTAGGTCCAGATATTGGTCCAGGTGTATCTGAAAGACAAAAAAAAAAAAACAACACATGTTAAGGATAGAAAACATAATTACAAATACAAAACAGGTTGAGCAGAGTGAGTAAAGTCAGCAGCAGAGTGAAAATTGTGGTCAGTTTGTCCTCCAGCAGTTTAAGCTTATAGGAGCATAACTAAGGGACAGCTCAGGAAACCCAAGCTGACTCTAACTATAGTATTTATGAAAAAGGAAAGTCTTAAGCCTAGTTTTAAAACTCGATAATGTGTCAGCCTCACGGACACAGATTGGAAGTTGGTCCCACAAGAGAGGAGCCTGATAACTGAAAGATCTTCCTCCCGTTCTGTTTTTGTAAATTCTAGGAACCACAAGCAAACCTGCTGCCTGAGAGCAAAGTGCTCTGTTAGTAAAATATGGAACAGTAAGATCTGTAATTTAAGATGGAGCCAGGTTGTTGAGAGCTTTGTAGGTTAGAAGTAAGATTTTGAATTCTATTCTGGATTTGACAGGGAACCAATGGAGAGAAACTAAACTCACCCGTTAACTCCTGTTAAGACTCTGGCAGCAGCATTTTGGATCAATTGAAGACGTGTTAAAGAAGTATTTGGACACCCAGATAATAAACCATTGCAATAGTCCAGTCTAGACGTGACAAATGCATGAACCAGCTTTTCTGCATCATTTTTAGATAAGATGTTTCTAATTTTAGTGATATTACGCAGGTGGAAGAAGGCAGTTCTAGTAACGTTTTTAATTTGGGGGATAAAAGACATGTCCTGATCAAAAATAACACCAAGATTTTTAATATTAGAGCTGGAGGACAGATTAATGCCATCTAAGGAGGGAGAAAGACTGAAAAATTAATTCCTAAGGTGCTCGGTTCCAAAAACCAAACCTCAGTCTTGTCTGTGTTCAACAGGAGAAAATTAAGGGTCATCCAGTTTTTGTGTCTTTAAGACATGCTTGTAGTCTAAGTAGCTGATTGGATTCATTGGGTTTAATGGACAAATATAATTGTGTGTCATCAGCATAACAATAAAAATGTATCCCATGCTGTTTAATAATTTTACCTAATGGAAGCATATACAGGTATAAAGTAAAGAGTTTTGCCCAAACACTGAGCCCTGAGGAACTCCATGACTAACTTTGGTGTATGAAGAAGATTTATTATTTACATTTACAAACTGGAATCTATCTGATAGGTATGGTTTACACCATTTTAGAGCCGTTCCTGTAATCCCAATATCATATTCAATCCTCTGTAGTAAAATATTGTGATCAACTGTATCAAATGCAGCACTGAGGTCTAACAGGACCAGTATAGACACAAGTCCATTGTCTGAGGCCATGAGAATATCATTAGTTACTTTTACTAGTGCTGTTTCTGTGCTATGATAAGCTCTAAACACTGACTGAAACTCTTCAAACAGATTATTTCTATGTAGATGTTCACTCAACTGACCTGCAACTATTTCCTCAAGAATTTTTTAGATGAAAGTTAGATTAGATATAGGTCTATAGTTGGCCAGAATTTCTGAATCAAGGTCAGTCTTCTTAAGTAAAGGTTTAATTACAGCAACCTTAAAACGCTGTGGTACATAACCATCCATTAAAGACAAATTAAGTAGATCCAAAATGTGGACATTAATTAGGGGAAATACCTCTTTAAACATTCTGGTTGGGATGGGATCTAGCATGCATGTGGATGGTTTGGATGAGGTTATTATTTTTGACAATTCAGAGAGCTCAACAGGACAAAAACTGTCCAAACATAAATCAGGCTCTAGTGAAATTTTTAAAGTTGCCTCATTTGACAGGGGACTAAATAAAAGGAAAGATGGTTTGAATTTTCTCTCTAATTGAAATAATTTTATTTATAAAGAATCTCATGAAGTCATCACTACTTATAGTTGTAGGGATACATGGTTCAACAGAAATGGGACTTTTAATTAGTCTAGCAATAGTACTAAACAGAAACCTAGGGTTATTTTTCATTCATAATTCTGAGGAGGAAGCAACATCTCACCTCCTTCTGTCCCATGCGCGCATTTTCATGTTACGTGTTGCACACGGCCGCACTGCACCACTTTCAGCGTATGTTCGTGCATTACTGGGACAGCTCTTCAGGACGTCCTCTATCCACCCAGCGCCTCTCACACTGGTTGTGTGAGGCTATTTCTGAAGTTTACAGTTCATCTGGACTGGATCCTCCAGAGTATCTCAGCGCATTCCACCAGAAGGTTTTCATCCTCCATGGCTCTGCATGGAGGGATGACAGTGGAGGATATTTGTATGGCGACTGCCTGGTCATCTCCATGTTCATTTATTCGTTTTTATTTACGTGATGTTTCTACTTTCTCCATGACCCATTCTGTTCTTGGGATTCTGACAGAATGATTATTTGTTTTATGGAGCCTCACTTTTGAGCTCAGACCTGCCTGCATGCAGTCACAGTGTGAGATATTTATTATCAGTCACAAGTAGGGATGCACGATCCACTTTTTTTTAACTTTCGATCTTATCCCGATACCTAAAACTGAATATCGTCCGATACCGATCCAGTTCCGATATCATCATCATCATTGATTTTATATGAGGCTGTAATAATCTCCTCTCAAGTACAATTTGTACAAATATATGCATGCATGTCCAAAAAAGGCAACTAGTGGTAAGTTTTATTAATGTTGGATAAGTCTTGAAGGTAGAATTAATTTCTGCTAACGCAAAACATGTTTTTTTTTTTTTTAATTCCTAGCTTTAAAGTGGATATAAGTGATTGCTTAAAGTTATTTTATATATTTTTAAATAAGGGGCAGGTATAAGAATTTTTTTCTTCTTTCTGCACTTTTTTCATTCAATGTTTTCTTTTTGATGATTTTTTTTTAATTTTGTTTCTTTTAAATGAATGAATAAATGAATAAAATAAAATGTTAAATGGCTTCAAACACCTGCTAAGCTCATGGCATAAACCAACACAACAGACATGATCCTGTTTTTAGTATTTTATATCACTTTATAATGTAGCTGTTTTTGTTTAGTTTTTTAAAATATAAATAATTTTCAAAGCATATGTTTTTTATGATTGTCTACTGTTGTACTGATAAATTTCTCCTGGAGGGCAAACTATATCTTGTCTGCAAGTATCAAGCTGTGAAATCCTTCATTTTCTACAGCTGATAGCGGTTGGTCATTAATTATGATGAAGTTTAGCAATTTCTCGATAAGCATTCGAACTCCGTGGCTTCAGCGATGTCTTCTTCTTGTTCAATCCGAAGAAAGCAGCCTGATTTCGGTCAGCCGCGCTCCGTCTGTCCCTCCTCAGAGACAGGCAGATTTAGCGGGGTAGATAGGACGCGGCTGGCCGGGGTTGAGATGCCTGATTTGGATTGATCAAAGAGTAGCGCCACGCTGAAGCCACGGAGCTCGAATGTCCAACGTAAAACTAACTTTACTGCGGTTTAATGTGGTGCTATGGCTCTGCAGACATTGCATGTTGCTGTCTTGTTTTCTGGTGTTTTCAGTATAAAATACTTCCACACAGCGGACATGTTTCGATGAAAAGTTGGTTAGCTGTTAGCCACAGTGCTGCTCTCAGTCCTCACAAAAGCTGGCTGCAAACTTTGAAATGGATTTCCTGAATGTAAGACGGGCCTTATTGCTCTGGGTTCACGAGACACGCCTCCGTTCAGGAAATCCATTCCATAGTTTGAAGCCAACATGCATCATGGATCGGAAATATCAGCAGGTTGGATTGAAAAATCTGACACGTTAATTATGCTGGTATTAGAGGCCAATACTGATACTGGATCGGATAGGACCCATCCCTAGTCACAAGTTCATGACTTCTGATTTTATTGTTATTTATTGGTTCATCCTGAAGAGCTGTTGGCCTGCTCTGTTCATCGTTACACTGTTACAATTTGTATCCTCCATTGTTCCTATTCACAGCAGCAGGTCTGCTATCTCAGCCTTTTTCATCACCAGAGATCTTTTCTCCAGTGTGCTCTTGCGCATGGAGTACACAATTATACACATATATAAACGCATATATACACACATATATATATACACACACACATATACACACACACATATATATATATATATATATATATATATATA